>NC_138195.1:50787591-51270091 GCF_964194105.1 Spermophilus citellus
TGATTTTTTGTGCAGGGTGAGAGATAGGGGTTAAATGCTATATCTGGATTCCGGTTTCTCGGCACCATTTGTTGAAGAGGCCATCTTTTCTCCAACGTTTGTTTTTCTTTCTCATGTTTCTCTTTCTCTCCTCCTCTCTCCCTCTGGGCAGACACATTCTCTTTTTCACTTTTCCTCTCCTCCTTTAACAGACTAGACAGAAACAGAAGCCTCTCTACTGCTTTCCCTCCTTTCATACGTTGAATATTCTAAAATTTTGATTTTCCACCCACTTCTTTTCTCTTAATGAACTGAATTTTTTTCCATCTTTAGAACTACTTAGAGTTTACGATATCGGCCTCCACCCTTCCTGCCTTGTGTGCTCTTCAGTGCTGTGGATGGAATCCTAGGCACCTGGTATTTATTTCAAGCTGTTATGTTTCTTCGACTCCTTACCGTAGTTTCTTTCCCACTTTCCTCTGAAGTGCTGGGAATCCATTGGGACCCTTGAGTTCATGGGGCAACCAGTCTGTTGCTGACCTACACTCCAACCCAGCTAGGAGACGGCACACCTGGCTTCACACATCCCAACCCTGCTCAAACTTTAGAAATACTTCAGCATAAAGAATAGGTAAGACATCACCTTGATGTTGGGCTTCCAGAAACAAGTTGGTGTGAATATACTATGTATGCAACCAGAGATATGAAAAATTGTGCTCTATATATGTAATAAGAATTGTAATGCATTCTGCTGTCATATAGAAATTTAAAAGTTTCACATAAAAAAAGAAAATATACTTCAATTTAGCAAATTTTTGCCAGTAGAATCTGGACACTGGCTTGGTATCCTTCGTTTAGCTCAGTGTCATTTAATTCAGTTAATTTCCTGAATTAACATTTATTGTCCTTCAATGATACACAAAATTATAAGAGATTATGAGGGGCAAGGGGGAGGGGGGAAGAAAAGGGGAGAGAATTGAACAACAGCAGAGGAGGTAGAGAGGGAAGATGGAAGGGGAGGGGAGGGGAGGGGGGATAGTAGGGGATAGGAAAGGAAGCAGAATACAACAGTCACTAATATGCCATTATGTAATATTGTGAGTATGTAACAGTTGTGATTCTGCAATCTGTATCTGGGGGTAAAAATGGGAGTTCAAAACCCAATTGAGTCTAATGTATGAAAGACGATATATCACGAGCTCTGTAATGTTTTGAACAATCAATAAAAAAACATTTATTGTGATACGACATATTAGTTATAGAAAATATATAATGCTTATTTTACTTAAAATAATGCATATTTAATCTGAATACCTGAGACTAACCCTTGAAGTAGATTTACTTGCAGTAGTTTTATGTAGATTAAACTCAACAAAAGTGTGTGAAGGTCAGACACTATTGTTAGTAAAGATTAAGAAAACTTTTTTTCTGAGAAAACAACAGAAATACAGAGAAAGAAAAGCAAATTTTACACATTTAAAATAAAATTACTAGTTGTTTATTAAAATGCTTATGACAACACTCCAGAGTTAGAAGTGCTTCAAGTGTGACTAAAAGAATGTTTGGTAATAGTCCAAAATTTTTAAAAAGTTGCACGATAATTACTTTCTGTGTATATTTCATCAAATTCACTGTTCTTTAGTTCTTATTAACTTTGTTATGAGTACATGCTATTAAAGTTTCAGTAAGAAAACTCGTACTTTTTTCTATTATATACAATGTTTTTTTAATTGCTGACTGTATTTTTAAATGACCATGAAATAAAAGCTGTAAAGACATCTTGGAATGAGCTGTTTCAACTTAATTTCTTTTATTTTTCTTCAGATCATTCTTAGAAAATGATATCTGTATTTATTGCTGCCATCCCAAAGCAAAATTTTATATTTCCCATTACTTTTTTACCTACAGAAAAAATTCATTATAACTTATGGCATTTTGAAGATGCAGATTGAGGCCAACCTGTCATTTACTAAGCTTGACATCACCATAAGAAAACGTTCTCTGTCTCTCTCTCTCTCTCTCTCTCTCTCTCTCTCTCTCTGTCAACTGCTTCAATTATTATGAAATTATTTTTTTAATATTTATTTTTTAGTTTTTGGTAGACACAACATCTTTATTTTTCTATTTTTATGTGGTGCTGAGGATCGAACCCAGTGCCTCATGCATGCTAGGCGATCACGCTACCGCTTGAGCCACATCCCCAGCCCCTCATTATGAAATTCTTATCAGTCATTTAAATAAATTTTCTGACTAGCCAGAGTTTTATGAGGAATTTTTTTAAAAAAAGAAAAAAAAAAGAATAGGTGAGAGAATATGGAAAGCAGTAGGGAGATTTCTTGGAAAATTGGGAATGGAACCACCATTTGATTCAGCTATTCCTCTCCTCAGTCTATACCCAAAGGACTTAAAAACAACATATTTCAGGACACAGCCACATCAATGTTTATATCAACACAATTCACAATAGCTAAATTATGGATCCAACCTAGATGCCCTTCAGTAGATGAATGGATAAAAAATGTGGCATATATACACAATGGAATATTACTCAGCATAAAAGAGAATAAAATCTTGGCAATTTGCAGGTAAATGGATGGAGTTGGAGAAGATAATGCTAAGTGATGTCAGCCAATCCCAAAAAACAAATGCTGAATGTTTTCTTTGATATAAGGAGGCTGATTCATAGTGGGATAGGGAGAGGGAGCATGGGAGGAATAAAAGAACTCTAGATAGGGCAGAGGGGTGGGAGGGGAAGGGAGGGGGCATGGGGTTATTAATGATGGTGGAATGTGATGATCATTATTATCCAAAGTACAGGTATGAAGACACGAATTGCTGTGAATATACTATGATTACAACCAGAGAAAAATTGTGCTCTATATGTATAATAAGAATTGTAATGTATTCTGCTGTGTGTGTGTATATATATATATATATAAATAAATTAGGTGAGAGAAAAATCCCACACTGATGACCAGGGCCCAGTAGGAAAGGCTCAGGGGAGCCTCAGGTCCCACTTGTGGACATCCACTCCTACAGCAACAGCCCAGAGAAATAACACAGACTGTGGAGATCACACCCACGAATGGCCTTCGTCTAGATTGTTCTCAAAGCCTTCAGAACATACAGCGATCCCAGTGGGTGCACCCCGTGCCCTGCAGTGTGCAACACACTTACCTGATCTACAAAAGGGCCCCATTCTTGTGAGACCTACAGAGAAGGACACTAAACGTCACCAGAGAAGCAGTGGGGAAACTACACCATAAAACCCATTTGGAAGTGTACTCAACAATTTCACAACAACCTGATATCCCAGAAGACTTTCCCAAGAGAATACTTCCTCAAGAGGAGGCTTTTATGAGCACATAAATTTACCAGAGAAATCCATCCTAATAGGTGCAAAAATCTCATGACAGGAACACAAGGAATATGGAAAAAACAAGGTAACGTGATACCTGCACTAAGGTTTATGATTCATCAGCGATTGACTCCAAAGACATCAAATGTATAGAATAACAGGTAAAGAATTCCAAGGAATGACTGTCTTAAAGATGTATTATGTTTGCAACTCACACATAGTCCAGAGAAAATAAAGTTTATTATGTAACTTTATATTTATCTAGAAAGATAGGAGAATGGATAAAACAAAGTTATTAAAGTATGAACATCTGGAGAATGCTTTCTGGGAATTGTTTGTACTACTATTACACATCTTCCATAAGTCGGAAATTGTCAAAATGGAACATTTAAAATGATATCAAGAAATAACAGTACATTTAATAAAGTAAACCATAGATCTTTATGGATACAATTAAATGAATATCCTGAAATTGGATGAGGAACAGAGATCTTTGCAGTCTCCAATTATTTCCCTACATAATATTAAAGAATTGCAAGGGAGAAGGCAACATCACAGAAGAGAAACCCAGCAGGTGGTACCTTTAGTGACCAAAGTTAACATCGATAATGGGGAAATGAAAAGTGAAGGTCACGTGATGGGATTTCAAACAGAATAGAATGATTTTTGCAATACTCTTGTCTGAACACATGTGGTCTGGTGCCAATCATAAAGAAAAGTTCATCTGAGGCACATTCTCCAAGCATTCTCCCTTAAAAGAGCTAAGGTCATGAAGGTCAGGTAAAGACTGAGGAATGTTAAGTCTGAAAGAATCTATAAAATACAACAATTAAGTGCATTTCATGGATGTGAATAGGATATTTTTGCTACAAAAATTGGGTGGCAAAATTTGGAAGAAATCTGAGGATTAAGTGACAGGGTGCATTGTAACAGAATGTACTAGCATTAACTTCTTCATTATGAAGCTTGTATTACTGTTCTGCCTCATGTTCTGACTTGTAAGAAATATAAGAAATAATCATGAATGATTCCTTTAGGCATAGGTCAAAAGTTTGCTCTCAGGTAGTTCAGGGGGAAAAGTTCTTTATACTACAAATGGGAGGTTTCTTTACTATTCACATTCTTTCCAAAAAGTTGAACAAGATTGTACATACAAAGAGGAAAGGTGAATTTTGTTCTAAACAGGAAAAATACTATGTCAGTGCTAAAAATTAAAATTATAAAAAATTAAATGAATATAAATTTGACAGCACTATAATAATTGTAATACATTAAAACATTGGTAGTGATCACAGGACTGGCATCCAAAATAATGTCTGTCTAAATCTGCAGGCCCATATTTGGTGATAAAATTTGTATAATTTATATATTATTTATATATAAATAATCCATCATTAATGTGATATTTAGATCCACCAAGGTAGAACTGACTCTTTTTTTAAATAGCTGCCATTTGGGCAATTTGAATGCATAAAACTCAACAATACTGGTTTATACTTGCACTTCTAATTTGGTTATAGACTCCAAGAAACAGTTTCAAATAGTTTACAAATTTCATCATGCATATAAGATACAAATATATTTTTCTTCAATAAAATGTTCACATCATACATTTAATGGGAAACAATTAAAATGTTGACATTCTGATAAATATGACATTATCTTTCAGATCATATATTTGTTCCTCAAAATCTCTGTATTCTTGTTTGTGTTGCTTCCCGAAGTAGATCTTGTCTTGGCTTATTGGTAGATCTTAGAGCAGAAATTCTAATGGGTCTAGATTCTATGGAAATAAATACTTGGAAGCAATTTGGTCACAATATAACTGTTATAAAGCTTCAGAAATCCTTAGCTGAAAGTCAGATAGACCAGGTTAAGTATAGGAGAATATAAAAGCGGGGGTTGGGGATATAACTGCAAAAAGGGAGGATGTAAACTTCCTGGACTAATATTTCAAAAGTAAGTTCAAATTATATTGTCTGGTTAGCTTTTGCATCCTAGTACCCTCAGAAACCTATCTTACTAAAAGTTATGCATTAGAAAAAAAATTAAGGAGATAAGGATATGTTCTGTGAGTCTAGGTTTTGACATACTTCTGAAGTTTGCATCCTTCTGCATAGAGTTGCTCGTATTCTTCTAGTTGTGTCTTGATTTTCAGTTTTTGTTTCAGAGAGTTCAGATTCCAGATTGTAAATTCTGAGTTCCATCTTACTTCTTATTGAAGCATCATTATTCTCTCTTAGCTAGTCTGAAATTTCTGGAGCTGTTGCTGGTGTCTAAAAAAAAATTAAAAGAACATATTTTTTAAAAAAATTACAACCCAAATAATTATTGCATAATTATTTCCTTTGGTTTTGAATCCATAATTCAGAAAGTAATTTTAAATATGTGGAAAAAGATACTGGAGCTTAATCATTGATATCAATTGCACTAAATCTCAACTATAAAGTAATTGAGCCATTCTTTTTTTTTTTTTTCTATTGGGCATGGAACCCAGGGCTTTGCACAGTCTAGACAACCTGTCTACCACTGAGCTATGATGTCAGCCACGAATCATTCTTATGCTACTACTCAAGCAATGTGATAATTCAAAAATAACAGAATCGATTCAAAATTTAAAAATTGAAAAGTTGTAGATTAATCATTCAAGCATATGGTATAATTATACATCACATTTTTTTCTTCTTATACTCTTATTTATTCTTAAATATCAAATGCGTCGCTGATTAAAATCATTATTCTGATAGATGAAGTTAGTTATAATAATGCTGCAAATCAAAATATTTAAAGGGAGAATCAGAAGTGAGCAAAACAAATATACTCAAGGTAAATAAAGGACACACATTACACACACGCACATACATGCACACACACACACTATCCATCCAACATACAATTTTGAATGAAATTAGTACATTTCAGTTAAATATAATAAACTGTAGAGTTACTTGTTTTTGCTTTTTCTCTAAATTCTCTCTTGATCTTTGTTCAATGTCCTATTTATGTCATGTTCTATGTCTCTGTTCTACTATATTGTTTTTTTTCTTTTTTTGATTTGTTTTGGTACTAAGCATTGAACCCAGAGGTGCTATACCACTGAGCCACACTTCCATCACTTTTTGTTTTTACTTTGAGACAGGGTCTCACTAAATTGCTGAGGCCCTCGCTAAGTTACTGAGGCTGGTCTTGAACTTGTGATCTTCCTGCCTCAGCCTCCAAGTCTCTGGGATTGTAGATACACATCACCACGCCCAGCTCTACTATATTGATCTCTGTGTGCCTTTGGACATTCACTACATCTTCTCCCACTTTCTTTTGATTCCTCTCTATTTTTTCACATCTTTTTTGTACTTTTAAAAGATAGTAGTAACTTTTGTAAAAAAAAAAATATTTTACTTTGAGCTATAACTATTTTGAAGATGCATTTTCAGCCTTACATTAAGATCATCAATTTACTTAAATAAAATCATAGAGTTTGATAATAAAGGAAGCAGGCTGAGGATATTTGAACACATAACCAATAAGCAAACTTTACACAAAATCGACTACAAGAAAATATACTTTATTACTAGCACTCTGATGAGGAGGTTAAGGTTTTGCAGTATAATGTATGAGAAAAGCTGAAACCACAGCTTTTTAGTGGGTTAGAATTTCAGATCTATAAATACCTATTCTGGCTATATAATAAATTTTGGGGAAATTTAGATTTTTTTTTCCCCATAGTGAAAAAAAATGAGCATTCAACAGATCAATTCTCTATTGGATTAATTGTATTCAATTTCATTTTAAGTAATTTCATAAATTGCTTAAAATATATTTATACTAAAACACTGATAGGTCAAAATCTCAAGGGAAAATTTTGGTATGATGTAATTAATTGATTCAAAACAATTGTCAAGCAAAACCATTTTCCATTTATTCAAGAATAGGTGTCATGAATATCAGATATTATTCTCATATTATTCTCACCATAGATGAATTTATACTTAGACAAGACAATCTACCATGCAAAAAATAAAACTCTGCACAGCCAAGTGCTGAAGAGAGTGAGGTCAGGGAGCCAGAGGAGTCAGAGGAAGCTTCTAGAAAAAGAGCAAATTCTTTTTAGGCCGGTTCTAAATAAATGAGGCCAAATGAATAAAAATGGAAAAAACAGAAAGGACAGCATGAGGGAGGCAGAGAGAGGATGAATCTGCACAAGGAGTGCAGAGGACAAAACCCAATGGCCAGGGAAGAAGAGCACATCCTTTTACACAGAACCTGCGTAAAAGAGCCCAGCCACTCAGCACCGCAACAAGCAGCAACTCCCTGAGGTCCCCGTGGATGAGTGGGAGAGCATTACTACAACAGGAAGAAAGGAAGTGCTGACACTTGCCACAGCGCAGACCAGCCCTGAAGACAGTCAGCTCAGTAAGTCAGAGGACTTGGTCAAGCAAGACCAAGCACTGCACCAATCTTCTAGTATGAAATATCCATTACATAGAAACCACAGAGACAAAAAGTAGATCGGTGGTGTTTCAGCCCTTTGCCACTGTGGCTGAAGGACCTGACCAGGACAACTGTAGAAGAGGAAAAATTTATTTGGAGGCTAATGGATTCAGAGGTCTCAGTCCATAGATAGCCAGGTCCATTCCTCAGGGGTCAAGATGAGGCTGAACATCATGGTGGAAGAGTGTAGGGGAGGGAAGCAGCTCACATAATGGTCAGGAAGCAGAAGAGAGAAACTCCACTTGCCAAATACAAAGGCATCCCCCAAAGCCACACCCCCAAGTCCCACCTCCTCCAGCCACACCCTGCCACTTCAGTTATCACGCAGTTAATCCCTATCAGGGAATTAATTCACTGATTGGGTTAAAGCTCTCCTAACCCAAACATTGCTTCTCTGAAACTTCTTGCATTGTCTCACTGCGTGAGCTTTTGGGGGACACCACATCCAAATCCTAACAGGTGATTTTAACACTTGGGAAGATGTTGGGTGTCAGGAGGTGATAGCTAAAGGATCTCAGGTTTCTTTTCAAGGTTAGGAAACTGTTCTAAATTTGACTGTGATGACGGTTATGCAACTGAATGTTATATGTTAAGTGGGTGACCTGTATGGTATGTCCATTATCTCTCAATAAGGTTGCCTTTTCAAAGTTCCGTTTTCTTCATTCTCCACTTTGGATATAAGGTAAAGACATGATATGAGTATTTCTACGCTTTTATAATGTGTCTAAAATGAAAGAAAAGCGCAGGAAAAGCATTAATAATTTTCTAGTAATTTAAACATTAAAACATTTATGAATTCTGAGAAAAGTATCATAGCCTTTCTGTTCAAGTTACCTTGAAATCCATTTAACAATCACAATAGATTCTGTAACCATTCACAAATGTTCCATTAAATGGTACCCTCTGATTCAATGTGCCTTACTTACGTGGCAATAGAGACAGCGCTAAAAAGTACTGGTTAACAGAAATAAACACCTCTCAACTTGTGTAGAGAATCATGGATAATTATTAATTTTCATAAAGGCAGATATTTTAAAGAAACATGTATGACATCATAAGAGAAAAATGCAAGGATGAAAGTCAGATTTTAAGAAATTAATACACTGTAGGAGGAGAGAGGAAAATGGCAGCGTAGAGGAGGTGGCTTTCCAAGCTGCTCCCTGGTGTGACACCAAGACAGTGGATACCCAGCTTCTCCGTGGGGTGAGTGAAAGAGCGATTGCACTAGAATTTAATACTGGACACTCAGAGCAGCTTGGGGCCTCAGAAGATTAGATACAATAAAACAAAGAGGAAAACTCACCAATGCTAGAATCCTCGAGTGTGAGAGACATCCAGTGTTTCCTGGTTGTACGCTGAGAGCTTAGGAAGGAGTCATCTGGACCTGGTTCTGCAGCAGCTGGTAGCCTTAGGGACTGGGAGCCAAGATCTGGGGAATCTGAGTGGGGTCCAAAAAATGGGCCTGTCAGAGGCCTGCCACATGAATAACACTGTGCCTAGGAGACCAGAATAAAGAGGGAAAAGCTCAGATTATTAAAATTCACCATGAAAGAGAAAACCACCATACTCAAAATACAGAGGATAGTCAGAAACTATTTTGAAAATTTGTACTCCAATAAGCTACACAATCTAAAAGAGATCAACAAATTCCTAGAGACATTTGACCCACCCAAATTGAACCAGGAGGACACAGAAATTTGAAACAGAAAAATTTCAAGTAATAAATTGAAGATGCCATCAAAAGCCTACTTGCTAGGAGCCACAAGCAAATAATATGATGCATGGCACTTTCGGTTGTAAGGTGACGCCAGCTAGCCATTGAGATGATATGATTATGTTAAGATTTACATTCATATGGAAATTGGACTCCTGCTGTTCACCTTGGCCTGCTACGGGACTCAAGTTACGGGACTCCTGGAGAGTTCCCATTGGTTGGGGAAGGATAGTAGGAGGGAATTCCGGGGGAGGTGGGGGGGGAGGCCGGTTCTGGTAGCCGCGTGGGTGGACCGGTTTTGGCTTGCGGGCGGGTAGGGAGTATTGGCGGCTTTTTCAAAAATAAAGTTTTGTTCCTGCTTGAGTGGCTCGTGATTCTGTGCCCAGCCAGACTGAGGCACTTACTAACAAAGAAAAGCCCAGGACCAAATGGATTCTCAGCCAAATTCTTCCACATATTTAAAGAAGAACTAACACCAATCCTCCTCAAATTATTCCGTGAAATAGAAAAGGAGGAAACCCTTTCCAAGTTTATTACCTTGATACCGAAACCAGACAAAGACACATCGAAGAAGGAAAACTTGAGACCAATATCCCCGATGAAAACAGATGTAAAAATTCTTAATGAAATACGGGCAAACTGCAAACATGAACATATTAAAAAGATAGTGCACCATGATCAAGTGGGGTTCATCCCAGGGATGCAGGGTTGGTTCAACATACAATTATCAATAAATGTAATTCACCATATCTATAGACTTACAAGCAAGAATCACATGATTATCTGAAAAGATACAGAAAAAGCATTTGACAAAATATAGTACCATCCATTCATATTCAAGACACTAGAAAAACCAGGGATAGAAGGGACATACCTTAACATTGTAAAAGCTACATACAACAAACCCAAGACCAACAAACATACTTCTAAATAGAGAAAAATTGAAAGTATTTCCTCTGGAACAAGAAAGAGATGCCCTCTTTCACCAATTACATTGAAACTCTTGTAAAGCAATTAGGCAAAAGAAAGAAATTAAAGGAATATGAATAGGAAAAAGAACTCAAACCATCTCTGTTTACCCACAATATGACCCCATATTTAAATGACCCCAAAAACTCAACCAGAAAACTTTACTATTAATATTGTCAAAATGGCCATACTACCAAAAGTGCTATACAGATTTAAAGCAATTCCTACTAAAATTCCAATGTTGTTTTTCATAGACATAAAAAGGCAGTCATGAAATTCATTTGGAAAAATACCACTCCTAGGTATATATCCAAGGGAGTTAAAATCACCATCCTACAGTGATGCAACCATATTAATATTCATAGCAGAGTTCAATTCATAATGGCTAAGCTATGAAGCCAACCTAGATGCCCTTCCACAGATGAAGAGATAAATCACAGATACAGCAGGAAGATCAAGTCAACTATGGTCTTACTGCAACTCATTGCATTTGTCCCAGATTATGATTGAGTGACTCTTCTAAAGAGTAGAAAGTTCACACATATGAACAAATTGGGACCTTTATTTTCAGACTGAAGTCATATTGGCATGAATAAAATAAAATCACCAACTAGAAATCTATAAAATCCTAGTGAAGGAAATATGTTACAAAATGCAGTATCTACACTTCAGGGCCTCTGGGAAATCTGCAGTGAACTGTGGAGGTCATCCACTTCTTTGAAACTAATGTCTGAGCATCACCACTGATCTGTTCCATCATGTTCTTAAAGCATGGGGACACGAAGACATGAGATTTATTATTCAGGGCTGAGGCACAGTTCTGTGGTAGATCATGATCTACCATGTGCTTAGCACATACAAGAGCTTGGGGATTCAATCCCCAGCAGGAAAAAGCAGATATTGGTTCAGCGGTATGAGCAAATATTATTAACAGCAGCATATATGTACTAAAAATCTAAGTCAGCCTCTTAAAACTTCATAGGAAACACAATATGTTTTCTCATAATGAAGCACCATTCAGGCTCAAGATTTTCAATTTTCCCCCTTTATTTAATTTTAAAATCAGTTCTGTGTAACATAAAATCTTTCTTTTTATGCTTAATTGGCATATATATATATATATATATATATATATATATATATATATGGATTTTTTTAGCTTAACTAGATTCAGCATTTAGCCATGATCAAATACCACTTTGAATTTCCTTCAAAGATAATTAATATATTCCTCTTGGTTGATACTTACTTCTTCTCTTTCTGCTTCCATATTTTCGTATGGATACAGCTCGTCTCTGAACTCGTCGAATTCATTAATTAAGTCCATGTTCCTGTTTTCCTCCTTGCGATTGTGATTTTCAGTCTGAGCTTGAAACATGTTCACCATATGGTGAAACTGGCCTTGGATATTAGTGAGTATATCTTCCTCATTTTCAACTTGGTTGCAAAGGTCACGCAATTTCTGTTGAGGCAATGTATATTCATGTTGTGGCTGAGAGAATCTCTTCTCTATCCATTCCTGGGTTTCAGTGTATTTATTCCCTTGACTTTTTTCATCTTGATCACTGTGTTCCATTTTCTCAATCTGGCCTTGTGTTTGCATTAAATCAAAAGTCGCTTTTCTAAAAGCATCTACTGTATGATGGAGCTCGTTTTCTAGGCTACCGATTTTCATCTCAGACCTAGAAAGCTGTTGGGGAAGAAGCTCATAACCAACTGTTAGACTGGGTGTATCAAAATCCTCCTGAGCCTGTGAACCAAAACCCTCATATCTTGCTCCCTGGAAAACAAGTCCCAGGTCTCTTTCTGCTCTCTCACTATCATCAGGATGGTGTGGAGCAGTGGCCAGTCTGACAGGACATGAACTGACTTCTGTTTCCAGAATTTCTGTGTTTTCTTCTTCATTCTCCAGGTTGAAATTTTGCATTGCAAGCTCAGCTTTCAGAAGACGAATCTGTTCTTTATAATGGAGTGTGGTTTTTATAAATATTTCCTCATTCAGCTTGACCGTGCTTTGAAGAGCATCATGCTTTTCCCTTAAAATTTCAATATCCTCAAGATACTTCTTTTCCTTTTCCTCTTGATATTTTAGGGTGTCAATATCCAGTCTCATCGAAGCGATCTCATCCTGCCATCTGACATAATCATGCAACAGCTCTCTCTCTGTTTCATCGGTAGAAACCTAAATAAACCAAGAAGACCTTTTTAGCGAGCACTCAATAAAATCACGTCACAATTTCCTCTGAAAATAAACAACAACCTGTACATTTATACAGTGAAAGGGTTGCAATAAATGGAAATGCATCTGGAGAAAACTTAGATGTAAACTTCAGAGCTCATGGAAGCATAAATTCCCCAGAAGTTCCAAAAGTTCATTGAAGACTAAAAGGAAATGGCAATTTAAAGAATCTCAAAATTGAAAAAGACTTTCTCTGAATTACAACAGATTCAAGGCAGAGAGTAAGTGATGAGTAAGTCTGACTATGTAAAAAAGTAAGTGTGTAGTCTGATACCTCATCTATACAGCCACCCCACAGTAAGAACATTAGCTCTCCATATATTTGGACAAATGATATCCCCCTAAGTTCTTTTAGTTTCCTTGTCATAAAATATTCTATACACATCCTACTTTTCTAACATTTTATAGTCAGTTATAATAATTGCATCTATTGGCAAATGATAAATCTAGGAACTGTATTAAGCATGTCTACATTTAGCAATGAGATTTTTATCACAGTCTGAAAAGGAGTGCAATATAAGCGAGCTGCAGGATGTTACCCATTTTGACTCTGCTCCTGGTGCTCCTCTACTAAACCTGATGTGTCTCTACTGCCAATGTACAGACACACACAAAAGTCTTCAGCTTCACAATGCTAATGGGAAATAAATTATAGACTTTTCTCAGAAACTTCTGAAACCGCTGCTCAGTTTGAGAATAAAGGAAGCCTAAGACATCTTCTTCATAAAGTTTAAAATACGATTAAATACGAAATAGGGAAATAAACTGACCTATCACGAAGTACATATTATGGTATGTCATGGTTTCCAACAACTTTTTGTACTGAACTAGGAGATTATGTGGACCCAACTGTTTCTCTTCTTGAAAGTCAGGAGATGAGATCCAAACCGGGGTATCTGCTGGCCATCCTTTTCCTCCTTACCTAACAGTGGGAGTAATGAGCAGACCCACGTCACATACCGTGGGGGTGAAATTACTGCCCCAAACTAGAGCATCATTGTGAGTATAGCAAAGGTTTTTGAGATCATGGAAAAATCGTTTCCTATGAAAAATATTAAAAACCCTTTTCTCTGGATGAGGCCATTGTGAAAATTAACACTGTATTGCTGGAGACAAACAGAGTAGAACTAAGAACATCACTTAATTAGCCTGGGCATGGTGGTGCACACCTGTAATCCCAGCAGCTCAGGAGGCTGAGGCAGGAGGATCACAAGTTTAAAGGCACCCTCAGCAACAAGCGAGCTAAGCAACTCAGTGAGACCCTGTCTCTAAATTAAATACAAAATAGGGCTGGGATGTGGCTCAGTGGTCAAGTGCCCCTGAGTTCAATCCCTGGTACCCCAACCCCCCAAAAAAAGAACATCACTTAATTCAATGGGAAAAAAATACCACCCCAGCTCCCAAAATATGTACATTATGGGTATACATATGGCTTTTAAATCCTCTATATATTACCATAAAGGATGGTTGGTTACTATATAAACTTGGTTCACACATACACATATTTGTAAACAACAGAACAAAATAACTTAGGAATCATTTCCTTTCATGCCGTGTCTCTTTCCTTTTGTTTGCAAAGATGATTTGCCAGAATCCCATCTTGTAAATTTTGGTATTTTATTCTCAGGAAAGTTGCAACCTAAAGGTTCACATCAGTGAGGTTTGGGTCTTATACCAGCAGGGGGCAGAAAGTCTAAAACTTAAGTAAGAGCTGTACCTTCAAAAAACAAAACAAAACAAAACAAAACCAAAAAACTGTTAAAAAGAAACAGGCTGTAAAAGGGAAGCCAGAATTAGACAGGCAGTCAATAGAGATAGGTAAATCAAGTCAGGTTGGTTCAAGGAGGCCAATTTGAGTGAGCCTGGAAAGTTAGAAACTGCCCCCTGAGGGACTGAAATGTCTTCAGAGCCCTTCTTCCACCCTTATCAAGATACCCTGCCACTGCTCCAACCTGTTGTTAAGGTAATCTATCCCAGGAATTGTCCCTTCCCACAGGGAGTTATAAAAGTTGTTAATTAATGTGTTCTGGGCCCTCCACCTTGCCCTTTCCCCTGTCCATCTACTTCTCACCTTTTGGCCATCTAACCTAAGCATCTCCTGGGCCTACTCAGGTACATACACAGGAAGGAGAGAGGTAAGGGGAAGAGAGCAGGAGAACAAAGATACATAAAAAAGGCAGAACACCCTCACTTCTTGGGATACCAGGATATGGCCCCATTCTCCCTCCTGGGAGAAATCTATGTTACCCCTTTTTAATAAACCCTGCTTTATATGCTCACCGCGGCATGCTTCTCTAATGTTATACTTTAGCATGTGAGGAAGCAGGGCTTGTCCCTGATAACCAGCAGGATCAAAACTACATGAAGCTTGGCCCCATATGAACTGCTCAAATTTTAATTGCACAAATGCGAGCTCAATTTGTCAAAACTCCTCTTAAATACAAGGAAAGATACAAATGTGAAAAGCATTTTTTTAACAGAACATTTAACTAGTTTCATGAAAGTTTTAAAGCTAGTTAGTCTTATCTTACAAAAATCCCTAAATTAACATTTATGTTAGTGGTTAACCTCAAATCATGATTCATCTAGTAATCATGCTGGGCATCTATGAGATGCCAACTTTAGCAATAAATAATATCAGCCCTAAGTGTCATCGTTTAGTTTGAGGGTCAGATGACACTTGGTTTTAAAACTAAATAACAGAGCCACACAAGACATAGCAATGCTTTTGTGAGACTACAGACTGTGTGTACTATGGTGTTGGTTGGTGTCCGTGGGAGGCGTCAGGCTTAGGATGCCCAGCAAAGACATGGCAAACGACGCCCTTCCCAGATCATGTCCCCATCACTGAAATCACTGAATGACACGTGACCACACATTAACTAAAAGGGGAATTGCAGATGTCAATCACATAAAGTAAGACATTTGAAACTTTATTGAGGAAAAACTCACCTGATTCAACTTATTTCTTATAGTTCTCAATTCTGTATCTAACATTCTCAGAGAGACTTCAAGTTGCTTTATGACTTCGACTTGTTCATTACATTCCTCTTCTTCTTTTCTTAACTGGTCCTTAAAGTGTTCATAAATCTGATCATAATTTTTGTTCTTCTCCTCTCCTTCTTGTAACATGCATCTGCAGTTAAATATGGTTATCTTAAAATTGATTTCATCAGAAAATACAAAGTTCATTTTGTACTCTGGCTTTTCCGATGTTGATTTGTTATGCTAATAAAAATTGTATGCGCTCAGATATTTTTCCTTTCTAGTTCTTATGCTTTTAATTTCTACTTCAATCTATTCCAAAACATACCTATTTAAAAGGGAACAATAAGAGAACATTCTGTTAATAAGTGAGTTTCTGTTACTTGTAATGTTGCAGGGGACAGATGAGGCAAGACACCAAAGGAAGCAGGCTTATTTGGCTGCAGCCAGGTTCAGTGGGCAAAGCTTTCACTGTAATCAATCAATCCCCCTGAATCCCGAATTTATGCAGTTTCAGAGCTTTATACCAGGCTTATAAGGGGAGGGGCTCAGAAGTTCACAGTCTGCAGAAGTTCACACAAAAGCAGCTTCTGTTTCATTGTTCTGAGTGAGTTACCCTTTAAGGACAGCACCCAAGAAGGGGAGAGCTTCTTCTCCACTTTCTTTCCTCCCCCTGCCAGCTCTTCCCCAGGAGCCCAGTTGTAACTTCTCTTTTCTTTGAAATGTAAACACCTCTGTGAAGCTCCTGCCTAAGGCCAGGGGCCTAGTTAAAAGAATCTGTTTTCTTATCACATTCTGCATTTGCAAGCACACTTCTACAAACTATTATATATGTTGTTATTACACTGGATAGTCTACAAATATTTGTGAAAAACTAGTAAAGGGGAATTCAGCACCTGGAGGGCTGATATCTTCCAGGCCAAGTAAGATAGAGTAAGAGGAAAAAACAATTTTTAAACTACATTGAACTCTTTTCTAGAGATTCTTGTGCTGATAGTCCTAAGATCAATTATGGTGAAGATTTCTGGAGAAGCTTAGTTAAGATTTTCTGTGGAGACGGGGATGCCACTATGGTAACTCTGGTAGACATAATGGAAAAGGAATTTTGAAACAGTCCAGAAAAGTGACAAGTTCAAAAAAAAATCATTTTTTTACTGTTATAATTTCTCCTCAATTAAAAAAAACAATTTAAAGTTAAATAAGTTTTGAAGACTTATTGTTTATAAACAAGTTTGAAAATTCACTAGTAATAAGCTTTTATCTTTATGAAACATATTAGGAATCCCTACAACTGTTTTACAATGTAACACAGAATCTTCAGAAGTTCTTCACACAAGATACACTGCTCCCTTACCAGGAGGGGGTCCTACCTGCCATCCCCCTTTTTATGTTTCTTTTATGGTAACACTTTCAAAGTGTCCTGCTGATTATTATGTATTATATAAACTGCTCAAATTCCCTCAGAACAAGCCAGGACCTAAGACTTACTCCAATTAAAAAAAAAAAAAAAAGAGTTAGTTATATGTCCTTTCAACTTAGAAATTGGAACAAATTTTATTTATGTATGAGGGAGAATTTAAATAAAATAAACAATAATCATTCCCTATCTCACTTTTATTTCATGTACATTAACATTAAAACTGCAGCTGGGGGTATAGCTATTATTCAGCAGTGGCATAGCATACCTACTTAGCTACGTCCACCCCTGAGTTTGATCCAAAACACCAGGAAAAAAAAAATTGTATAAATGTTTATAAACATGTATCTGTGCTGAAAAAATTCCATTTCAATCTCTGGTGGAATTGTAAACTCATATAAACATTCTTGGAGTAATTTAGAAAGCTTCTCTAAAAAGCTTTTTAAAAAGCTTCTCTAATTTAATCAAATTAATTCTATGTTGAAGTATTTATAGAAATATAGAAAATATAAATGTAGAAAATAATTTTTCTAAATGAAGTTAATTGAAACATCAATTGTAACAGAAATAAAAATTAAAAACAACTCAAAATTCTATTTGTTAAATAGTGATATTTCTACAAGGTAGGCTTCTACATAGACATTAAAATTCTGATCGGAAACAATAGGCATTTAATTAAAGAAGTGATCCTGGTCATGCCAGCAGATAAGTCATCCTTTATAAGCATTCCCCTATGGACTGGTAAGAAATAATTCAAAGGTTTTTTTCAGTCTAGGATGTCACACCTCAGGTTGTAGAGTTGTTCTTTCCATACTGTTCTCCTCTGCTCCAACTCCAGTGTCACTGTTCTTAGTTCTGATAGCTCCTTTTTTGCTCTAGAAATCTTCCTTTTCAGTCTTGCAATATTTTTAACCAATACAGAACACTGCAGACAGTCATTTCCTTCCAATTCTATTATTTTTTGATAGGAATGAACTGCATCCTGAATTTTCAATAGGATAAAGGAGTCTGTATCAGGGAGAAAACAAAATATTTTAGAAACAAAAACAAATTGGCATTCTTTTCATAGGTGAAGGGGTGTTCCTTGTCACTCATTCATACACTGAACAAATGTAGACAGAGTGCCGACAACCTGGGACATGTGATAACAAATTCTGCAGGTAAAAGGGTTGTAAAGAGTCTCTTGCTACTATTTAGCTTCAAGCCTAGTGGAGAAGACAGGCAAATGAAAGAACTATTCTAAATCCCCAGAGATGATGTGAGGGAACAGAGAGTTGTGTGATCACATGAGGGAATCTGACCTACAGAAAGATTTCCATGAGGAAGATCAGACTACACTGAAAAAGGAAGGGTGAACAGCAAGCAGTTAGGTAGAGGTGAAGAAGGACATTCTCCACCATGTATGGCTTGTGCTGAGACTAATAAAAACTGCTTCTTGCCAACGTAGGGAAAAAAAGCAGTGGTTTATGATCCTACCTGAAACAACAAAGCAAAAACAGTCAAAATACATTCAATAGAAATTTTCAAAACAGCAGACTTTGGATATGAGGACGATGATTCCCTATACAGGACACAAATGAAGTAAGTCTTGCAAATGTGCCAGCTCCCTGCTATTAGAGAGCCTCCAGTCCATGCCTCAAGATAAGGAACCCAAGTAAGAGTCCACCAGACTCCTTAAGGTACGTGCTAGAACTGAGTCTGGTGAAACCAAGGCAGGAAGAGATCACCGGCCGCAGCACTGGCAATGAGAGAGCAGTTTGGAGCAAGGACATGGGGGATGTGCTGAGGGTCCCCTGTGAATATTTAGCAGAGTAATGAACCATCCGTGAGTCCCAGGAAAGACCTGAGACTTAGAGGAAAAAAACATTTCCAAACATTCAAGGAAACTGCCTGGTGTTCAAACAGTGCAAAGAAGAGGGTCTCTTCCCATCAGCCAGTCTAGAAAAACACATAATTCACATGAACAACATGGAGTCGTCAGAGGGGTCTTGCCTGGGAAATTGACAGCAGGCAGATCACCGTGACAAATCAGAGATATTAATAAGTAACCTATCTGAATTCCAAAATAAAATTAAAAGAAGACGCATGAAAGATATTTTTTAAAAATAAATTGCACTTTCTGGGGGAGACCAACAGATACAAGTCAAGGAGTATGATGACTACCACAACGGACTACAACTGACCCTTGAACAACACAGGCTGGAACTGTACAGGCTGTCATCTGTGCAGAATTATTTATTCAATTTTTTTTTTAGATTCAAGATAATTTAGGGAAAAAAACCCAGAATAACCATATAACCTAGAAACACTGAAAAAATTAAGAAAGATATGAATGAAGGCAACATGGAAAAATATTCTACTTTATCATTTACTACTAGTGGATATACACAAATCTAACAAAAAAACTTAAAATTTATGGCAACTTATATACACACCACTCTGCTAAATGTACATGTTGTCATATGAAGTCAAGAAAAAGGTAAACAAAAATAAAGGTGTCATAATACATAGCCACACTATTGCAGTAATTTCATAGCCAACTCTTATTGGCACGGAGGTAAATCAAGTGTCACAAGTATTTGCTTGAAAGGTCCTATAACACTTGTCATCTCCATGACAGCTGCTCATCTCTCCAGTAACTTGACCCTCACAGTAAAAAGCAAGCTCTTGAAGTTCTGTATTTCCCCCACATATAATACACTTGACATCAGAATATATGTTAATTGACTCTTTCTGTTTTCCAGAAATCTTTGTTCAACAACAGGTTATTGGTGCCTAAGGTTTTGGGGAGTCCAATGTACACACACATTTTTGACTGTCCTCCTAATGCAAATGTTTTTCAAGGAATTCTGTTAATTAAAAATGGTCTACACACTTCAATTAAAAGTCAGATTGTCAGATCCAGTTGTACATTGCCTATAAAAAATAACTTTTAAATGTCATGACAAATTGGTTTTAAAAGATGGGAAAAGATACTCCACACAAACACTTGGAAGCAAGCAAGCTTAGCAGGAATGGCTGTAGGAATGAATGCCTAAGCAGACTGAATAGCACAAAACTACTACCAGCCATGAACAGGGTCCTCTCCTGTTGGAAATGGCAAATGAATCACTGCTTTTGAACTCTGTGGCCCTGGACAGTAGGACGCTGCTTCTGGGAATCTTTCAGTGCTGTAGTGGAGAGAGAAATACCCATTCTCAGGTGGACGCTGCTAATGTGGTAGATTCCATGCTTCACACGGGATCTAAGGTTCAATAGCTTCAATACCAATTGCCCAGGGGTGGAAGAAATACTCATAGCCTTGAGGCACCAGCTGCCCAGAGCTAGAGAAGATATCAGGCCAGCTGACATGCCTAGTTGATATGTTGGTTCCTGCTCACAACCTCGATTTGATTACCTTGAAGAAGTTTTCTCATGATACATCCCTCTGATGTTAAAACCTACATAATACACAGAGCCCTGCTTGTTGTTCAGTGAAACCCCACCAGGGATAGCTCACTCACCAGGCCCACTTTTACGTATTTTGTGTCTTATGTCTTTATTTCTTTTTCTCCCTATATTTCCAATCCGCTCATCGACTGCATTTCAGAGAACAGTTTTGTGCTGTATGGGTTGAGACAATTTCATAGTGATAAAATATTCTATTAATTAAGAAGGCTTGCAATCTTGAATGCTCATGATGTACCCAATACAGATATAAAATGCATGATGAAAAAAATGGATAGAATCACAAAACAGTACTAGGTAAGTTCACAAGGATCATCTGACATGCTAATGCCCCTTACTCAACAAGTGATAGAAAAAGTAGGTAGACATCAGCAATATAGCAGACTTGAACACCCCACTCTTTCCAAAATGCTAAGACAACACGATTAATCATTGTAAAAAGATGGAAGTCCAAATGATGTATGCCAGGTAAGGTATATTTTCTGATCACAAAGTCATCAAATTAGAAAATAATAACAAAAAATCTGGAAAATACTCAGATATTTTGAAACAAAGCAGCACACATCTAAGAAACCCTGGGTCAAAGAGGTAATAAAAACAGAAACTAGAAACCATTCTGAACTAAACAAAAATTTTTTAAAAATAAGATTCCAGAATTTGTGAACTGTACTATCATCAGCAGCACTTAAATGAACAACTTTAACACTGAATATTTCAAATAGAACAGTCTCAAATCACTAACCTTGACTTCTACCTTAAGAAAACAGAAAGATGAAAATTAGACCCAAAGCAAGCAGGAGTAAGGAAGTAAGAAACACTTGGTGTAGTCACAATGTAGGTGTCCCCACAAAATTCATATGTTGAAATATAATTTCATAAGCAATCAAATTACCATGTAGGGACTTTTGAAGGCAATCAGGTAATGCAGAAGAGCCCCATGAAGTGAATAGTGGTCTTTCAAAAGAGACCCTCGAGAGTTCACTCACTTCCTCTGCCACCTGTGGACAAGGGAAAAGGCAGCCACAGATAACGAGGAAGCAGGCCCTCACCAGATACCACATCTGCTAGTGCCTTGATTTGGGACATCCCTGCCTCCAGAAAGTAAGAAAAGGAGTCTCTATTATTTTTTAGGTAGCTAGTCCAAACAGATTACTACAATGTCAAAGATAAGCTTATCTGAACAGAAAACAGAAAAAGATGTAGGAAATCAACGAGATCAGACCCTTTAAAGGCATATATAAAAATGATAAACCTCTCTCTTGCCTCCATGCAAAAATCTGATCTCATAGAATGGAATAGAAAAGTGGTGACCAGAGCCTGGAAGGGGTTTTTAAGAATGAGGATGGAGAAAAAATGATTAATGGGAATGGGGTGCAGTTGGGTAGGAGGAATCACTTCTAGTGTCCCATAGCACAGTTGGTTAACAACAATTAATTGAATATTTCAAAGTAACTAGTCTCTAGAGAGGATTTTGAATGTGCTCAGGACAAAGAAATGATAAATGAAAAAGTCGATAGTCATTCTCAATTACCCTGATCTTATTATCAAATATTATATAAATATTGAAACATCACAGAGTACCCCATAAATATGTATAATTACTGTGTCATTTGAAAATAAAATATATTTTAGAAAAGAAATTAAAACACTATTTACAGCTTTATTAAAATATCTGAAATCTGGATAAATCTGTTAATGCACAGAAAGCTCCATACACTAAAACCCACAAAATATTACAGAGAAAATTAAGTCACCCTAAGCAACTGGAAAGATGTGCTTTATTCAGGAGTTTAAAGAGTCATTTTTAAGATGTCATTCTCCCCAATATAATTCCCAAAGGCAAGCAGCCATTTTTTAAAAAATTGGCAAGCTGATTCTAAAATGATATGGAGGACTGGAGATATAGCTCAGTGGCAGAGTATTTGCCTTGACCACATGAGTGCCTGACTTCCTTCTCCAACACTAAAAAAAAAAAAAAAAAAAAAAAAAAAAAGTCATGGAAACACAAAGGATTTAGAATAAACAAAGTATCCCTGAACAAAGAACAAAATAGGGGAGACAGGAGGGTTGGTCTCAAGTATATACATCTATAGTGATCAAATCAGTATGATGCTGGCATGGAGAAAGACTAAGAGATCAATGGAATACATTTCAGAGTACAGAGGTAGACCCTCACGAAAAAACCAACTTAATTTTGATAAAGGCCTGATGGCAATGCAGTGGAGAAAAGATAGCCTTTCAATATGTGGTGCTGGAACAACCAGATTTCCATGTCAACAGAATAAACTTGGATCCAAACTTCCCACCAAGCACTAAAAGGAACTCAAAATGGACCACAGATCTAAATAGAACACCTAAAAAGACCTAGAATAAAACAAAGAAGGAAACCTTTGTGATCTAGCACCAGGCAGTTATTTCTTACCTACAACATAAGCAACAAAATCCATAAATGAACAAATATGTAACTGAATTTCATCAAGATTTAAAACTTACACTCTTGAAAAGACACTATAAAAGTCAAGCCAGAAACCGATGAGAATTCCTTGCAATAAAATACAACTGGTAGTGGAATGGTATCTAGGACTCTTGAAAAATTCGTCCAATAAGGAATGAACTAATCTTTAAAATGCCAATAGATTTAAAAAGACAACTTACCAAAAAAATATATACAGATAGTAAACACATGGAAAGATGGTCAACATGACTAGTGCTCAGTGTGATGCATATTAAAGCCACACTGATGACCATTCAAAAATACTTTGTGATAAAGAATATAGGAAGGAAACAGGACTCTCATGCATTAGTGATGGGCAAGGAAAATGGTAGCACTATTTTGGAAAACAACGTTGCAGTTTCTTATTAAAGGATTTCTCAATTATCTTGATCATAGTGATTAAATGTGTTTGATACACATGTGAAAACTTGGTCAAATTTCCCACTTTCCATTTGTCCACAGTACTTCACCACAGCTTTGGAGATTGCATTGCAAAAAGAAACAGCTAAATCAGTGGTTGGGACATAGAATCAGAATAAAGCTGGAGGACAGAGGCCTTTAATCTTATAGCAAGGAGAAGTGATAGCTGGGTTTTAAGGAAAGGATTAACATGGTGAGATGTGAATTTTTAACAATGTGATTACGCTTGCAGAAAAGAGCAACTTTCAGGGGTGGGGTGGCAGGGAAAACAGTTTCAAGATTACTTCAAAATTCAGGTGGAAGGATGGTAACCTGACCTCATGATGGTCAACGGTCCAAGAGAGCAGCAGAGTCAATTGGGGCGGTGTGGGGGTGGGGGAGTTCACAAAGAAAAGTGCAGTGATCACAGGTGTCTGGTGCCACACTTCTCATCCTGTTCTAATATGAAGCACATTTCTGCATGAACAACTCTATAACCCATCAGCTCTATGGTGCAGGGCTGAGCAGTGCGTGCATATATTACTATAATGTGCATCAGAAGGCCTTGTTTTTATACAAAGTTCCTACCTTTATGTGATATTTTAAATTCTTCATTTAGCCCCCAAATATTCTGAAAATTAAAGTATGTCTCCTCAGAATCCTGTAAGGCTGTTTCAGGTGGCTGTGTTAAGTCATCAAGGTCTTCTATAACATGCACTTTGTTTTTGATCTATAAAGCAATAATACAATATCAGAATGTACCCCAAATATATAGACCACATATTATACTAGTAGAAGTGGCAATTAACCATCTTTTTATATAAAGCAGAAGCACAGGTAGTTTCAAAAGATTTCAGTCAAAAGAAAACCTTTATTGGTGACTATCCTTTCTTAACCATTTTTCAAAGTTAAAGTCTGTACATAACAAAAAAAAAACTGCTCTATTTTTTCACTTTACCTCTTACCATATGTTTTAAAATTATATTTTATTTTGTATCGCTTTGCCTTTCATAATTTACTTTTTCAATAAAACACTCTTTCGGATTATTTCTAACAATACCTTGCCCTCCTTCTCATTAGATGTTTTCTCCCTGGGCCTAAAAAATCAAAAACACATAAAATCCTTTGAGACAAACACTAAATATGTCAACACAAAATCTCAGACTATTATCTTTTTATGTAAAATATCTACATTTGTAATTTATTTCTCCTATTCATAAACTTTATAATCATTTTTCACAAGGGAGATTCAATATAAATGGTAAGAAAAACAGTAATGAATCAAGAATAAGGCTATTAATAGGATCAAAGCAAAGAATTCAATTCAGATCATACCTTCTAACAGTCAAAGTAAGAGGAACAATCATGCTCCTTGTATTATTGAATAGGAATATGGCAGTGTTTATAATTATTTTCAAGAAAGAAAACTTTTACAAGGCACTAAAACCATTTATAAAAATATGACTTAAATCCTGTGTGGGGGGAAACCCATTTGTAATAACTACAGGGGTTCATGTTTCAGGACCTACAATATAATCTCTGCATATAATTGAAAGCCCTGTACATGCTAAACTTGTCTTAATCCTCACAGTAATTCTATGAGAGAAGCGACAGATTAGGTATTTTATTAAGGGAGAAATCACACAAAGAAAGGCCAACTAATTGCCCAAACCCACATAGCGGGTTAGTGGCAAACCCAAAATTCAAACCCAGGTTTTCAGTCTCCATAGCATGTACTTCACAATATGCTGTCAAAGTGATATCTCTTCAAGTGCTATTAAGAAATATAACAGCAGATTGTCTGTATTGTCATTCCTTATCTGGATACAGTTATAATAATTTCTGAATCTTTCTAGTATTTTTTTAAGTAAAATGACTTCATACCTAAGCAATTTAGGAACCCTAGTTTTAATCAACTAAAGGTTTATTTATTCATCAACAGGAATAATCTATTCAACCATTCATTCGTGCATACTTACTGGGCACACGATACATTTTCAATTATGCTGTTGAAAGAGGGAAACGAGGAAACGATATTTTGAGACTTTAAAACTTTATAATTCAATGCAAATAATTTGAACTGTGCTGTCAGTACTTTACTTTTGTATTGTACACAAAGTCCTCCTTTTCCCCCAAATCTAATATTGATACACCTGATAGTTTAGAGTACCATACAACATCTTAGCTACTCTTGAAGATACTGTCCAAGGCACAGGACACAACTCTGCATTCTGTTGAGGATGGCCTATGTGCTTGAACATCCTCTATCACACAATTTTAAAAGTCTGTGAGAGTTGAAGGCTTGGGCCCTCGCTTGCATGCTCAATTACATTAGGATAGCCAGTTTGTGAACCAGAGCAACAGTGAACAGCAATCTCTTACCATAGAAAACAAAGTAATAAAAATTCTAAGGACAATTCATTTACTATATGTGTGAAGCTTTCTAACATCTGGATATGCAAACCAATTAATTGAATAAGTGTGTCCTCCTTTTCTGGACCATTTCTAAGAATCAACATTAAAATAAGCTTGTATTTTAAAAGAAAAAAACCTCTAAGTCTCACACTCTCCTTCAGTTAGTATCCATGTCTCTATTGCCTTTCCCAGGAAATGTTCTCTAAGGAGTTGCCTACGTTTACCCACTGAGGTCAGGCTTCCATGGTGACCATTTATGGAAACTGCTCCTTGTTCAGGTCACTTGTCCTCATCTTAATCAACCTACCAGCAGCACCCATATCATTGAGTATTCTCTTTCTTTGCCTTGAACTACACTATTCTGTCTTACTTTCTGAAAAAGTACTCACTGCTCTGACCTCTTCACAGGGAACTACAGAATTGATGGATCTTTACCTTCCTTCATCCTCAACAAGTTCACTTAAGCTTCGATCCTTGTTTGTTTGTGGAAGGCTGGCAGTTGGGTCGGCTGGCCCTGTCCGAGGTGGAGCATCAGACCCTCGGGAGTCCCGTTTCTCTGTTTTAGTTTCCTTTACTACCTCCATGGGCAAGGCAGGACCAGTACTTGAAGAAATACACACAAAAGCAATGATTTTCCATAATTCTACTGACAAATAATAAAAAGAAAGTTTGCTAATCCCCAACTCTTCCCCATCTTTTCATTGATCGATTTTAAAAAGTCATGAAGCACCAGCTAAATGTATACGCCCTGCTTTGAAAAATACACCAGATACACAATTATTACACAATGTGAAATATAAGAGGTGGTATACCAAATGCTGGATCTGAGCCCAAGGATGACTTTATGGAAGACATAAAGGATAAATCTTAGAGGACATTAAAAAAAAAAAGTGACGGAAAAACCATTCTACTTGGAGAATAGAATGTAAACAAACAAACAAAAAAAAGTACACAACATCCAGGTGTTTTGTAAAAGCTTCAAAGGAAAATGTCAACTTGCAGAGGCAACTGATACAGCAGGATGACCCAAGCAGTTCAATGCTGCACTAAAACCTGAGCTCACACCCACTGCCAGTGCTTCTCAGGGGAGTAGTAAGTAGATTTATGCTACACTATTGAGATTTGTTTTAAAATATAACATTAGGCCATTTAGATGAAGCTTTTAAAATCCCATGAGACATATAAAAAAAATCTCTTTAAAAATACATGAGAGTTACATAGACTTTGAAATGGCAATATTCTGACTAGTTATGAATTTGTTTGAAAATGAATTTATAACATTTGCAGACTTTAATTCTAGTCTCTAATATTAAAAAGCTGGGTTACCACAGACCATTGTAATTACTTTTATTGGACTAATTATAATCATGTGACATTAGCATCAAATACCTACATGAATTTACAAAGACACTATAATTCCCTAATGGAGATTATTTTGTTAGAAGTTGAGCATGACCCCATAAAACTATCAAAAATAAATAAAACAGGCATGATGGCACATGCCTGTAATCCCAGCAATTTGGGAGATTAAGGCAGGAGGATCACGAGTCTGAGGCCAGCTTCAGCAAATTGGCAACATCTGTCTCAAAATTCAAAATTTTAAAATAGGGTTGGGAATGTGACTCAGTGGTTAAGGACCCTGGATTTAATTTCCAGTATCAAAAAATAAAAACTAAAGTGAAACTAATACTTATTTGCCAAAGAAGAAATGCACATAACTCTTTATAGTTCAGATTAAGTATTCTAAGCATTTTAAAATTTTAAAAGGGAGATGTATTCCTGACAGCAATTATTAAGCAATTCCTCTTATGTCAAAGTTCAAATATAAGTCTACAATTCTAGAATACGAAATCGTTTTCCTTTTGAACAGTTGATGGAAAGCATCTTTTAAACAGCAAACTTCTAGTTGCAGTTGGCTTGATCTTATGAAAGGACTGATCTGCAGTCATGGTTATAGTAGCCACTTAAACCAGAGTTAAACCTATTCAATCAATCAAAGTCCGCTGGCTTCAAATACCTACTAACCCATGCCAGCCATCTACTTCCTGAAAGGCAGCCATAGATAGACTCATTCCAATGCACATGGCTTACAACACCAACCTTATGGTGGCAGCCAATAAACAGCTGCAGGCATTGGTTAAGCACACTGCTACACATGTCAACTTACATTCTGGAAGCTGGCTGATCCTTAAACTCCACTCTTTGCAAAACCCTATATAAGATAATCACTTTGTATGTTAGAAGGGACTGAGGCTGAACTTTGCCAGAGAAAGGAATAAATTCTCCTTTTATTTCAGTTACTAAAGGTTCTTAATCCTTGAGCAATAGTTATTTTTTTTTAAATTTACTATCCTTGTATTTTAATTTTCTTAATAGAATAAAGTTTGTGATGCTTTCATCCATTTTACTACAGTTTAAAAGATCATAATTACCAGTAAAAGAACAAATAATGAGTAACCACATCATTGGACTTTCCTGACCTAATGGAACAACATCAATGTCTAGCATATAGCTTGCATGAAAGAGCACAAAGAGGGCTGAGGATGTGGCTCCGTGGTAGAGCACTTTCAGGCCCCAGGTTCAATCCCCAGCACCAGGAGAAAAAAAAAAAGCCCCAAAGAATCCAAAACGTTCATATACATGCCAGGTAAAATTGTCAGGATGGACCCCATCAAGCTTTTTCTAAGTAAAAATTAGTCTAATGTTTCAAACAATACACCAAAAGAGTAATAAACTCCACTCACACATGGAATAAATATGTGTTCAGTGGTCACTTGCTGTATGATAGGCACTCGTTTCTAGGCACTGAGGACATGGTGATAAACAAGCCCAAATCCTACTGTGAGAGTGAAGTAGACTCACAACAATAAACAAGATACACGGCTGAAATGCACAGTGTGCCCGAGGGGAAAGCAACAGTGGGAGAATGAAACTTCCACGTGTTGCAGGGGCAGCATGGTGGAAATGTTAGTCAGGATGGCAGGAAAGGCCTCCTTGGGGAAGTGGCATTAAGAAAAACCTGAAAGAATAGAAGGCCCAAGCCAGAAGCCATCTACAGAAAAGCTTCCATAGAGAGTGTTCCTGGAGAGCTTAAAGAATAGTGGGAAGTTCAGGAAGGCTGGGGTAGAACGAAAAAGATGGGAAATACAAGTTAAAGTCAGACATTTAACTGGGGACAGATCAGGTATTACCTGGTAGATATTAGGAAAAACTTTGGCATGGACGCTGAGTGAAAGGGAGGCAACTAAATGTGAGCAGAGGAATAATAGTAATTCTTGCTTCAAGCAAATCATTTAGGATTACATATGATATGCCAATATACAAAGTTATCAGTAAGAGAGCGCCTACATTTTGGGAACAAACTTTTGCCACACACACGTCAGATAGAGCACTAATCTCCAGGATATATAAAGAACTCAAAAAACTTAACACCAAAAAAACAACCCAATCAATAAATGGGCTAAGGAGCTGAACACTTAGAAAAAGATATACATTTGATCAACGAAGATATGAAAAAAAAATGTTCAACATCTCTAGGAATTAGAGAAATGCAAATCAAAACTACTCTAAAATTTCATCTCACGCCAGTCAGAATGGCAGTTATCAAGAATACAGACAACAATAAATGTTGGTGAGGATGTGGGGGAAAAGGCACACTCATTCATTGCTGGAGGGACTGCAAATTGGTGCAACCAATCTGGAAAGCAGTATGGAAATTCCTTAGAAAACTTGGAATGGAATCACCATTTGACCCAGCTATCCCACTCCCTGGTCCATACCCAAAGGACTTAAAATCACCACACTATAGTAACACAGCCACATCAATGTTTACAGCAGCTCAATTCACAATAGTTAAATTGTGGAAGCAATCTAGATGCCCTTCAATAGATAAATGGATAAAGAAACTGTGGTGTATATATACACAATGGAATATTACTCAGCATTAAAAGATAATTATGGCATTTTCAGGTAAATGGATGGAGTTGGAGAATATCATGCTAAGTGAAATAAGCCAATCCCCAAAACCCAAAGGCTGAATGTTTTCTCTCACAAGTGGATGCTGATCCATAATGGGGTGGGGGGAGAACATGGGGAAAATGGAGAACTTTTGGGGGGCAAAGAGGAAGGAGAGGTGGAGAAAGGGAATGCGGGCAGGAAAGATAGTGGATGAGATGGACATCATTACCCTAGGTACATGTGTGACTGCACATAGGGTGTGACGCTACATCAGGTACAACCAGAGAAATGAAAAGTTGTGCTGCAATTGTGTTCAATGAATCAAAATGCATTCTTCTGTTATATATACCTAATTAAAATAAATTTTTAAAAACAAAGTTATCAGTAACAATAAAACATTGAATTCTATAACAGTAAAATAGGGAACAACTCAGAACATATCTAATTTATAACTAAATTTTCATACATTCTGTACATGAAGTCACTTGAAAAATATGCTGTGATGCATGTTCAATTAAAGAAGCACAAAAATATTATTTAAAAGGGATGATGATATGCATGCAGGTGCCTTTTGCAAGGAAAACTCACTACATTAGTTGCACCTTGGGTTTAGCACAGGAGTCAAGAAGTTAGTGCCTGCTGGCCAAATCTATACTTTTTTGTTGTCTATCTGCATATTTTATAAGAAAACTTTTTAAAATTTTGTTTTGTTTTTGTTTCTGTGGTGTTGGGGATGAAGTCCAGGGGAGCATGCATGAGGTATGCACCCCTGTACACAAAGTTTTTAGTGCAAAGTAGTCACACCTATTCACCATTGTCTATAACTTGTTTCATACTACAACCTTTTGGCCCACAAAGACTAAAATATTTACTCTGGGGTGCTTTGCAGAAAATGTTTGCCAATTCTTGCTTTAGTAAATCAAAGATCATTTGATGAAAGTTAACAGATTTTACTCACATAATGAAGTATTTAATGGAACATTGACCCCCATGTGCAACCCATTAGCAATATTCAGATTAATCTGAGGGTTTGATATTTGAGCACAGGGGCATTGAAAACAAATACCCCAGATCTATCCATGAGTAGATCTGTGGTAAAGTAGAGTGCAGTTTAGCAGGCTGTTTCCTTTGACAATTTAACAGTTGTTAAAGTAGTAGGACAAAATTTGCTTAAAAGTATCATGAAAATAAGTGCTTTAAATATATTGTACTTGTGAAAAAAACAGTACTCTAGAGACCTAACTTCATTTTTAATTGATTACATATTGCATTATATGACAATTTAACTATCTGCCTATTGGTGAATATTTAAACTAACTTCAACTTGATGATATGACCATGCTCTACCTAATACTCTGACCGCACATATTTATATATGTAATAAGTCTCCATAAATATACTTGACGTATCTATTACATACCCTCCATGAACATGTTGCATATCTTAGATATGTTATTCATCTTTGTATGTTTGGTATAATATGTATTCTTCACCTATGTGTACATGTATGCATCTAAAGTCAAGTTTTCCTATTCCAGAAGGATTACATAAAGACGTGAAGCTATTAGGTTTAAGGAATAATATTCTGAAATTTTAGTACATGCTCCTAACTTACCCTTCCAAAAGTACTGACAATTTCTTTTACCTCACATTTCCTTTTTCCTCACATTGGCCAATCCTGGTTACTACTTTTAAGCAAATATTTATCAATACATATGGGAAGGCCTAGGGTTGTAGCTCAGTGGTACAGCACTTGCCTACCTTCGTGAGGCACTGGGTTCAATTCTCAGCACCTCATATGATCAATAAATAAAATAAAGGTCCATCGACAACTAAAAAATTTATTTTAAGAAATATGGGAAAATGGTACCTCATTACTTGTTTACATTTTTCTGATAACCCTGCATGGCTATATCCCCAGTAAAAGCATAGAATGTGTTAATCATGAGTATTGGCACAAATTAGAATGAGTTTTATAGGACAATAACAATTATCTAGTGTGAAATATTGTCATGTCTTACCCATCCTGCTCTTTATTCTCCTCAGGAGAAAACTGCTGATGATGAATGTTTTCATTTTCATAACGTAATGCATCACTGTAAATGTCTTTAACAACCTCGTATATGTGTGGTGATGCTTCCATCTCCTTTATTTCACTATTTCTTCCTTCTTGAACCTTTAATGAAAGTTTGATACTAAGGAGAACTGTTACTTTTCAAGTTTAATTGTTATATTAGTCTATAATAATAATTTTGTGCTTCTTTAATTTTAAAAAGTTCATTAGAAATGCTTCCTCACTTAAAAGACTTTCCTTCACCTTACCTTAAACTTCCAGTGCATTTAAGCCTTTCTCAAATAAAGATCAATAACTCTAGAGAAGGCAAACTTTAAATTATTTAGAGCCAAAATTAATATAACCCAATCAGATATGTCATGATATATGTCATGATAGTTTAAACATCTGTATGAACTATCAGCATTAAGTCCAGTTTCAATGCATTCTAAAGTCAACTAAAAACAGTGCATAAAAATGTTTATTCATATTTACTGATTTTCCACACTGAAAGAAATTGAGTAGAAAGGTTTTCGTTTGCACCAAAACTCTGAAGATCCCATTCTGAAAGGTTCAATTCTCTGAAGAGTCACTTTGTTTTCTATGGCCACCCTATTATCTACCTTGATGTAGCCACTGAAGCCAAAGCAGAGGGAGAAATTTTCAACCTTGGCTTTGGGGACTGGCAACATAAAACTAAAACTTTTGAGCTACTGGGAATGAAAAGCCTCGAACATAATCACAATTCGGTGGCCCCCATGGTTGTATTTGCTAGAAACTTCAACTGCTTATTTCTGAGACTCAAATTTGATATGAACTCTACATCATTTAGAGAGGTTATGTAAATGGAAATACAAACAATATTCAGAAGGAGATTTAGCTCAATCCCAAGGATCAAGTTTACTTATAAGCTGCCATGGATTCTAAAAGTATTTCTAGAGGCATGACCAGTTTAAAATATTTTTTAAATTAAAGTTTAAATCATGATTTTTGTATTCTAAAAGACTATTCTGAAGGGCAATTTCATTTGGCCTAATATAAGTTGTTGAAGGAAGGAAAATAACATGGAAAAAAATAATTTCAATTTACATGTTTACGTACCTGTGTGTGGCTATTTTCAGGGCCATGAAGCATGCTTTGTTTTTCCTCAACTGTCACAATTAAATATGGTTCCACTGAAAATATATATATTTCTATTTGAACTACTTAAAACTTTTAGAAAAAACAATCATGTATTAAAATAAAAGTACATCATAACAACAATAACATTTATTTTTTCAATTAAGTGTCATTAGCTGCATGTTTAGTACTTTTTTTGAGGGACTTCATATTAAACCCAATGGCCTGTGTGTGCTTGGCAAGTTCTCAGCCACTCTCTGCATCCCAGTTTTATTTTGAGACAAGAGTCTCAATAATGTAGCCACACTGAACAGAAACCTGCCATAGCCCTCCAAAGAGCTAGGATTACAGACATGTTCCACCACATCCAGCAAATATTGACTTCTTTAGGAAATCTTTCTACTAATCCAAAACTCAAGCACACCATTGGAGAAGCTAGATGTCACCAGGTTCCATGCATACAAGCACTGAAAAGATTCATCCATGCAAAATAAACAAAATGTCCCCAGAAACAAAACCATAGTAACCTGGATACCATAGTAACCTGGATATTCACACTGTACATTGCTCTCAACTTTATCATAGTAACTTTAAAACAACTTCTTTTTATCATTAATGGTTTCCAAAATGACTGATGCTTTTTACACCTTTGTCAGTGAACAAGCTGTTCCTTATATCTGAAATGTTTTTGTCCACAATTCTGAAAAATTTCTTTTCCACTCTAAAGTTTTAGTGTATTTTGTGAAGTTTCACTTGATTTGGGCTGTCATTCTCCCCACACACACAAAAAAAATCTGTTTCTTTCTTGGGGCTAATTTAGTACATCATTGATTTTTCTACTATATCTTTATGACTTAAACTGTAAATTACTTCTTTACATGTGAATTCTTTTTGCTTGTGAAGAGGGGACAATCTTTTAAGTCACCTTTGTGTAACAGTCTGAATTTATTTGATGCTATATTCACTATTTGAGATCCTGGTTATTGCTAATGGGGTTAATGGTATCAGGGGTGATTTTTCTGGAAGTACTCCTGAGCTGAGACTCAAAGAATGATATTACCAGCCAAAAGGCAGGAAAGCATGAGAGCAGGAAAGGTGGTAGCAAGAGGGGTCTGTATTGCTCTAAAAATAGAAGTATTGGTTAGGAGGAATAGCAGAGCAAAGGGCAGACTGAGGAAAGGGCTAAAGATAGGTAGGCAAAACTTGTACTGTTCAAAGTTTAAAGGTAAGTTTAAGCTGTTTAGACATCAGTGTTCCAAAGAGTGTTTCATGGCCGTATTTCCATTGGAGTTAGATCACTCCAAATGTCCTGGGCAGGATGAACACGAGGGGCATGTACCTAAATGGACACAGATGAGAAACTGAAGGCAGCAGAACAAAATGACCACACAGGCCTGAACTGATGAACTCTTCCAACACTTAGGATATAGAATTTTCAGTGTCCACAGAACAAAGTTGCATTAAATTAAGAAAAGTAAAACTATGGGCCTCTGGAAAAGGAGACTCTGCTCAGGACCATATGCCAAAGGCATCCAATGTGATGTGGAAGGAGGCACGTGGACTTTTAAAGTTGCTGGTTTCAGTTGTTTGACTTTTACACATCTCCCTACATCGAAGGAAATCATTTAGGTATTTTGTTTGGAATATCTTGATCCTAGGACCTAAGTGACTCATAAACTTTAAAGACTGGCAGTGAGTGGATCTCAGTGATACAGCAAATGCTTACCCTGCAAAACAGGACTGGCTTCAATCCCCACCATGGAAAAAAAAATAATAAGAGGAAAAAGAAGAAGAAAAGAGGAAATATGGAAGTGGTACATGCAAATACCTTAGGACTGACAACTCAATAACTCTAGGAAATGTGACAATTCTCTTCAAAATACAGCACTAAATCAAAAGATATAGGGAAAATAAAATACGTATACTAATGCATTGCTTGATTTCTTAGTCCAGTCCCCAGGTTAGGAGTGTTGGGGGCATGAATGTGAGGCGCATGTGCATTAGTGGAGATGGATAATAAGAGGGCCTCAGAGCAAAGTAAGGATGACACAGGCCTGGACTGAGGGAATGTTCTAGAAACACACAGGATATACAATGTCCAGTGCCCGTATATAGACTTAGTAAATGAATGAAAGTACTAATCTGGGTCCCTGTAATTCCAGACCCTTCTCACAACTACAAAAAATCATCAAATGAGTTGTGAAATGAAGCACAGGAGCTGGTTAATCTGCTGTTTGCCATGTAGTTCTCCTGCCCGGTGTCTGTACTGGGGGAACTCATTTAGCATGAGTGTGGAACATCTGATTCTTGGATTTACCAAGCCCAACAATGCCTAAAAGAGAGGGCTGTGGGCAAAGCCACTGTAGGTCAAAAAGGCCTTTGGTTCCATCCCCACCACTGAAAAAAGAAAGCAAGAAAAACAAATCTTACTAAAGAATTCAATGGTAATGGGTAAATAGTTTTGGATTTACCTCTTAGTCATTACTCTAGAATATAACAGATTATCTTCAATATCTACAATATTAATTTTGAAGGAAAGAGGAAAAATAGAATATATATGATCACAGATTGCATGATTTCTTACCATAAACCGGACCTCAAGAGTGATGAAGGGCACTGAATAAACTGGTGATAAAATATACTACAGGCTGATTCCAACATGGTGGCGGGCGCAGAGAGATCAAGTCTCTGACCTCTTCAGCTGTGCAGGCATGGGGAGTCATAAACAACCTAAATCTGTTTGCTTAGGATCACTAGGCAATGCTGAGCTGACGTGGATCTGGGGCAAACAGTCTGGGCCTCTCAGAACACACTCTGAGCCCGGATCGGCTGAATTCAAGCTCCCGTTCGCCTGCTTCCTGCAGACAAACAGCTGTGACTCAGCACTAATCCATCCGGCTAAAACAACTGGTCAGCCCTTCTCATCCTACGGAGGTAAATGCCTACCAAGCCTTCATAGGTAGTGGCCACAGGTTTGACACGGGGCTTGGGAGAGACAGTAAGGACCCACCCATTGCATTGGTCGCCCGGCAAAGGGAAACGAACTGTTGCCATTTGCAAGAGATACCACCATGGCAGAGAACTGACGTCATCAGACTGCGGTGGAGGAGATAACTTCATTGAAACCTGCGGCTACAGGTGTGTAATTCCCTAGCCTTCCCTCTCCACACATCGGGGAAACCTAAAGGGCCCCTCCAAGCTCTCCCGTAAGGGCCCCTCCTAGCTCTCCCGTGAGCACGATAGCCAGACCCAGGGAATCAGAGGTGGCACGGGACCCGCGGTGCGGAACTACCACTCCCACCAGTGCTGACAGCTGAGGTCTCTTGCACCAGCTACCGGGGGAGTGGCTACTGGAGGGCAAGTAAAATTCGCTGAGGATTCTCAGCCCCAAGCTCTACAAACTTAGGGTATGAGGGAATGGCAAACTGGAAGAGTGTGCCCAGTCGTTCATGAAAACAGGGCTCCCGGGAGCAGCAGACCAGGTGTGTAGCCAGTATTGTGGTGAGCGGCACCCGTGAGAGGGGCCTGGCTAGAGGAAAAGTGGGAAGTAACTAGACACAAGAGGAGGCCCTAGGCACTCAGGATTGGAGACTCGCCCAGTCTGGGAGGAGCTGCTGCACAGTAATTGGTTCCCGTGTATTGATAGGAGAAACTTGGCCTGGTGGGCACAGCGCCACCTACTGGAAGAGAAGTTAATCAAACTCTAAGACTGCATTTATTAGTTTTTTTTCTTTTTTTCTTTTCTCTTTTTTTTTTTGATTTGGGTTTTTCTTTCATTTTCATTTTTCTTTCTTGTTGTTTTTTAATTTTTTTTACAATTTTTTTAAATTTTTTTTTCTTCTAATTTTCATTTTAATTTTTTTAATTTTTTTTCTTTTTTTATTTCCTATTTTTTTTCTTCTTTTGTATTTTCATTTCTTTTCAATTATCTTATCCCCCCTTCCTTGAATTCTACCTGCTTACTCTCATTCTCTTTAGTACTTCTTCCCTTCCCTTCTAATACCTTTCCTCCCAAGCATCTAATAAATTTATAGGAGTAAACAGTAACTCATCAGTCAAACAGAGCAAGAAGTAACATGAGCAGCTTCAAAAAGCAAGGAATAAAAGGAGTACAAACAATGCAGGACAGCCTAAATATTCAGGAGGACCTAGAGTCATCAGAAAAATGGTCATATAAAGAACTCAAGGAACACCTTAGACAGATGGAATGGAACCTTAAAGAGGATACAAGACAGCAAATTCAAGCAGCAAAAGAACACATTGAGAATGAATTACATAAACAGATAAAGGAAGAAGTTAAGCATCTTTATCAGGAGATAGAGATTATAAAAATAATCAAACAATAATTCTAGAAATGAAGGAAATGATAAACCAAATTAAAAACTCAATTGAGAGTATCACTAACAGAGTGGAGCAAGTAGAAGCCAGAACGTCAGATAATGAAGACAAAATATATCATCTTGAAAACAGTCTAGCCAACTCAGAAAGGCTGGTAAAAAATCACGAGAAAAACATTCAAGAGTTATGGGATAACATAAAAAAACCAAACTTACGAGTCATCGGGATAGAAGAAGGTACAGAGGTTCAAACCAAGGGAATGAGTAACCTGCTGAATGAAATAATTACAGAAAACTTTCCAGAAATAAAAAAGGAAACAGATATACAAATTGAAGATGCATACAGGACACCGAGCACACAAAATCACAGTAGACCAACGCCAAGACACATTGTTATGAAGATATCCAATATACAGAACAAAGAGAAAATATTAAAAGCTACAAGAGAAAGGAGACAGATTACATTCAGGGGTAAACCAATAAGGTTAACAACGGATTTTTCATCACAGACACTGAAAGCAAGAAGGCCATGGAACAATGTATTTCAAACACTGAAAGACAATGGATGCCAACCAAGAATCCTGTATCCAGCAAAATTAAGCTTCAGGTATGACAACGAAATAAAAATCTTTCATGATAAACAAAAGTTAAAAGAATTTGCAGCCAGAAAACCAGCATTGCAAAGCATTTTGAGCAAAACACTACACGAGGAAGAAATGAAAAACAATAACCAAAACCATCAGTAGGAAGTGCCTTGGTAAAGACAGAGGGCGAGGGGAAAGATAATCATGGAGAAACAAACTAAATTTTTTAAAAAAAGGATAAATAATCAAACATGGATGGAAGTACAAACCATATATCAATAGTAACTCTGAATATTAATGGCTTAAACTCTCCAATAAAGCGACATAGGCTGGTATCATGGATTAAAAAAACAAATCCAACAATATGCTGCCTCCAGGAGACACATCTGATTGGAAAAGACATACACAGGCTGAAGGTGAAAGGATGGGAAAAAAATATACCATGCACACGGTCCTCATAAGCAAGCAGGGGTGCCCATCCTCATATCGAATAAAATTGACTTCAAGACTAAGTTAATCAAAAGGGATAAAGAAGGACATTATATACTGTTAAAAGGAACCATTCACCAACAAGACATAACAATTATCAATATTTATGCACCAAATAATGGTGCTGCAACATTCATAAAACAAATTCTCCTCAAGTTCAAGAATCAAATAGACCACAACACAATAATTATGGGTGACTTCAACACACCTCTCTCACCATTGGACAGATCCTCCAAACAAAAGTTGAATAAAGAAACTATAGAACTCAATATCACAATCAATAACCTAGACTTAACTGACATATATAGAATATATCAACCATCATCAAATGGATACACTTTTTTCTCAGCAGCACATGGATCCTTCTCAAAAATAGACCATATATTATGCCATAGGGCAACCCTCAGTAAATATAAAGGGGTGGAGATAATACCTTGCATTTTATCTGATCATAATGGAATGAAACTGGAAATCAATGATAAAAGAAGGAAGGAAAAATCCTACATCACATGGAAAATGAACAATATGTTACTGAATGATCAATGGGTTACAGAAGACATAAAGGAGGAAATCAAAAAATTCTTAGAGATAAATGAAAATACAGACACAACATATCGGAATCTATGGGACACAATGAAAGCAGTTTTAAGAGGAAAATTCATCGCCTGGTGGTCATTCCTCAAAAAAAGAAAAAACCAACAAATAAATGAGCTCACACTTCATCTCAAAGCCCTAGAAAAGGAAGAGCAAAACAACAGCAAATGTAGCAGAAGGCAAGAAATAATTAAAATCAGAGCGGAAATCAATGAAATTGAAACAAAAGAAACTATTGAAAAAATTAACAAAACTAAAAGTTGGTTCTTCGAAAAAATAAATAAGATCGACAGACCTTTAGCCATGATAATGAAGAGAAGAAGAAAGAGAACTCAAATTACTAACATACAGGATGAAAAAGGCAATATCACAACAGATGCTACAGAAATACAGAAGACAATTAGAAATTATTTTGAAAACCTATATTCCAATAAAATAGAAGATAGTGAAGACATCGATAAATTTCTTAAGTCATATGATTTGCCCAGACTGAGTCAGGAGGATACACACAATTTGAACAGACCAATATCAATGGATGAAATTGAAGAAGCCATCAAAAGACTACCAACCAAGAAAAGCCCAGGACCGGATGGGTATACAGCAGAGTTTTACAAAACCTTTAAAGAAGAATTAATACCAATACTTTTCAAGTTATTTCAGGAAATAGAAAAAGAGGGAGCTCTTCCAAATTCATTCTATGAGGCCAACATCACCCTGATTCCGAAACCAGACAAAGACACCTCAAAGAAAGAAAACTACAGACCAATATCTCTAATGAACCTAGATGCAAAAATCCTCAATAAATTTCTGGCGAATAGAATACAAAAACACATCAAAAAAAATTGTGCACCATGATCAAGTAGGATTCATCCCTGGGATGCAAGGATGGTTCAACATACGGAAATCAATAAATGTTATTCACCACATCAATAGACTTAAAGATAAGAACCATATGATCATCTCGATAGACGCAGAGAAAGCATTCGACAAAGTACAGCATCCCTTTATATTCAAAACATTAGAAAAACTAGGGATAACAGGAACTTACCTTGACATTGTAAAAGCTATCTATGCTGAGCCTCAGGATAGCATCATTCTGAATGGAGAAAAATTGAAGGCATTCCCTCTAAAATCTGGAACAAGACAGGGATGCCCTCTATTACCACTTCTATTCAATATAGTTCTCGAAACACTGGCCAGAGCAATTAGACAGACGAAAGAAATTAAAGGCATAATTTAGGAAAAGAAGAACTTAAATTATCACTATTTGCAGATGACATGATTCTATACCTAGAAGACCCAAAGGGTCTACAAAGAAACTACTAGAACTAATAAATGAATTCAGCAAAGTGGCAGGATATAAAATCAACACGCGTAAATCAAAGGCATTTCTGTATATCAGCGACAAAACTTCTGAAACGGAAATGAGGAAAAACACTCCATTCACAATATCCTCAAAAAAATAAAATACTTGGGAATCAACCTAACAAAAGAGGTGAAAGATTTATACAATGAAAACTATAGAACCCTAAAGAGAGAAGTAGAAGAAGATCTTAGAAGATGGAAAAATATACCCTGTTCATGGATAGGCAGAACTAACATCATCAAAATGGCGATATTACCAAAAGTTCTCTATAGGTTTAATGCAATGCCAATCAAAATCCCAACGGCATTTCTTGTAGAAATAGATAAAGCAATCATGAAATTCATATGGAAAAATAAAAGACCCAGAATAGCAAAAGCAATTCTAAGCAGGAAGTGTGAATCAGGCGGTATAGCGATACCAGATTTCAAACTATATTACAGAGCAATAGTGACAAAAACAGCATGGTACTGGTACCAAAACAGGCGGGTGGACCAATGGTATAGAATAGAGGACACAGAGACTAATCCACAAAGTTACAACTATCTTATATTTGATAAAGGGGCTAAAAGCATGCAATGGAGGAAGGATAGCATCTTCAACAAATGGTGTTGGGAAAACTGGAAATCCATATGCAACAAAATGAAACTGAATCCCTTTCTCTCGCCATGCACAAAAGTTAACTCAAAATGGATCAAGGAGCTTGATATCAAATCAGAGACTCTGCGTCTGATAGAAGAAAAAGTTGGCTCCAACCTACATATTGTGGGGTCGGGCTCCAAATTCCTTAATAGGACACCCATAGCACAAGAGTTAATAACAAGAATCAACAAATGGGACTTAATTAAACTTAAAAGTTTTTTCTCAGCAAGAGAAACAATAAGAGAGGTAAATAGGGAGCCTACATCCTGGGAACAAATTTTTACTCCTCACACTTCAGATAGAGCCCTAATATCCAGAGTATACAAAGAACTCAAAAAATTAGACAATAAGATAACAAATAACCCAATCAACAAATTGGCCAAGGACATGAACAGACACTTCTCAGAGGAGGACATACAATCAATCAACAAGTACATGAAAAAATGCTCACCATCTCTAGCAGTCAGAGAAATGCAAATCAAAACCACCCTAAGATACCATCTCACTCCAGTAAGATTGGCAGCCACTATGAAGTCAAACAACAACAAGTGCTGGCGAGGATGTGGAGAAAAGGGTACACTTGTACATTGCTGGTGGGACTGCAAATTGGTGCGGCCAATTTGGAAAGCAGTTTGGAGATTCCTGGGAAAGCTGGGAATGGAACCACCATTTGACCCTGCTATTGCCCTTCTCGGACTATTCCCTGAAGACCTTAAAAGAGCATGCTACAGGGATACTGCCACATCGATGTTCATAGCAGCACAATTCACAATAGCTAGACTGTGGAACCAACCCAGATGCCCTTCAATAGATGAATGGATAAAAAAAAATGTGGCATCTATACACAATGTAGTACTATGCAGCAATAAAAAATGACAAAATCATAGAATTTTCAGGGAAATGGATGGCACTAGAGCAGATTATGCTTAGTGAAGCTAGCCAATCCCTAAAAAACAAATACCAAATGTCTTCTTTGATATAATGAGAGCAACTATGAACAGAACAGGGAGGAAGAGCAGGAAGAAAAGATTAACATTAAACAGAGACATGAGATGGGTGGGAAAGGGAGAGAAAAGGGAAATTGCATGGAAATGAAGGGAGACCCTCATTGTTATACAAAATTACATATAAGAGGTTGTGAGGGGAATGGGAAAATAAACAAGGAGAGAAATGAATTACAGTAGATGGGGTAGAGAGAGAAGATGGGAAGGGAGGGGAGGGGGGATAGTAGGGGATAGGAAAGGTAGCAGAATACAACAATTACTAATAGGGCATTATGTAAAATTGTGGATGTGTAACCGACGTGATTCTGCAATCTGCATTTGGGGTAAAATTGGGGGTTCATAACCCACTTCAATCTAATGTATGAAATATGATATGTCAAGAGCTTTGTAATGTTGTGAACAACCAATAAAAAAAAATACTACAGGTTTGGTGTGATTAGTCAATACACTAGGTGTCACAGCAGAACAAAAGTTGATACCAACTTTTTATTTTTTTAATATTTATAGATGAGTTCTTCCCATGTTTCACAGGCTGGCCTCAAACTCTTGGGTCCACGCCAAAACTTCTACCAAGAAGCTGGGACTACTACCCAGCTCTCCAGCAAGCATTTGTAAACTTCATAAATAATTTAGAGCCTCCTAATCCACCTCCATGAATCCCTAACAGGTGAAGGCATTTCAAAGATTGAATTTTAATTAAAGAAACATCTGAGACAAAAGTTCCATTTTAAAAATCATTTTCTTATGCAAGTAAGCACTTCTTTAAGAAACGTGGAGGTCGACATTGACATTGGACTTTTTTTGTTTCAGGTTCCCCCCATCCCACTTGGACACTGAAAAAGAAAAGTAGGAATAGAAACACTGATAGCATTTCAAAGATTTCAAAGATTACAGAGATTTTGTATTGCAAAATTTACCTAATTCAAGAATATCAATTTCTTGATCTGGAAGACAATCTTTCATTTCCCTATTAGGCTGGATGGATTTGGAAACATGATGTTAATAAATATTGTGCATTTTATACAACTTGAAGTTATCAATTCAAGATAAAATAGTTCCATTACCTTGAAGAAATTATATGTCTCCTGAAACACTGAAAGAAAAAAAGGAACATAGAATCAAGTAAACATGAATATAACAAAACCACCCATATATTTCTGTCAGTTACACAGAGCCAAATCCTCATGCTTAGCTTTGATGGTGATTCCTTTAGTTTGTGGGGGGTCATTCAATTGCTGGTTTGCTTTTAGTAGAGCCACATGACTGAAATGTACTGAAGAAAACCAGAATGTCAGTTAAATAAAACACAAAGTTACATTTCCAGAAGTAACATTATGTTTCCAACAACCATAAATAAAATGGGGAAGTGGACATATAACAATGTGTACATGCAGATTGATGGGAAAGAAAAGTGATCTCTAACCAGAGGAGAAAAACAGGACCTAAGAGGGTAAATATCTATGATGGCATGTGCCTTGCAGGTAACCTATGAGAACTATTTAACCCATTGTTACAAGTATGTATCCCATTTGTCCTCTCAGTTAATAAGCTGTGATAACAATCCAATCAAATGTATCATTCATTTCTGATCAAAGAAAGTTCTTTGAACTAATCAGCTTAGATCTATACTTTTAGAACAACAGCTTATAAAATATTCTTGTTACTCCATACCCATATGGGACATTGGTGTGTCCACATCTGTCATATCCTCTGGTTTAAACAACTGTAAGTTTCTTGATTCACCCATGTGAAGATTAAAAATAGTTCAGTTACCTATGTGAGAAGATATAAGAGCTGACCTAAGAAATAATGTATTGTAAGCTTCAAATCCTGAAATGTGGTAACCCGAGGAGTAAAAGTAAAATGAAATGTCACAGAATTATCAGATTATTAATAAACTTTTATATTTTGAAATTATTGCAATATATATACTAAAAATAACATCTTGGTGTTCAAGGAATAAACTCTATAGAAAGTCTTCTATTTCCAAAATGAGCCTGGTTTGGTATCTCTTCTTAGTCTTTCAAGCATTTTCATGGCATGTCTGTCTTATCAGAAAATTAGCTCTCTAAGGAAGAGGATGTCGCTCAGTAGCAGAATGCATTCCTAGCACACGCAGGGCACTGGGTTCAATCCCAGGCTCCATCACAAGGAAAAGGGGAAAAAAAAAAAGGAAAAGTTAGCTACCTTTGAAAATATAGCGCCAATGCTTCTAAAATGATATGACTCTCATCTGAACAACTAACATCCATGTAACACACATGCCAGTTTACCCCAACTCTAACGTTTCCCCTGCTTCCAAAAATCTCTGAACCCATAATTGTCTCATGTATAGTTTGAGTGCAAATATATTGAAACTAGCTGAAAAACATTCAGTTTCCCCACCATTTTCTCCAAAATTACTGAGCTAACTCGATTCTTTCCTTCCTCATTTCCCCCACCCTTCTGCTTTTCAAAAGCAATCGCTACATCTGTGGTCTTGATTCTTTCCATTCTATACATTCTTTCTATGTGGGATTATTCCCATTCAGTCTTTCTTCCCAATTTAGCAATATTGCCTTAGAAGTGTAATATCTGTGTCTTCAACTTTTTTGGTCTTCACTTTTGTCAAGAAACATGCTCAGAATAAAAGTGGTATTTATGTTTCCCACCATCTGGTTGTGTCCTAAACCATGATCCAATAGCTCCATTCTCTTGCTACCCAAAACCCAAGTCTGAGGACCAGGAGCATTAGGATTACCTTTAAATGTAGTAGAATTATAGAACTAAAGATCTGTTGAGCCAAAACATGCATACTGAACGTGGTTCCCAACAGATGATTCATTAAAATTGGAGAGTTCTTGTTTTACTGAGACCGCTTCCAATTCCTCTACCTGAACTTGTCTTTCTGGAATCTGGCACAGGCTCCTTCCTATCATGTCCCCAAAATTGAACCTCTATATGAAGTCACAATCTTTTCAGTGGGCAAGGTCTATGGCTTTAATGAGCATTCCCACTCTTTCCTATTTCCCCATTCTCTGTTTCTTCATTAGGAAACAGCAACATTTTGGTGACATAAAATTTTATACACGCATGGCTGAATGTCTGTGCTTATTATATTTATTTATGGTTAAAAAATATAGCTGCATGATCAGGACTTCAATCCTTATTGCCTTTCTAATGGAGAGGAAGACAGGCAAGAGTGGGGAAATTCTTACTCTACTTCTCAGACAATTCTGGTATTAGAAACTCACAAATACTTCCCCCATTTCTAATACTGGTCTGACTTGAATCTCCCTCCCTTCCCTGGGCATACCTACTCTTTTTCCTTCCTTTACTCCTCACACTCTGTCTTTCTTGGACCTCTCTTCCTCTACGTTTCCTTATTTCCCAGTCTCCCTCTAGCTTAATCATGTCTGGAAGTAGCACTTATTCAGCTCCTCTAGCAACACCGTCCACTTTACCTGTTTCTGAAACTTGGTAAGATATACCACTTATTACCATCTCACTCGTTTTCCTTACTACCTATTTAGTAGGCACATTTCTTTAACTGTTAGAATGTACTAGTGCTCATGTTTTAAATCAACATTCTATCAGATGGATTTTTATCAACTCTATGGTTCTTACCTCTTGCATGTTCCTTTGTTCTCGGTTTTGCTTTTTGAGGTTCATCATCAAATATAGGAGAAACAAACTTCTCTGGAATAGTCTCAGAGATACACTGGTAAAATCGACATCAATAGTGAGGCTCACACAAAGATATCCCCATTGTTGCCTAAGAAGACACCTGAATCTCTCAATTGTGAAATCAGTAAGATTTTAAGTTTAGAGAAATACAGATTGAAAACTGAAACATTTTAGAAGAGAACCTCACATATGCTGTCCAGATTAAGCCTAACTTTGATCTCCAGGTGGACAAAGACTCTGTGAAAACAGGATGGGGGGACAGAGAAACATGTTCCCCACAGCCCACTAGCCGACGTGTGTTTCCACAAGGAACTAACTGCAGTGAGCCTCGCCCTACTTTGCATTCCCAACAAAAACAAGCGACATCTTTTAGAAAACTGATTTAAACTAATTCTGATAAACACTTGCCATTGTATAGCAGTACACATTGAAATCATTTAAATGACTGTTTTAATGCTAAAACAAGAGACTTGGTGATGAGTCTGGAGTTTGTCCCGTTGACTAGAAATGGATGAGTGTTGGCCTTGCTGCACTGAGGTTAAAAAAGCTTACAAAACTCTAAATATATTGAGGTGAAAATTTCCACCAATAGAAAAACGAGTTTAATAAGACGACAAAGCAGTAAGAAGAGCGATTCTGTACTTGACATGACACTACACACACATTAGGTAGAGTACGCAACACTTTCCAGTTAAGAAATAAAACAACATACTCTTAGGTAGAAATGTGGAAGCACAGAGGCCCCCAGTGCTCCCTGGGTTTCAGCAGATGGATGGGGGGACCGTGGGAAAACGTGTAATGGCAAGAGGAGAAGCTCCCCTCTGGGAGTGGGGGGTGAATGGGGGAATCCCAACAAGCTCAAGAAAAGCAGACCCCTCACATTCAATCCAAGAGTTTCAGCCAGGGGAAGATGGATTCGGCCTGGGATGTCAAGGGGTGCTGGTGCACTGTGGATCCTTCCCTGCGGGACTCTGTCCCAGTTCATCTTCACCCAGGGTCCTTTCTCTAGGCTCTCTTCATGGGCGCTCAGCAATGCCTGCGTTTCTGTTTTACATCTCTAAGCCCCTACCTGTGACGTGAATTCACTGGGTCAGGAAGCCCCTACAACAAGAGTCAGGCTGGATTGAGGAGAGAGAATTTGACCAATCTGCTGAAGGCACTGGGCAGCCAGAGGCATAGTCTTTCCTAGGAGATAGACGCCCAGGGAACTGTCATTGAAATGTGGTATTTGGAGCTCTGTGACAGCCAATGCCAGGGTTGGTTCTGGTAGAAAACTTGCCGGGCACAGCTCCACATGAGTGAGCAGATCTCCCTGGTCTGGCCACGCCACCATGCTCAGAGGCATTTAGAGGCACTACCCTCACTTTCACTACAGAAGCCATTTCAGGCACTCTCCTGGGGATTCTGATACAGTCTGAGGGGCTCCCCTTTTGAAAGGCTCCATTGCAGGGACTCTTAATGAGATCAAAAACCCCTGCGTGTCTTGTATCTCAAAAGTCACCATGGCCACCACTCCTCACTGGGATGGTAATAATCCACCTGATAGCCTGGGCTCAGGCTAGAGACTGATAGAGATATGCTGAAAGCTCTGGTCAGCAAAAGGTGTGGTCTTCTGCCCATTGGTCAGTTCTGCCCATTGGCTGAGATGCACTGCCCATTTCAAATTGGTGCTTTGTGATTCTTGACAGTGAGTGACACCAGCTGTATGTGTTTTTGTTCCCTGCAGCTGGACAAACTGAGCACAGATCCTGTATGCAGGCCACCTTTGCCACACTCAGAGACTGGCCAGGAAACCCCACAGGGACTTGGAATCCTGCATGCCCCTGAGCTCACTCACTGAGGGACTCCAGAAGTGGGGTGTAGTACAGATTGGCTCACCAGCTTCATATGTGAGAGTTCATGGCCAGCTCCTAACATAGCCAGACCCCCATCCCAGGGCACTCGAAACCAGTATTGAGGGTGACTTACCTCTGTAGCTGCATATGGTCCCGTAACACATCCTGGTAAGCAAGTAGTAGTGTAACACTCAGTATCGATCCCACAACAAGATCTGTCCTGTTTGTGCTAGAATTGAAACGAAACAAGCAGTTGTTACTCCTGGAACTCCCCAAAGCTGGTGAATTCAAGGGAAATCATAAACTTTTCTGGCTATTCTTGCACTTTTATGTGACGTTTAGTGCAGGTTTTCTTCATTATTTATCTATTCTGTTTCATATAATGTTTTGTTTTATTGTGTTTTTTCTTTGTACTTGTTTTCTTCTCTCTCATTTTCCTTTGCATTGTTTCCTTTTTTAGGCATTTTTGTTGTTGTTTCTTTCTTTCTTTCTTTCTTTTTTAATGTGGTGATGGGGATTGAACCCAAGGCCTCGTGCATGTTAGGCAAGTTCTTTTCCATTGAGCTATCTCCCCAGACCCATTTGCATCTTCTCCTGTCCATTTTTTTTTTTTTTGCTGCATTTGCCTTGTGTCTTTCTTCCCATCTACCACTTTTTGCTTTTCTCTTCTGTTTTTTTTTTATTTTCTTTGTATTTTCTCATTTCTTATTTCTGTGTGTTTATGATTAATTTTAGAATCAGGAATGCCTCATTTTCATGCATTCTACATTATCACTCACAACTTCCCCTTGGATAATGATATCTATATAGATATCACTATAAGTTTTATGTTATAAGTTAACATGTGTGTTGCTGTTCTCTCCTCTTGAAAAAAGTTCAGATGAGTGATCCTAGCACTTTAGTCACCCTGAATTAGGGCTTTGACAATGAGACATAAACCCTGCTCAGGACATATTCAAACTGGAGATCTGCTCAATACAACAACCCATATTTATGAGGGGAAGTAAAATCCATCCAAACACAATCACAAACATTAGCATATTAAACAGGAGACCTGAGAAAGAAAGACAACATGATACTGCCAAAAGTTCCTATTTCCCAATAACTGAATCCATATATATTGAAATGGAGGATACTCTGGTCAAAGAATTCAAATAATTAATTGTAAAAATACTTAAGGCACTAAAGGAACTAAGAAATGAGTTAATGAAGGCCAGACATATTTTGAAAGAACACTGCAATAAAATGATAGCTCCTGAAAAAATAACAAAAATAAATTATTGAATTGATAAGTTCATTAACTAAAATAGAAGTCTAAGTGAAAAGTATCATCAATATACTACTTCAGGCAAAAGAAAAAGCATTAAGACTTGAAGGAAAGGTGGATGAAGCAGATGTTTCAAACAGTAATAAAAATGAGAAAATTTAAAGAGAATACATGAGTTCTACGGAACTTTAAAAGATCAAATTCAAGACTTAGGTCTGAGGAAGGAGTGGAGATATAGGCTAATGCCACAGAAAACTTATTTATTGAATTCATAGCAGAAAATTTCCTTAATTGTGGATCATGGGAACAAGATGGACAACAGGGCACAGGAGGCATTTTGAAGTCCAAACAGGCATGAACAAAACAGAACCCCTCCACATCTTATTTTAGCTACATGCCAAAATTCAGAACAAAAAGATTTTTATAAATTCATGAAGAAGCACCAAGTCACTTATGTTATTGTATCTGGATAACACCAAAGGCCAGCAGCAAACATACTGAAATATTTTAAGTGCTAAAAAAATTCCAAGAATAAACTAAAAGCATTTATGACAACTAAGCCAACATTGCAGAAGATATGAAAAGGAATCCTCCACACAAAAGAAGATTAGTATCAATCACAAGAGCATGGGAAAGAATAAATCTCCCTAGAAGAAAAGATAAGTAAATGAGAATTGGGAGTGAACTCTGCATTTCAAATAAAGCAGAACAACAGACAGTAACACACCTCCTCATAACACTGAATGTATATTGTATTAATTGTCCAATTAAAAGACATACATTAAAATACTGAATTAATAAATAAAACCCAACTGTACATTGTCTGCAAGAAACACATATGACTGGCAAAGATGTTCACAGAATAAAAGTGAAAGAATGGAAAATAATATTCCATGCAAATAAAAGCCAAAAGCAAGGAGTAGTAGCTATTCCCATACTTGACAAGGCAGACTTCAAGCAACAATTACCCAGAGGTGACAAAGAAGGCTGCTACGTACTGGTAAAGGGGACAATCCAACAAGAAGATAAATGGTTGTAAATATTTATGTCTGAATTACAGTATGCTTAATTTTGCAAAACAAACACTACTCAACTTAAAGGAACAGATAGGCCCCAATACCATAAGTGGAAGTAACTTCAATACACCACTCTGGCCAGTGGCTAGGTCATACAGACAAGCTATCAACAAATCTCCTAGAGTTCAGCTATACTTCAAGTCAAATGGACTTAACAGCTACAGAATATTTCATCTGACAACAGCATACACCTTCTTTACAGCAGCAGCAGCAGCACATGAAACTTTTGATCATATATTAAGACACAAAGAAAGTCTTAGGAGATATAAAAGCAATTAAAATAATTCCCATCAACTTATCATATAATAATGGGATGTAATAATAAACGAACAGCAAGAAAAACTACAAACACATAGAGAACAAACTATATACCTTTGCATGATGAATTGAAGAAATTGGGGGACATTTAAGAAGTGCCAGATGGCAAAGATGTTCACAGAATTTTTGTATTATCATATGACAACACAAACATATCCCCAGAATCTGTAGGATACAGTAAAAGCAGTTCTTTTGGTTTTTGCAGTGTTTTCTTTTCTTTTATTGGTTCATTATGATATAATATAATATATATGAATATATAATCATATAAGCTATTTTGATCCATCTTCTTTCTCAGTACATTACTTTTCTTTATCCTCTTCCCTCCCCTAATCCAGGAAAAGCAGTTCTAGAGAAAAATGTATAACCATAGCTACTAAATTAAAAAATCCAAGAGATTTAAAATTTTTAAAAAAATGATACATCTCAAGGTCTTAGAAAAACAAGAACAAAACAATTCAAAAAGCAGTAGAAGACAAGAATAACAAATATGAGTCAAAAACAATGACATAGAAAGTCAAAGAAGAATATTAAGAATCGATGAGACAAAGAGTTGGTTTTTGCAAAGAAAAACAAAACTGATAAACAATTAGCCCAAATAACCAAAGGAAAGAGAGAAGATACAAATGAATAAAAATAGAAATAAAAATAGAAATATTACAACAGACATCACTGAAATCAAGAGGCCTCCTAGGAATGATTCAGAAAACTTCCATTTAAATAAATGGGAAAATCTCAAAGGCTATTTTGAAAACTTATATTTTAATAAATGGGAAAAAAATCTGAGACATATGAATAAAGTAATGGATATGACATACAAACGTTGAGTTAATGGGATCCAGCCCACCAAACAGACCAATAACAAGCAGCAAGACTGAAGCAGAAATCACAGGCCTCCAAAAAGGAAAAACCCAAGACCAGAGAATTCATGGCTGGAATGTTGTCAGGTATTCAAAGAACTGATACCAATGGTCTTTCCCCACGTTGTTTGTAAGAGAAAAGGAAAGAACACTTCTACGTCAGTTCTACAAAGCCAGTATTACCATGATTGGAAAAGTGGATAGAGACACAATGAGGAAAGTAAACTGCAGACTATATGCCTGATGAACACAATCACAAAAATCCTCATTAAATACTTGCCAAACATTAACACTTATGGGCATGGTGGTGTTTACTCTGTTCCCAGCAACATTGGATGCTCTAACAGGTGAATTGCAATTTTAAGGCCAGGCTGGTCAACTTAGTGAGACTCAGTCTCAAAGTGAAAAATAAAAGGGGTTGGGGATGTGGCTCAGTGGTATGGTGCTCTTGGGTTGAGTTTCTGTTGACACACACAAACACACACATACAAAAAATATCATACACCATGATTAAGTTGGTCTTGTTCTAGAGATGCAAGGTTGGCTCAATATGCAAACCAATACATCTAAAACAACACAGAGAGAATAAAGGACAACATCATATAATCATTTCAACAGTTCCAGGAAGTCTTTGACAAAGTTCAATGGCCCTTCATGACAAAACCTTAAGGAACTAGATGTTGGAGGAACTTAGCATATCATACTAAAGGCCAAATAGGACCAACCCAAAGTCAACAGTATAGAGAAGAGGGGAAAATGGAAAAAATTTTCTCTATAGACTCTGGAACAGGACAAGATGTCCATGGTCACCGCTCCTATTAAACAAAATACTTGAAATTTTAGCCAGAGCAAGTAGGCAAGAGAAAAAGACAAAAGGGATACAAATAGAAGGTGAGGGGTTTTTTTTTTTTTGCAGAAAATATCCTTTTCTTAGAAAACCCAAAGGTTCTACCAAAAGAATATGAGTTCTGAGGAGCAAATTCAGCAGTGTAACAGGAGACAAAAATCGACATACAAAAATAAATAGTTTTTCTATGCACCAATAGAAAACCTAATGAGAAGGACATCAGGATAAGAACTTATTCAAATGGCTTTTAAAATACCAAGGAATAAATCTAAGCAAGGAGGGTAAAGACCTCTTGAAGTAAAATTACAGAATGCTGGAAAAAAGAAACTGAAGAAGACTCTAGAAAAGAGAAAGATCTCCTGTGTTCATGGAAAGGCAGACCTGACATTGTGAAAATGCCCCCATTACAAAAAGTGGTCTACAGATTCCATGTAATCCCCACCAAAATACAAGGCATGTCCTTCACAGATCTGGAGAAATACACTTAAAATTCACATGGGAGAAAAAAAAAGACCACTAATTGTCAAAGCAAGCCTGATTGATAAGAACAATAATGAAGACATCACAACGCCCAACCTTAAAACATAATACAGGAGCCATAGGAAGGAACACAGCATGGTCCTGGCACAGAGGTAGACATACAGACCAATGAATAAAATAGAAGACACTGAGACAACCCACACAGCCACTGTCACCTGATTTCTTTACAAAGGTGCAAAAACATGTTGGAGAAAGGACAGACTCTTTGAAAAATGTGGTCTAACTAGATAACAATACGTACAATGAAACTATATTCTTATTTCTAACACTGCACAATTGTCAACTCCAAAGAGGTATAAGACTAGAACACGATGGAATCAGATTTCCCAGCCTCACACAGCAGAGGAGGAGGTGAGGGAGAAAAGCATGGCCATCCCCACAAGGAACCAGGAAGAGAAAGAAGCAACCACAAAGTCAGACTTCAGGTGTCTGAAGTCCAGAAAGCGGGGCGTGTAGCCTAGACTGGAGAGTGAATCTGAGCAGAGAGTCTCCTGAGGTGCCAAGAGATGTGCAGAAAACCTAAAGAAGCATAAGGACACAGTGTACACCAAGAAAACAAGAAGCAGAAGTCACCAGGACAGCGAAGATATTTAACAAAGAAAATTAAGAGGAAAAAAATATAGGGCTGGGGTTGTGGCTCAGTGGTAGAGCGCTTGCCTCGCACATGCAAGGTCCTGGGTTCGAAGCTCAGCACCACATAAAAATAAATAAATAAAATAGAGGTATTGTGTCCAACTACAACTAAAAAATAAATATTTAAAAAAGGAAAAAGGGCTGGGGATGTGGCTCAAGCGGTAGCGCGCTCGCCTGGCATGCGTGCGGCCCGGGTTTGATCCTCAGCACCACATACAAAGATGTTGTGTCTGCCGAAAACTAAAAAAATAAATAAATATTAAAAAATTCTCTCTCTCTCTCTCTCTCTCTCTCTCTCTCCTCTCTCACTCTCTCTTTAAAAAAATAAATAAATAAAAAAGGAAAAATATAATAAAGTTAGTTTAGTGATAAATTTTTACTATAATTATTGATACCAATGTAAAAGTGAATTCTATAATTAATGATATGGGTGTGCTTAAGAGAAGAAAGAATTTTTGAGCTCTGGTTTGTCTTTAGAACCCTGCAAGGGGTCTGCAAGGGGCATTGCTGGCCAGTTCCTAAGTGGTAACGATTTATGTCTGGGGCAGGTGGGCAAAGCATGTTTCCTTCATATTGCAGAATAAAGCCCTGCTTCCTGGAAAAAGAGAAAGAAAATATGGAGGAAACACTTCAGTACACAGGCAAAGATAATGACTTCCTGAAGAGGACTCCTACAGCTCTGGAAATAATAACAACAATGGACAGGTGGGAGTGTAGCCAATGAAAAATTTCTGCATAGTAAATGAAACAACTATCTGTGGGAAGAGACAACCCGCCCTTCTGAAGGAGGATCAATATATAAAGAATTCAAAAACCCTAACACCAGAAACACAACTCATTATACAAGTGGGCAGATGAGATGGACAGACAGCTCTCCAAAGAAGCACAGATGGCCAACCCTTCTGTGCAAAAATGTTTGTCTTTAGCCTCAGGGAAATGCAAATTGAAATAACATTGAGATTCTATCATACATGAGGCAGAATAGTAATCATCAAGAAAGCAAATGATAAATGGTGGGGAGTATGCAGGGGAAGAGGAACTCTTGTAAAGTGTTGGTGGAGATGTAAATTATTATAGCCACTATGGAAATCAGTATGGAGGTTACTCAACAAAACTAAAAAGAGAACTACTTTATGGTCCACATGTACCAATCATCAGCATTTACTGGAAAAATTAAAGTCAGCATACTTTAGAGATAGATACATGCATACCCATGTTTAGTATGATAGTTTTCAAAATAGGCAAGTGATGGAATCAGCCTAGGTGCCGGTCAACAGATGAATGAATAAAGAAAATGTGGTATATATTCAAGGAGTATCTTTTACACATTAAAAAGAACAAAATTATGTCAGTTTTAGGAAAAATGAAGGGAACTGAGCAGAAGCTTGTTAAGCAAAATAAGCCAGACCCAGGAGAAAAGGTATCAAATATTTTCCCTCAAATGGGGAAATTAGAGGTGGTGTGTGGTGGTGGTAGGTATTCATCATGAAAGTAGAAGACAGACCATTAGTATAGAGAAAGGAGTTTAGGGTAGGCAGGAAGAAATGAGAAGGGTAGGGTAGGTTTTGAGGAATGAACAGTTGATCAAACTGTTATATTCACGTACAAATATGCTACAGTGAAAGCCCTATGTAATTAATGTGCATCAATAAAAAGCATTGATCATGTTAATCATTGTAAGTCTATAATTCATTAGTGCTAAATCAAAATGAGAAAAAAAAATCTAAAAGGTGCCAGACACTTATTGGCGTGCTTTTTTTTCTACACATTATAATCACAAAACAACTATGATGATGGTTATTCCACACCCTGCTTCCTGGTCATTCCAGGACATTAAGAGCAAAATGATAAACAGATGTGACCCTCTGTTCTCTCTGTCCAGAATGTCCCCCTCCTCGCAGCTCTTGTGGCTAGCTCCTTCCCATCCTTTGTTGTGAGCTTAAATGTCACAGAAATTCTGACTCTCACTGAATCCAGAATTCCACTCCCACTCCTATCCCCAGCCAAACTACAATCTCATTATATTTAAAAGAACAGAGGATTCAATTTTCTTTCAAGTCTTCATTAAATCAACTTTAAATCTTTCAGAAGAATCTAATTTCTATCATTTTAATAATATGGAGTTCCTGTTCTCCTTGGCTTCACTATTTCTGTTGTTTTAAACATCTTTATCCTGACTCTCTTGTTCAATCTGGAAATTGATCTTACCATTCTTAAATGAACGTTTCCAAAGCATCTCCCTTTCTCAGCTTCATATTCATCTAGCTATTCTTTAGACTTGCTTTCTAATTCTTTTCTTCCATAATAGCATACCCAAGAATTGTTTACTGCCACCAAATTCTACCTGTTAATCTTGTACATAAACCTTGACTTTTACCCTTGCTTTCCATTGTGACCTGTGACCTTGTATTTCTTTCTAGGATGTTTATTATTATGTGCATATGAGAGATGGTATGCAAAAAAACCTCGAGTAAGTGTGTTTAACTTTGAGTCAGGTGATAAAACGAAAGGATCCTAAGAATTCTTTATTCTGATGGATCTTACCCGAGTGGTTTCTGCCATGTCTTCCTTTTGACTGTTCAAAGCAATGTTGTTAAACAAGATTCTTTCTTTTTTACCAAAGCCATATTTTGCTTCTATGACAATAAAAAAAGCAAAGAGTACATGAAAATGTCTGTAATTTCAAATCAATGTACAGCACAAGAATAGGCAGTGGTCAAATAGCTTACTTACCCTCTTTCCTGTGTTGCTGAAAAGCTTCATCTAATTCTTTTTCTTTCGGGACATTCTAGGAAGGAAAAAAAAAACCTTTAGGTATAACAAGCATTGAATTCAATCAAATAATTATAACATTCTCCATTATTACATGATACAACAGAAAGAGCACAGTGTTCTCAGTCATTGGACGTAGACTCAAACCCCAATTCTGTCACTTACTAACCTACATCTTCTCAAGGGTTAAGGACTATTGGAACTGATACAGATATCATAAAGAGATAATATGGATAATAACACTACTGCCTTTACCTCCAACTTATTATTGTACAAATACTGACATCCATTGGACTATTTTCTTAATCCAAATACCCCATGATAAAAATCGTAGGCATCTGTAGTCTAGAATGGTGTTGAAAAAAATAACATTTTAAGAAATTTACAGTTACAACATGTGATATTTTGAATGGGTTTTCATGATTTATATTGGCACAAATTACCTCTTGAGATGGAAAAACCTGAGACCTGAGTTTGAAGAGTATCTTAGAAATAAGACGGGTTGGAATCACAATGAAAGTGGCTTCCATCTTGTGTGTTAAGTAGCTAAAGACAAGTGATGGAGATATAGGCTAAAGGCACTAAAAAATTTTTCAAAAAAGATAGTAACAGAAAACTTTCCCCAAACCAGAAATGAGAGACTTTCACATACAGTAGGCATATAGGACCTCACATAGACAAGATTAGAACAGAATCTACCCAAGACATATTATAATCCAAATGCCTATCATAGAAAATAAGGAAAGAATACTAAAAGCTGTGGAAGAAAAATGTCAGGTCACATTTAGAGGCAAGCCAATAAGGCTCACTTCTGAATTCTTAGCTCAGACATTAAAATCAAGGAGGGCCTAGAAGGAGATGTCTCAATCTCCAAAAGAAAACAACTGCCAGCCAAGATCAATAAGGAAATACAAACTTTCCATGACAAGGAGGAAATGAAAGAATTCATAACAGCCAGGCACAGTGGTGCACACCTGTAATCCCAGCGGCTCAGGAGGGTGCGGAAGGAGGATTGTGAGTTCAAAGTCAGCCTCAGCAATTTAGCGAGGCCCTAAACAACTCAGCAAGACCCTATCTCTAAATAAAATACCAAAAAGAACTGGGGATGTGGCTCAGTGGTTGAGTGCCCCTGGGTTTGATCCCCAGTACCAAAAAAAAAAAAAAAAAATTATGACAATCAGGCCAGCACTACAAAGAATACTCTGAGATGTAGTGTACACAGAAGTACCTAAAAATAAGACCAAAAACTCCCAAATAAATGAAGACCACTAGAAGGACATCCAAATACATGAAAATTAAACAGAATTAAATATAGCAAACAAACTGAAATGAGAGGATACTATAAACACATAAATAATAACAATGAATGTAAATGGCCTCACATCCCCAGTTAAATACAAAGGTAATTAAATGTATAGGTAAGGCGAATGGATCAAAAAACAAATTCCAATTATATGCTGTTTACAGAAGACTCATCCTGTAGCCAAAGACACTCAAAGCGAAGGTCACCTTTATGTATATGTAGAAAGCACCAATCAAAAATCAATAAATAAAGGAGTGTAAAGAAGAGGAGTAGAGGAAGGAGAACAGGAAGAGGAAGGAAGGAAGGAAAAGGGAGGAGTGGAGACTGACATGGAGCAAGTCAAATTCCATGCAGGCAAGGTTTTGTCAAAATTAACTCAACTACAATGCTGTAAGCCAGGCCCGGTGGTGCACACCTGTAATCACAGTGGCTCAGAAAGCCAAGACAGGAGGATCTTGAGTTCAAAGCCAGCCTCAGCAAAAGGGAGGCACTAAGTAACTCAGTGAAACCCTGTTTTTAATAAAATACAAATAGGGCTGGGGATGTGGCTCAAGTGCCTGTGAGTTCAATCCCCGGTACCCACCCTCAAAAAAAAAAACTAAATAAAGTCCAATCATAGATAGCTAGGGGACCCTCAGCATTTCATGAACAGACAGCAAAAAAGCAATAAACAAAACTGGCTGAGGACCTAAAGCAGTGTAGAGGCCAGGTGCAGATGCACGCACACCAACAGCATATTCTTAAGTCTATGGCCAGATAATGAAAGCCAAAGTGTGGGGCTGGGGTCGTGGCTCAGTGGTAAAGTGCTTGCCTAGCATGTCTGAGGGACTGGGTTCGATTCTCAGCACCACATATAAAGAAATAAAATAAAAGTCCATTGATATTTAAAAAATATTTTTAAAAAGAGGGAAAACCAAGCAAGATTCTGAAATTACAAGCTTATTGCATTGAGTAATAAATACTCATTTAACAATAAACAAAGAAATTAAAATGAGATGAGCATCCATCATATTGTGCCATATAAACTGGTTTAGAAGGATGAATTGTGATCGCCCCGCAGCCTGGTGACCTAGAGAGAGGCCCACCCTGTGCCCACATCCTGTGCTGGGGTTCCTTCTTCACCAAAGCATGGCTCCACAGCCCAACATCAGGGTATATATAGGCTTGAGGCTGCCCCCACCATGAAACTGGAATATCGCCCACTCCAATAAGGACTGGTAAGATGTCACGAAGGTCCCTGAAGGCCTGGCTGCACCAGAGGTATCTCTACTAAGGGTGCTAACAGCTATCCTGTTGCTGAGGTAGCAGGGACTCTTGCATGGGGTTGCCTCTTTCTTGTTTCTCCTACTAACAGCCAACTTCTTACAATTACCCATTCACTATTCATATAATCTAATACCTCTATATTCTCACATCCTATGTCATAAGCATCTCAGCCAACACCCCACCCTCCTCTTCCCCAATTAGAAACTGTAAACCATTATGCAAACCTATTGACAATATGATAGAAGATAACCAAACTCATCATTTCTGATTATAGCAACAAAACTGTAAATGTAAAAACAGAAGCTAACTGATCTATGGTTGCACATTGGGTACATTGAATGCTGTAATATTGGTATCCCCCTTAAAGATGAGGTATTGGTAACCTGTAGGGACACAGGTCAGAAGGGCAGAAGCTGTAATACCTCGGATCTACACTGAAAGAGAAGAAGACACATAGATACCATGAAAAAACAAGGGAGGAAAGTGCCACAAACAAACCAAGATACTACAATAGAATCCGCAGTAGACAAAATGTCAGAGAATGAGTTCAGAATATACATTACTAAAATGATCTGGGAATTAAAGAATGAAATAAGTGAACAGATACAGGCAAAAGTTGATCACTCCAACAAGAGATAAGAGAACAAATACAGGGGACCATCAATCACATCAACAAAGAGATAAGAGAGCAAATACAGGTTGAAAGAGATTACTCCAAGAAAGAGATAGAGATTCTGAAAAAAAAAATCCAAATAGAAACCTTTGAAATGAAAAAAAACAAAACAACAACAATAAGTCAAATAAAAAACTCAATAGAAAGCATCACCAACAGACTAGATCACTTGGAAGACAGGACCTCAGACAATGAAGACAAAATATACAATCTTGAAAATAAAGTTGACCTCACATTGAAGATGAACAGAATATTCAAGAATTATGATACCATCAAAAGACCAAATTTAAGATTTATTGGGATAGGGGAAGGATCAGATATTCAAACCAAAGGAACACACAATCTCTTCAATGAAATAATATCAGAAAATTTCCTAGGCATGAATAATGAATTGAAAAATCAAATACAAGAGGCCTATAGGACACCAAATGTACAAAATTACAACAGATCTACACCAAGACACATTATAATGAAAATGCCTGGCATACAGTCTAAGGATAGAATTTTAAAGGCCGCAAGAGAGAAAAATCAGATTACCTTTAAGGGAAGATGAATTCAGATCTCAGCAGATTTTTCAGCCCAGACCCTCAAAGCCAGGAGATCTTGGAACAACATATATCAAGCTCTAAAATATAATGGATGCCAAGCAACAACCTTATATCCAGCAAAATTAAGCTTCAGTTTTGATGACAAAATAAAAACCTTCCATGATAAATAAAAGCTAAAAGAATTTATAGCAAGAAAGCCTGCACTATAGGACATTCTTGGCAAAATATTCCACAACAAGGAAATGAAAAACAACAAAAAAAAAAATCTGCAAAAGGAAGAACTACATTAAAGGAAAAGCTAACCAAGGGAGAAACAAAGTCAAATTAAATACCAAAAATACACAAAAATGACCAGAAATACAAATCATGTCTCAATAATAACCCTGAATGTTAATGACCTAAACTCACCAATCAAAAGACATAGGCTGATAGATTAGACTTTAAAAAAAAAAAAAGACCCAACAATTTGCTGCCTTCAAAAGACTCATCTCATAGGAAAAGACATACACAGACTGAGGTGAAAGGTTGGGATAAAATATACGATTTACATGGTATGCATAAACAAAAGCAGGGTTTTCCATCCTTATATCAAATAAAGATGGACATTTCATACTACTTAAGGGAACCCATACATCAACAAAACATAACAGTTATAAATATATATGCCCCAAACAATGGAGCATCTATGTCCATCAATCAAACTCTTCTCAAGTTCAAGAGTCAAATAGACCTCAACACAATAATTCTGGGTGACTTTTAACACACCTCTTTCACCCCTGGATAGATCTTCAAAACAAAAGCTAAACAAAGAAACTATAGAACTCAATAATGCAAGCAATTACTTAGACTTAACAGACATATATAGAGTATATTTTCCATCAATGAGCAAATACACTTTCTTCTCAGCAGCATGTGGATTCTTCTCTAAAACAGACCATAAATTATGCTACAAAGCAACTCTTACTAAATACAAAAAAGTAGAGATACTACCCTGCATTCTATCAGACCACAATGGAATGTAACTAGAAATCAATGATAAAATAAAAAATTAAAGCTACCCCAACGCCTGGAGACTAAATGATATGCAACTGAATGAACAATGGGTTCATTTATATCAAAAGATATCAAGGAGGATATTAAATATTCTTAGAGGTAAATGAGAACACTGATATAACATATTGAAATCTCTGGAACACTATGAAGGCAGGTCTAAGAGGAAAGTTCATAGCATGGAATTCATTCCTTCAAAGAAGAAAAAGTCAACAAATAAATGACCTAATATTACATCTCAAAGCCCTAGAAAAAGAAGAACAAATCAACCCCCAAAGCAGTAGAAGACAGGAAATAATTAAAATCAGAGCTGAAATCAATGAAATTGAAACAGAACAATTGAAAAGTTGATAAAATTAAAAGTTGGTTCTTTGAAAAAATAAATAAAATTGATAAACCATTAGCCATGATGAAGAGTAGGAGACAGAAAACTCAAATCACTAACATTCATGATGAAAAAGGAAACATCACAATGGACACTATAGAAATACAGAAGATAATTAGAAATTATTTGGAAAATTTGTACTCCAATAAAATAGAAAATATCGAAGGCATCAACAAATTTCTAGAGGTATGTGATATGCCCAAACTAAACCAGGATGATATACACAATTTAAACAGATCAATTTCAAGCAAGGAAATAGAGGATGTCATCAGAAGCATACCAACCATGAAAAGCCCAGGACCTGATGGATACACAGCTGAGTTCTACAAGACATTTAAAGAAGAACTAATACCAATATTCCTCAAACTATTTCATAAGATGGAAAAAGAGGAAACACTTCCAAACACATTCTATGAGGCCAATATCACCGTGATTTAAACCAGACAAAGACACATCAAAGAGAGAAAATTTCAGACCAATATCTCTAGTGAGTATAGATGCAAAAATTCTCAACAAAATTCTGGAAAATCAAATACAAAAACATAATCAAAAAGATATTGCACCATCATCAAGTAGGGTTCATCCCAGGGATGCAGGATTAGTTCAACATACAGAAATCAATAAATGTAATTCATCATATTAGTAGACTTAAAAACAAGAATCATATGATCATCTCAATAGATACAGAGAAAGCATTTGACGAAATACAGCACCCCTTCATGTTCAAAACACTAGAAAAACTAGAGATTCAGGAACATATCTCAACATCATAAAAGCTATCTATGCTAAGCCCCAGGCCAACATCTTTCTAAATGAAGAAAAATGGAAGGAATTCCCTCTAAAAACTGGAATAAGAAAGGGATATCCTCTTTCACCACTTCTATTTAACATAGTTCTTAAAACTCTAGCCAGAGCAATAAGACAGATGAAAGAAATTAAAGGGATACGAATAGGAAAAGAAGAACTCAAATTATCACTGTTTGCTGACGATATGATTCTATACCTAGAAGACCCAAAAAATTCCACCAGAAATCTTCTAGAACTAGTAAATGAATTCAGCAAAGTAGCAGGATATAAAATCAACACCCACAAATCAAAGGCATTTCTGTGTATCAGTGACAAATCCTCAGAAAGAGAAACTAGGAAAACTACCCCATTTTCAATAGCCTCAAAAAAATAAAAATAAAAATCTTGGGAATCAACGTAATGAAAGACCTCTACAATGAAAACTACAGAATGCTAAAGAAAGAAATTAAGGAAGAACTTAGAAGATGGAAAGATCTATCTTGTTCTTGGACAGGCAGAATTAATATTATCAAAATAACTAGGGGCTGGGGATGTGGCTCAAGCGGTAGCGCGCTCGCCTGGCATGCATGCGGCCCGGGTTCGATCCTCAGCACCACATACCAACAAAGATGTTGTGTCCGCCAAGAACTAAAAAATAAATAAATATTAAAAATTTTTAAAAATGACTATATTACTAAAAGCACTATGCAGATTCAATGCAATCCCAATCAAAATCCCAATGACATTCCTTATAGAAATAGAAAAAACAATCATGAAATTCATCTGGAAAAATAAGAGATCCAGAATAGCCAAAGCAATTCTTAGCAAGAAGAGTGAAACTGGTGGCATCACTATTCCAAACCCTAAACTATAACAGAGAGCAAAAGTAACAAAAACAGTATGATATTGGCACCAAAATAGACCTGTAGACCAATGGTGCAGAATAGAGGACACAGAGACAAACCCACATAATTACAGTTACTTCATATTAGACAAAGGCACCAAAAACATATATTGGAGAAAAGAACTTCTTCAACAAATGGTGCTGGGAAAACTAAATGTAATTTAATTAAACAACTAAATTGTTTAATTTCATTGTAACAAAATGAAATTAAACCTCTATCTCTCACCATGCACAAAACTCAACTCAAAGTGTATCAAGGACCTAGGAATTAAACCAGAGACCTTGAGCCTAATGGAAGAAAAAGTAGGCCCTAATCTCCATCATGTCGGATTAGGCCCCAACTTCCTTAATAAGACTCCTATAGCGCAAGAATTAAAATCAAGAATCAATAAATGGATTCAAACTAAAAAAGCTTCTTCTCAGCAAAAGAAACAATCAGTGAAATGAATAGAGAGCCTACAAAATGGGAGCAAATCTTTCCCTCAAGCACATCAGATAGAGCACTAATCTCTAGGATATATAAAGCACTCAAAAACCTTAACACCAATAAAACAAATAACACAATCAATTAATGGGCCAAGGAACTGAACAGACACTTCTCAGAAGAGGATATACAATCAGTCAACAAATACACGAAAAAATATTCAACATCTCTAGCAATTAGAGAAATGCAAATCAAAACTACTCTATGATTTCATCTCACTCCAGTCAGAATGGCAGCTATTAAGAAAACAAACGATAAGTCTTGGCGAGGATATGGAGGAAAAGGTACACTCATACATTGCTGGTGGGACTGCAAATTAGTGCAACCAATCTGAAAAGCAGTATGGAGATTCCTTGGAAAACCGGGAATAGAACCACCATTTGACCGAGCTATCCCACTCCTCGGTCTATACCCAAAGGACTTAAAATCAGTATACTATGGGGACACAGTCACATCAATGTTTATAGCAGCACAATTCACAATAGCTAAACTGTGGAACCAACCTAGATGCCCTTCAGTAGATGAATGGATAAAGAAAATGTGGTACATATACACAGTGGAATATTACTCAGCAAAAAAGAGAATAAAATCATGGCATTTGCAGGTAAATAGATGGAGTTGGAGAAGATAATGCTAAGTGAAGTTATTCAATCACAAAAAAACAAATGCTGAATGTTTTCTCTTATATAAGGAGGCTGGTTAATAGTGGGGTTGGGAGGGGGAGCTTGGGAGGTAAACTCTAGATATGGTAAAGGGGTGGGACGGGAAGGGCGGGGGATGAGGGTAGAAAAGATCATGAAATGAGATGGATATCATTACCCTAAGTACATGTATGAAGACATGAATGGTATGAATATACTTTGTATATAACCAGAGATATGAAAAATTGTGCTCTATATGTGTAATATGTATTATAATGCATTCTACTGTCACAAATAACAAATTAGAATAAACAATAAATTAATTTAAAAAAAGAAGGACAAATTGTGTTTTCAACACTGAGATCCAGTATATGAGAGACCAAGACATAAAATTGTGCTGGATTTTCTCTTTTATTAAAATAGGGCAAATGAAAAGTAAAGTGGAATTTTTAATCATTATAATCAAATAATCCATATTCTAGTTACTTCAGATATGCTTCTTAAACCTCCAATACCTCATACCAATAGAAGAGCTGTAAAGTAAATATTTAAATAACTAAGTTAAAAATCTTCTAAAATTTGAAATCTCAGAGTGTGACATAATGACTTGGATATTTTAAAACATGACAATGCAAAAAAATAATTCTGAAATTAAAGTGTCACCACACAGTTTTTGGAAGTCTCTGCTTCTAGAGAGGGCTATTATTTTGCACAAAACATTTATTCTTCAATTAGATAAAGAGTTTTAAATACACTCTGTGGAAAGACTCAGACAATCCCTTTGTAATTCAAACATGAAGAAACAGATTCTAAGTTTCTACATTTCTACAATTTCTAATACTATTACAATATAAATACTGAAGCAAGAATAGAATTGGAGAGAAAGCACTCCTAAAAATGATATGATACTAAAATATAAAGTGTCCAAAAGAAAAAAAAACTACATGCAATGTGCTTTATGGATTTCAAAACTGAAGGCACCAGGGAGATTCCATGATTCCATAAAAATTAATTTAATTCATTAAAGATTAATTTAGGTGCGAGCATTATAAGTCACATAAGTATGATTTGAGAAAGTCACAGTAATGTAAACTGACCCAAATCATCCTTGACCAAGAGGATTCATATTTCCTCTGAAGGTGGAAAGCTGCTCCTAATGTACTTTTCTTTCCCTACTTATTTTCCAGCCCATTCTTTCTTACAGCCCCAACTACTCTAAAATACTTGACAGATCTTTGATACTTTCAAACTTTTTAAAAAAAATTCCAACGTAATTCTATGAAATGGTTTCTTCTGAGCAATTTTCTATATAAAATGACAGGGACATCATTACTAATTTTAAGAGTTAATACCTCACAAACCAAAACTCAGAACCAGAAAGTTTCACCAAAGAGCACTTTACCTTGGTATCAGTTGGACAGTTGCCCTCCTCTAATAGAGAACAGGAATCATCAGAATCATCAGAATCTGGTTCACTGGGAAACCTTTAAAGCAAAAATATATAACAAAAATGAATGAGTCCAGTTTATTTTTTAAACAGATTCCAGTGCAAGTTTGGATATAGCCATATTAAATGATGTTTCTTGACCGATTTAATTAAAATATGATCTATGTTTTAAAAAGCTCTTGTTTGCCTTCTTCTGCATCCACCTTTCCCAATCTATGAAATATTCAATGAAGACTCTCTTAGCTCCATTTCAAAGAGTGACAGCCAATATACTGGCAGAACCTGAGAATAAGTTATCCTTACTAATTGCCTGTCTTGAAGCCTGAAGTGAACATCCAGTGAATGATCGACATAATTTCTTTAAACATTTTTTTGAGTTGTAGACAGACATCTTTATTTTATTTATTTATATTTATGTGGGAATGAGAATTGAACCCAGTGCCTCACATATGCTAGGCAAGTGCTCCACCACTGAGCCACAACCCCAGCCCAGATAATTTTTGTTACCTAAACTGAAACAAACCTCTGAAAACTCAAGACAAGGTAGAGAGATACACTGTCCCCTTATCTTGGCCAACCCTGGAACCAGAACTAAGCTGGGTAGCTTGAAAATGGTACACCACAGGGAATCCCTGAGACCTTTTAGATGTCTGGAAGTTGAATGGACAAATGTTAAAGAATGAATACAAATGTTGTTATGGAGAACGCTTCTGTCAGACAAACTGGAGCACTCAGTTATAAAATCCTCCTATCTTTTCTATGTAGGTCCTGCCTTACTCAGGTCCAAATAAACCAGCAAGCACTTCAAAACCTCCACAGGCTCTAGGACACTCGAGGGGCAAGATTGCCAGAAAAACTACAGACCCCTGGTAGGTGTGCCTCTGTTTCCCTAAGTACACTATCAACAGCCTTCTTCTGTGGACTTCCACTCCCTGGTCCATCAGCTGCAGGACTCAGAGGCATTCTCCAACCTTTACATTTGCATCCTATGAAGATGCAGGTTCCTGACACGAGGTTGGGCTCAAAGTTACCAAGACTTGGAGCTCTTTTTTTCTGCCCCTGGAAAATAAGCTAAATGGATTCTCCCTCACTGGCCTCAACATAAGCATGTTACTAGCTGCCCAACTGAAGCTCTGTGATGGCCTCACCAACCAGTCATTCCCATGTCCTAACCTGCAGGTACGCAGGAAGGACAGTGAGTGGGTCAATTGTGGAGGTGAATGGACACCTGCTCTTAGCCGTAGATCCATGTAGTTCAGCAAATTCGTGTCCCCTGGAACTCCAGGGTCCCTAAGACACTCACATTTCTCTGAGACTCTTCCCAGTGGCTCAAAGCATTTTAACATCTTTCCACAGAAGCCCTAAAGTCTGTCAGCTCCTCTAATTAAACAAACAAGAAAACCACGGCCTGTTCAGGACTCCCCTCAATCCCCTATTTTAATATGCCTTTCTAGATGGCTCATAATTCCCCGTGTCCTTCATTCCTGTTTTGTTTCTATCAAATTGATCACAAACCCCAATATTCTGCTCTTTTCTGAAGCCTGCATTCCTCCCTGCAGAGTGGTTCCTCAGGACCCTGCCCTTCCCCTCTTAGTTCCCTCCTGAGCCTCCACCACTGGTTCACTAATTCCATCCTTATCCTCCTCAGGGATGTCCCAGACTCACTCCCCCACCCTATTATCAAAACACACAGAGAGTGAACAAGGAAACATACTGGGCTTAGAATTAAGGAACCCGAGTTCAAATCTCACTGCTGCCACTTACTATAACCAGAAAAGTCACTTCGATATTATTAAATATCAGGTTTTCCATCATAACCATTTAGCCAGCATGTTAAACACAATTTGAAGTACTAGAGAGCACTTTTATTAGTTGCTAAAATTCCTTAAAATTCTGAAATTCTCTGTACTTTTGATTCTGTCATTAGAAAAAAAAGAATATTTAATTGACAGAATTAAAGAAAAAAATGAAGACATCAAGATAGCAGAACAGAAAGTAAAACGAAGAAAAGTCAAGATTATAGTCCAAGAAAAAGAAAAAAAACAGACTGTAAAAGAAGAAAAGTCTTCATAGAACTAGCCAGGGGCAATAGCCTGAAGGTAAAACCAAACTGGGAAATAAGGAAAGAAGTCAGTTAAAATATCCTCTAAATAGTGGGGCTGGGGTCGTGGCTCAGTGGTCGTGGCTCAGTGGTAGAACGCTTGCCTAGCATGCACGAGACACTGGGTTCGATCCTCAGCACCACGTAAATGTAAAATAAAGATATTGTGTCCACCTAAAACTAAAAAATAAACTAAAAAAAAAAAGAAAGTCATAAAGAAAATATCATCTAAATAGATGCTTAATATAATTAGTGAAACATGGTTTACACATACGTATTCTTCACTTCCAGTAAAATAATTCCTCTCCAGGATTTACCTGATTTTGCTTATGAAAAAAACCCATGGTTCTATGACCATAGCTACCTGAGATTTTCCCTAAAACACTTTGATAAATAAAAACAGTGCTCATTACCAGTACAACTGTCAAAAATATCAGGACAAATTCTTAGACTGTAACCAGGCTCCTCAGGTAAAGTTTGAATCAGAATTAACACATAACTGTCTTGGACTTTTTGAATTGATTGCATACCGATGTGCAGCTTGATCCTGTGTTGCATGGGTCCTTATCAACCCAGGCAGCAGCACAAGGGGATGGAGTTGTCATCCAGGTAGGCTGGCAGTCTAATCACAACCCAGTTATGTATTAATTAGAGGATCATGGGCCATGTTGTCAATCTCTCTGGATGACAGTTGCTTAAGTAGCAAAGAAAAGGTTATAACAGCACAGACACTTCCAGAGCCATTGTGATGACTACAGGAAACAAGGGTTGGGCACCTAATGTGGGCTCTATCCCAGACTAGAACACTCAACAGATATTAGTTCCTTTTCTCTCCATTCTCTAGTTAACATATAAATTTTAAAAATCTATAAAATCCTACCTGGTTAATGGGCCATCTTTAGAACTCTCCCCCACTATTAAAGAAAACAGTAAAATACATCTTTAATCAACAATAAAAAACATAAAATATTAAAAACATAGAACTCTTTGTTATAAAGTACTCCTTTGGGACCATACTTAGAGAATATTCTAGAATGAATATGAATTATACTGCTAATAGGCAATTGATGCATTAAGAACTCCTAATGTCCCCTTCATTGTATTTCTCAAATGCAAGGAAGAAGAATGGGATTTATCAAAATTTGATACCTAAAAGTCAACAGTTGTGTCCCATGACCATAATCAAAGAATATAGGACAAAGCATGGACTGGGGTGCTCCCAAAGATTTCACTGTAAAGTTGAGAAGAGCTCAGTTGAAATCAATGTGCTTCCCCTCACTAATCCTGTTGTAGTGAAGATGCTAATTTCTTCATTCCAGTTCTTTCCTCTATCTTATGTGTGGTACTAACAAGGCTTTACTTTCCTTAGAAAGAACCACTAGCAAGATGACACCCTTGAGAGTTCCTATACTCTGATCCACAACTGTCATAAAGAAACTTGAACAGAAGCCCTGGGGAGGTAGCAGTGAATTGCCAAGTAGCAATAGCTGATATGAGAAAATATTTCCATAAAACTTTAGCTCCATCTCAAGCTTTCAGAATGTGCTAACCATTGGCTCTCCCTAGCGGCGGGCGGGGGGGGGGGGGGGGTCCATTCCACTTCCTGTAAAGTATGAAACAAAGTACAACAAGCAAACAGTGTGACTCTTGTGGCATTCCTCACGAGGATCTGCTGATGAAGTTGGGACGGGGATGAAGCTTAGGGGTAATGTGCTTGCAGACCATGCATGAGTCAGTCCCAGCACTGAAATCATCATCATCAAACAACTTATAAAAGAACATCAGTCTGGTTATAATAATAGAGACTGGTTTCATCATCATCCCTCAAAGGAAGATCATCATTTTAATTCATACAAACTATTCAGTTTCCAGTCTTATTTCCCATGGCAAGGTGGTTGTAAAATACTTGTGATGACAAGTGGATGAACTAGAACTTCTTTGGACTGTTTACTTCCACTGTAAAGAGTCTATCTGGTCCCAATAGAGCAGGATGATCTAGTAATGCTGTGTCATATACCATGATGTCAGTTTTCTCAGTCCTCCTCATGTGGCAAATCTCTACAGACATTGAGCTTTTTTAGATGTAAACTGTGTGCCCTCCCATCCTGTACTCCTCTGTCCACAGTACTCTTGCCACCAAAGTGACTCCACTCTTCCAAGGTCTACAAAGAATGTTGCTGTCTCTCTACAGCACACACAGTCAAAACTCATGTACCACAGCCACAAAAGACATAGGGAAATTACACTACAAACTCCATTTGGAAATAATTTTAACACCACACAAGAAACCAATAGTCCAGGACACAACACCAAGAGAAGGCTACTCTAAGAAGGCCCTCACATAAATGTGGAGGACATACACCTTCCCACAGCTGCCCAAATCTTAACATAGAAATACAATGAAGATGATAAAACCAGGTAGCATGACTTCTCCAAAAATTCTTAACCCTCTATAGTCACGGATTCCAAAACCAATGCAGTACATGATATCCAGAAACAGAATTCAAAAGAATATTAAAAATGATTCATGAATTCAAAGAGCATACATAAAAAATAGCTGAGCAAATTAAGGGAAACAATGTAAGATATGAAAAAGCAATCATTCAAAGAAATAGAAATTCTGAAAATAAATCCAAAGAAAATCTTGGAAACAAAGAGCTCAATAACTAAAATAAATAAATAAATAAATTCATCCATCTGAACTCACATCCAGAGACTAGATCAAGTGGAAGAAAAAGCAGCAGATCTGGAAGACAAGGTGAAACATCACATTCAGACAATAATAATAACAAAAATAAAATGGACAAATGGACATGACCAGAAAAGAACCTCTCTACATCATATTATGTAAAATTGCCAGAAGTACATTGAAAGCTGTAAGTGAGAAGGGCCAAAGCAATTACAATATCAACTCATCAGAAGAACAGATTTCTCAACAGAAACTTTCAAGATCAGAGCAGCATAAAATGGTATATTTTAAGCCTCAAATAAAAAAAGAAAAAGAACAACAAAATCTGGAAAATGGATGGAAAGGGTGGTCATCATGTTAAGCAGAGTAAGTGAGAAACAGAAATCCACATATTCTCCTTCGTATGTGGAATCTGGGAAAAAATAATGAACTGAAAATGAAAAGGGATTATTTAAAGGCAGTGGGGGAGGGGAGGGGAAGAAAGAAATGGAAGGGGGGCTGGGATTCAAGTTCGATATATGTATATATTTTGTTGCAGCAAAATCTACTAATTTGTGCAAGCAACAGGAATCAACATTTATAGTAAAAAAAAGAATATTTATATAACAAATCTAATTTGCTGTAATGTCACTATAATTTCACAATATACTAATTTAAGAATCTTTTTCTTATTTATGCAAATATATATAAGATTTTAGTGGCCAAAATTAAATTCATGTAAAATGTTTTCAGACAGTATCATTTTATAAGTTTCCTATAATTAATTGATTAAATAATTATGGATTTAAAGCTAATAAGAGAGAGAAAAAATATTAATGCAATTTGCACATTGATTTTTTTTTCTCTGCTCCTGTGTGATCAAAGCTTTCTATTTTTTTTTTTAATACAGAGTAGCAACACCAAGAGTAACTTTCAGAAATCTTACCTGGCAAGCTATTAAAGAACATTTTAGATTCTTCTTTCATATATTGAAGAATTAGTTTTTTATTGCTATATATGAAAAAAATTTTAAAAATAGATTTTAATACTTATATGAAAAACATTAAGTAAATATATTCAACTCTTTCAATTCTTAATAGTGCTTTATACCTAACATCAGACCTAATATCAGAATTTTATCCCATGCACTTGAAATTTGAAAGCCTTATAAACATTTCATTAACCTGGCAATAATTTTGTATTTTGTTTATTTTGTTTTTGATGCCTAGGCTGGTCTTGAACTCCTGGGCTCAAGGATCCTCCTGCCTCAGGCTGCCTAGTAGCTGGGATAAAGGCAAATGCCACCACACCCATAAGCTTATAATTAAAGGAAAAAAAAAACAGTAAGATGAAATGATCAAGACTTCAGGGTGATAGAGCTCAGTTGATTAACTAGAATAGCTTGACATAAAGGAAAATGTCCTGAACTCAGAAAATGTCCTCTCTCTCTGATCAGTGGCTCCTTGTTCTCACACAGGTCCTCTGTCTTAGACTTAAGTCCCCTTCTAAAAAATAAGGATTGTGCTTTGTTTAGTTCACCAGGTTGTTATAAAGTTTTAATGAAATAATATTTAAACATAGTAAGAGAAATAATAAAATAATGGATTGATGTCTTCTTTGATACTGGAATATTTTGGAATCCCAAATAAAATACAATGAGTGCTTTTTCACAGGTTCTAACAGTCAAATGTTAGAGTTACTGAAAAATGCTATTGAGTTCTAATTTAGATTATTGGCTGTGCTCTTCTTTTGTGTTTTATAACTCTAGGCAAATCAGGTATTGAATAATTTATAACTCAACTTATTTATAATTATCTTACCTCTTAAATTATATAATTATTCCCTACTAAGAAACTAATCGATCACACAAATGGCAGGAAATTAATCAATGTCAAGGCTTGGATTTCCGTGTTGACCAACAACTGACTCGGAAGGCAAAAACCCTCTTTTATACATCGATACAGATGAGTCATGATGGGGTTTAGCGCTTAGATCTAAGGAAACTAGTTTTCAAAAACCCTACTTAATGGCTTCCTTGTAAGGCAGAACTTGGTAAATTCTGAGGTCTTCAGGCAGTGATACAAGTTGCTTGGGAAATTTCTATTACTAGGGGAAAAAAATCACTAGAGGTACAAATCAACAGTCGGCACCAACCCAATAAAGAGTTACCTCACAGGATAGCATGGGGATTTTGTCAGGAATGCTAGCAAAACTGATAGGAAAATCTGATCTCTCCCTGTGACATGGTTTGAAGCTGTCTGATAGTTTTGAATGATTCCCATTAATATTTACTGACAGAAAAGACCTCAAAGATAAACTCAACATTAAGGTCTAGAGGCTGAAGTGGGAATTCTGAATAAGGTTTTGATTGGGAGTTCTATATAAGGTTTGTGTTTGGGGGTTTTTTTCTTTTTTGGTGCGGGGTGGGGTAACCAGTGGCAGCATGCTCCCTGTGTGTGTGGCTAAAGCTAGGAGACCCAGCTACCAAAGCACTGCACTGCTGCCTCGGAGCAAGGGCTGAGCATAAAAGCATGTGTACATGGAAACTAAAACATGCTGTAAGTCTAAGTGTGTATTACCACAAAGATTCAGGGATTGGGATTAGTCAGGACAATCTAGTAGAGAAATTCAATCATTAACAGGCTGTAGGACCAGTTCTAATAGTAACCCTGCAGCCACAGAATCAACGGAAACAAAAGAATCATTGAAAAGTCCCTTTCCCCCTCCGCCTGACTGGGGAAAGAGGATTATCTTCCTTGGTCTTAAGAAACTCCTTGGATCCTTGGGAAATTCATGAAAGGTGGTGGGAAAGCTAGCTCCTAGGTGAAAATAAGGAGATTTTCTGCTAATCTAGACATTTCAAGACCAGATAGCTAATTAGAAAAATCAAATATATGATAGTATTTGCACTCTATGAATAGGGGTTCTTCTGGTAATGAAATGGATAATGCTAGGAATCCTAAGGACAAAGGTTTAAAAAGTCCCGAGATATGGGCTGGTGGTGTATCTCAGTAGTAGTCACTTAACTAGCATGCATGAGGCCCTGGGTTCAATCCCAACCACCGAAAGGAGAAGAAAAGAAAGAAACTCCAGATAAATCCTGCACTCTACTTCTAACTAGTCTAGACTTGGAGGGTTTCTAGCCGATGCAGTTGACTAACTCACTACTATTCCACACATACCAGAACTATGCAAGCTCACCTCATGAGTGAGAGGCAATAGTTTTGATTATTTTGAACTCCATTTAATGTTGATTAGTATTTAATGTAAATACTTACACATTTTGACCACTAGCAATAGCGTAAGATAATGCAGTCTGTCTAGACTTATCTTCAGCAGAGACATTAATACCACCTTCAAGAAGCAGCTTGACTATATTTTTTGCTTTATGTTTCACAGCAAGCATGAGAGTTGTTCTAAAATAATGGAGAGATAACTCAGGCATTTTAGTAAAGCTATTTAAAGAGTTAATTTGACATGTTCTACCATTTAAATAGCTTGCTTTACATATACTAACATATATAAACATCTTGGGAGATCAAGTATCCATCTTTGCAAATCATCTCTAAGTCTAAAAGGAAAAAAGAAACCTCTTGTCCAAAGGGGGAAAATTAACAAACTTAAAACCCTCTGATGGATTAGAACCACGATGAGATCATTTATCCATAGTGGGTAAAGATTTCAATGAAGAATGCTCTATTTCTTCCCTACTCTGATGTAATATAATGTAACTCACAGTCAGCTAAAGGTCAAGCAAGTAAAAGCTATCTGCAGGCTTACAACAATAATAATAATGCTGGTGCTAATCACTGTTGTTTCCGTTAAGGACGCTGATAAGCGTTTGCTAGGTGCTGAACTCCAGCTATGTGTGTAATCTTCAAGCAGCTATTATCCTCTTTTTCATATCAGCAAACATATTTAGTGGTAAGTATTGTTTCCAAGGTGACTCACTTTGCAACTAGGAAAGCTTGGAATGCAACCCAGGTGTCTTTGAATCTTAAGCCAATCTCTCTGTATCTGTCACCCCCCAGTCCTATCTTTATTAAAGGAAACATTTATCCCATTAAAGCTATCTTTCTTCCCCCTTCCCATGCCAATTAAAATAAAATCATCAAAATATACTAGGAAATAAACAACATCTGGCAACAGCAACCAATGCTCACTTAGGAATAACCTACCTCAATACTCTGCAAAGAAAGGAATTTAAAACCAAGAGTCAAATGACAAAATGCCAACTTTTGCTCCATGTAGCATTTTTAAAGGAAAATTATATAAGAAGAAGTTAAATAAACATAAAGGTTAAGAAGTTCAATACTGAATCAAAAAGCAAACTAATAATCCATACATTATAAAACTATTATGAAATTCCATTAGCTAACATTAGACCATGTGACCAACAAAATTAGATAACATCAGTCGATAATTATAAGTGCATGAATCACATGACATACTCTTATTTGTATTGCTCAGTCTGAATAATTGCATTTCTACCTAAAAGTTGGGTGTATTATCTCAATAATTGAAATATTCACCTTACTATATTTTTTAATTTTTTAGTTGAGATGGACCTTCTTTCATTCATTTATATGTGATGCTAAGAATTGAACCCAGTGCCTCATACATGCTAGGCAAGTGCTCTACCACTAACCCACAACCCCAGCCCCTCCTCTTACTATTAATTTAACATTTTTGACTTGAGTGATTGTTATTATACCACTAAAGTTTAAAAAAAAAACAACAACAAACTACTTTACCTTCCTTCCTTGTCAACTATATGTATATTTGCTTTCTTCTGGATTAAAAATTCTGCCATTTGCAGTTTGTTGTACTGTAGAGCAAGTAAAAATGGTGTGTCCCCATACTGGAAAACAGTATAAGAAAAATTGCTTATTTTTCAACTGAACTGCAAGTCTTATAAAAGCACCATATGAACACAGACACACATGAAGTAAATTAAGAGTAGCCTCTTTCTTCTCACCCCAGTGTGTTTCCACCTGTGCTGCTCCTTCACCTTGAGATGCCCTCCTCTGCCTACAATGGCCCCATGAACTCTGTCATCTCCCAAACTTGCAGAAAACGTCTACTGCTTCCAGGAGTCTTTGCCTCTGTTGCAGCCTTTATCGTGGTATCTTGGAGTTGTATGATCCCCACCCCACCTAAACCAAGAGCTTCTTGAGGACAGGGACTGTATCTTTTATCTCAATAGACCCAACCCCAAAAATGTAGTAGTAAAAGATTTAAGTATTTTATTGACTCAATGAGCTAAATCTACCTCTCTAGAGCAGAGTTTATCAATCTATACTCCAAAGAGTATCTACATTCCCAGAAATACCAAATGTGATCAGAAAGATCCCTTGATTCAAATTGTGTCCAGCATTAAAGAAATCTATTTACCATTGCTAATACCTATTTGACAATTCTTTTTCATAATGGACATTTGCATTTGGAGAATCAGAGCATCAGGGAGAGGCAGTTCTGAGAGCTTTCCAACAACATGGGAGATGCCTCCATGCTACACAAACCCTCTGGATTCTCTTCTATTTGGTGTCAGGATCCAGACACCCATGTCAGGCACTCCTGCTCCACATGGGTCACTAAGGAAATGGGCTCTGAATTAAAAGAAAGAGGCTTCAAATGAACTTTGATTGCTTATTCCCAATTGGTTCCTGGGTTATCTCCTATTATATGATGAAAGATAATTATCTTATATGTTAGGAACCTGAATACAAAATGTATTTTCACTTATGATGATAATAAAATTCTTTTTCACTCTGGTTTCATTTTAATTGTGGTGAAAAGTTATTGATAATTTTAGGAAAAATATAATTCAGAAACTTTGTGTACCAACAAAAGTATTATACTGATTTACATGGATTATTTTTAGCATCAAGGAAAACACTAAATCGCTTACTTGCATTTTTACAGAATAAGGCTGAAGAGAAAGATATAATTCTGCTTGCAATCTGCAAAACCTATCCACCCCTAACAATAAGAAACTTAATCAGGTTTATGGAAATTCTAAGGGGACCATGGCTTTTATAGTATACATAAGGAAAAGGTTTTAAAAATGCCAATTTCTAAATTCTAAAATTCAATCCCATTTCAGAGATTAATACATTTTATAGGCCATATTCTTTTGTAAGTTAATAGAAACTATCATGCCTCTTTGAAATCTTAAATCAAAATGTATTATAAATCTCCATCATAGATCTGAGTGAATGCTGCAGCTTGCTAACAGCAAACTGGAGAACATGCATGCCTGGGATGAAGAGGACACATTTTGCAGAACACAATGCGCACTAACGTGGGCTCAAGGGTGACTACATTTGGGTCTTCAGAAGAAGCTTGAAACCCAGATTTATGCATGAGTTTCCCGAATTTTAAACACTGACTCAATTGATAGAAGCACACTAAATATATCCATGAGCTGTAAAAAAAAAAAAAAAAAAAAAAAAAGTTTCAACATTTGCTACGATTCTAGTCAAGAAAATCCTGCTCATAGTCAACATGTGCTGATGTAAGTCACTGTTCAAACAAATGTATTTCAAATATTTTAGAAATAAAAGCGGTTGATGATACCTTGCTCTGGGCATCAATATTTGCATTAAATGAAAGCAGTTTTTCTGCCATTGAAGTGCTCCTACAAAAGACGGCCCAGTGGAGAGGACTTGCGCCATTTTTGTTCTGAATGTTCGGATCAGCACCATTTTCTAAAAGAATTGTTGCACACTCCTCTTGCTTGTGTTCTATAGCCTGTTAGTTTGGTACCAAGAAATAGATTGTAAATTTCAGGAATAAAGGCAGGCATTCCACAGTTTTCACTTATTAAATCATTATTATTCTAAGCATTTCAAATAAATTCATTCCCTGCAGAAATCCCAAGCTACATCTACCTTCATCAGCGGTGTGTTGCCGTCACTGTCACAGAGCTGAAGGCTGCAGTTCATCTTTGTTAGAAGTGTCACCACTTCTGGCTGGCCGTAGGCACAGGCATAATGTAGAGGGGTCCTAGGAAGGGGGTTTGTTCAGAGTTCATAAAGCACCCTCTCAAAATGCATAAGTATCCAATTCTATGGGTCCTTCTTAATACTTTGCTATTTTAAGAAGTGCTGAGAAAAACAAACCATATGTATCTCTTATTATTTCCTAAAGGTATTTAGCACAATGGAATTGATGGGTGAAGACACATACATTTTTCAGTGTGGTACAGTAGTCACTATCAGATCACCATTTGAGAAGTCAAAACAACCCAAACCTTAAGCAGCAACATTGTTATTACTGCTCTCCATCCTTACAAATTCTGTAGCTGAAAAATTATTCCTCGTCGAACTTAAATTCCTTCTCTTACCAGGGACACTAAATATTTTTTCCTATGTTCGTAGGTCACTTGTGCATCAGGAAAATTACTTTGCCCAATTTAAAATTAGAGATCAGGGGTTGGGAGTTCAGCTCAGTGGTAGAACACATACATAGCAAGCTCCAGGCCAGGGGTTCAATCCCTAGCATTAAAGTGTGTGTGTGTGTGTGTGTGTGTGTGTGTGTGTGTGAGAGAGAGAGAGAGAGAGAGAGAGAGAGAGGGAGAGACTTCTTTTCAGTTTAGGTAGGTCTTTGCCAGCATAAAATGTATAAAGAGGCATTTGTGTTTTCTTCAGGCATTTTTCTCATTTTGTATTAAAATTAATCATCTATATTCAATCAGGGAATCACTTTTGTGACGTTAAAGTCTAGCTAGTTTTCTCCAAACAACAAACAGGCATTTCACTCATGAATAATTTGTGTCCTATTAATATGAAATGTCACCAGCAGCACATACCAAATACTTGCAGAGATTTGGGTGTTTCTGGGTTTTTGTTCTGTTCCACCCACCCCCCATCCTTTTCATCTGTTGGCAAACACATAATTTGTAAAAATTGTGTATTTTGATACCCAGAAGGACAAGTCTTTATTACAAACATTTTCTTAGTGTTGTCACAACCCTAAAAGACTGAATGTCTCAAAATGTTAAAACTCTGATATTCTTGTTGGCAAACAAAAATTGGTCATCATAGAAAGAGCTCACACTTTGGGGATCATGAGTATTCTTATTCAAAACCATCACACAAAAGCTGGAGTTGTTGTTGGGTGTTAGAGCGCTTGCCAAGCACGTTTGAGGCACTGGGTTCAATCTTTAGCACCTCATAAAAATAAATAAAATAAAGTATTGTTTCCTTCTACAACTAAAAAATATATATATTTTTAAAAAATCACAGCAGGGCCCAGGCCCTCCTTGGCTACCCTGGTCCCTTGAGAACAAGGCAGCATGAGGGGCATTAGGGCGGCTGCAAGCAGCCCATGATGCCCTCTGCTTATCATCTGCCCTCCCTGTGCTGCCCCTTCCGCCCTGGTGGGTGGCTGGGACGCTGTGCTCTGCTCTCCCTGCCTAAATAGAGAAGCAGAACTGGATAACCACAGGAAAGGGTATCCTGACAGTGGGAATCGGCAATTTTTCATGGGAAGCTTTAGCAGAAGTTGCTTGCCGTAGCCTCAGCGGTGACAAGTGGAAACAGGATGATGTGATGTGTGTGGTGCTTTGGAAAGTGGAAGCTGCCCCTGCAGGCTGTTCCACTCTCTTGGAAGTGAGTGAAGTTAATGGAGTACTCATCAACATTTTGTCATGAAGATGGTTGGCTGACCAAGATGACACAAAGTGACACCTTAGAAGTCAAGGAATTAGTGAAGCGTGAGAAATAAGTAAAATATCTGGAGGAGTGGAGGTGGCACCTCTAAATACACTAGTGTGAAATAACTTTAAACACGACCTTTAGAAAGCCCACAGAGCCATCTTCCCACTTTAAAGAGTCCCCCTGAGGCCCCTCAGTAGAGAGCAAGGACATAGGTGTACACTGATGCAAATGGATATTGGGCTGCACTGGAAGAATCTTCCAGTTGGAAGAAATATTTTTCTCAGAATACACTTTTCTACTATGTATATAACTTGCTTTTTAAAATGTGTGCATTAACAATGAACGGCTATGTGTACTTAATTTTGTGAGTTAAATCGCTCTTAAACAGTCAATCAGCCGCTCTATAGGGGGGTTGTAAGCTGCTGGGAAAGCAGCTGAAGTTTTGCAGCTCATTAAGAGGACCTGTGCGCCAGACTGCTCCAAGGTCCACAGGTCCCAGCTGTCCGGGTCCGTGAGGCATAAAAGCCCAGCATCAACGGGTGGAAGGAGAACTGGATTCCCTTCTGCTCTGTCCCCTGGGCACAGCCTGGATGGCGCAGGCTTCTGCCTCAGGAGTCCCTCTTCCCCGGTTGGCCCCTTGCCCCTGGGGTCCCTGCCCTCCGGGCTCTGTGTACCTGTCCTTCTTGTCTGCGTCATCGATATAACTTCCCCGACAGAGCAGACGTCTCACTTGGGCTACATTTCCATTTCTTGCAGCCTTGTGGATCTTGCCTACAGGGTTATATCCCAAAACCGTACCCCCGAGGCTGAAGTCAAGAAAATCCATCAAGGCTGCGTACATCCTCGTCTCTCCGAGGCCCCTTTACTGCCTTTGCTCCCACGGGGCTTGTCTCCGTTTCCCGAACCCATGCCGGAGTTTATAGGTCAGTCCCCAGCTTGGGAACAGGGCAGTTGGGCGGTTAGGTAACTGCCAAAGGTGTAATAGTGGTTGCCAAGCAACACTGCTAAACGCAAGCGCGTTCCTGGCACCCCAACCTTCGGGCAGGACCTGATGTGCCTGGCCAGGAGTGACCCGGCACCTGGGGGTCGGTCGCTTGCGCTCCAGCCAGCACCGAGCTCCGCTGCCCAGTGGAGGTGGAGGCGCTGAGAGCTGGAGTGGAGGTGGGCGCCCCAGGTCCCTGTAGATCATCAGCCGTAGATGGAGAGCTCGCCCTCAGCTTCACGAAGCCCAGCTTGTGATGGTGCCAGAGCTGGGGCTGGAAGGAGCCTAAGCCTCCTGGTGCCAGTCCACATACTATGGAACAGGAGAGGACCACCCTGAGCTCCTGGAAGGCCAGTCAGGCTTCACCCAAGTTCAGCACCAACAAGGCGGCCCTGCAGCACTCGACAGTTGTGGCTGGCCACTGGGGTTCCTAACCTCAAGCCCTGCTGTTTCCAGGGCTCTGTATGCCCATCAGATAGGGTAGCACGTTATCGGACCGCTCATTGGGGCTTCTGGGTTAGAGCATCCTAGGTTGGCCAGAAACCATGCTAGAGATTCTCCATCCATGCTGCACCGGCTGTGGAAGGCCAGGAAGTCCCCTAAGGCGCCAGGGCTGAGCCCCACAGGACAAGAAAGAGGCTCTGTTGGCTCAGCTCTCCCTCCGCTCCAGGAGATACCCACTCCCAGGCAGGGGTGCCCTCCCTGAGCTGAAGTCTCCTACATGCGTGATGGGGGAGCACACTGAGAGGAGGCCCCAGGGGAAGGTCAGGTCCCGACCTTGGCTAGGGCAGCTGCCCCCTGCTAGGAGCCACAACCAAATAATATGATGCATGGCACTTTCGGTTGACACCAGCTAGCCATTGAGATGATATGATTATGTTAAGATTTACATTCATATGGAAATTGGACTCCAAAAAAAAAATCAACAAAAAAGTTGGTTCTTTAAAAAAAAATAAAATTTCAAATTACTAAAAGTTTTGATGAAAAAGGAACAGGATCACAACAAGCACTACTGAAATACAGATAACAAAAACTATTTTAAAAATTTATATACCAAAAAAAAATAGAAAATCATGAAGATATTGACAAATTTCTAGAGACATATGACCCACTCAGTTTGAATCAGGAGAACATAGATCATTTAAACAGATCAATTTCAAGCAATGAATCAATTTCAAGCAATGAAATTGAAGACATAATCAAAAGCCTACCAACAAAGAAAAGCCCAGGGCTGGAGAGATTCTCAGCCAAGTTCTACCAAACCTTCAAAGAGGAGCCAACACCAATCATCCCCAAATTACTTCATGAAATAGAAAAGGAGGGAACCCTTCACAACTTATTCTATGAGGTAGTATCACCCTGTTACCAAACCCAGACCAAGATGCATCAAGGAAAGAAAACTTCAGATCAATATCCCTGATGAACATAGAGGGAAAAATTCTTAGTAAAATACTGGCAAATCACATACAAAAACATATTAAAATGGCAGTTCCATGATCAAGTGGTGTTCATCCCATGGATGCAAGGTTGGTTCAACATATGGAAATCAACATAATTCATCACATCAATAGACTTAAAGAAGAATCACATGATTATTTCAATAGATGCAGAAAAAGAATCTGACAAAATACAGCATGACAAAACACTAGAAAAACTAGGGATAGTAGGAACATATCATTGTAAAAGCTATATATGCTAAACCCAAGGCCAACCTGAAGAAAAATTGAAAGTATTCCCTATGAAAACTGGAATAAGATAAGGAGGCCTTCTTTCACCACTTTTATTCAACATAGTCCTGGAAACCCTAGCCAGAGCAATCAGAAGAAAGAAATTAAGGGAATATGAATAGGAAAAGAAGAAATCAAACTATATCTATTTGTTGACAACATGATTTTATATTTAGAAGACATGTAACTCCACCAGAAAACTTCTAGAACTCACAAATTCAGCGAAGTACCAAGATACAAAATTAATATTCATAAATCAATTGCATTCCTATATGCATCAATGATGAATTGACTGGAAGATAAATTAGAGAAGATAAATTAGCCTCAAAGAAAAAAATAAAATGTTTGGGAATGAATCTAACACCAAAAAAAAAAAAAGTGAAATACTTCTACAATGAAAACTACAGAACACTAAAGAAAGAAATTGTAGATGACCTTAGAAGATGAAAAGACCATTCACGTTCTTGGATAGGCAGAATTAATATTGTAGAAATGGCCACACTACCAAAGGCACTATACAGACTCAATACAATTCCTATTAAAATTCCATTGATGTTCTTCATAGAAATAGAAAAATTAGTCATGAAATTCATTTGTAAAAATAAAAGGCCAGGAATAGCCAAAGCAATCCTTAGTGAGAAAAGCAAAGAAGAAGGCATCACAATACCAGACCTTAAATTATGCTATAGAAAAATGGCATGGTATAGGAAAGGTAGCAGAATACAACAGTTACTAATAGGGCATTATGTAAAATTGTGGATGTGTAACCGACGTGATTCTGCAATCTGCATTTGGGGTAAAATTGGGAGTTCATAACCCACTTCAATCTAATGTATGAAATATGATATGTCAAGAGCTTTGTAATGTTGTGAACAACCAATAAAAAAATAAAAAAAATAAAATTCCTTTAAAAAAAAAAGAAAAATGGCATGGTATTGGCACCAAAATAGACATGAAGATCAATGGTGCAGAATAGAAGACACAGACAAATTATACAAATACCGTTATCTTATGCTAGACAAAGGCACTGTAAACATACATTAGAGAAAATATCTTTTCTCTAAAGTTTTTTTTGTCTTCAACAAATTGTATCAGGAAAACTGGAAATCCAATATATAGCAAAATGAAATTAAACCCCTATCTCTCACCCTGCACAAAACTAAGTGGATCAAGGACCTAGGCATTAGACCAGAGGCCCTGTGCCTACTAGAAGAAAAAGTAGGCTCAATTCTCCATCATATTGGCTTAGGAACTGACTTCTTCAACAATACCCCTAAAGCACAAGAAGTCAAATCAAGAATCAATAAATGGGATGGCATCAAACTAAAATTTTCTTAGCAAAGGAAACAATAACATGAAGAGAGAGCCCGCAGAATGGGAGAAAATCTTTGATACCTGCACCTCAGATAGAGCACTAATCTCCAGGATATATAAAGAACTCAAAACACTTAACAACAACAAACACCACAAATAACCCAATCAATAAATGGGCAAATGAACTGAACAGACAATTCACAGGAGAATACAATCTGTCAACAAATATATGAAAAAATGTTCAACATCACTAGCAATTAGAGAAATACAAATTAAAACTACGCTGAGATTTCATCTCACTCCAGTCAAAATGGCAATTATTAAGAATACAAGCAACAATAAATGTTGGCAAGGATGTGAGGAAAAAGGTACACTCATACATTGCTGGAGGGACTGCCAATTGGTGCAACCACTCTGGAAAACAGGATGGAGATCCCTCAGAAAACTTGGAATGCAATCACCATTTGACCCAGTTATCTCACTCCTCAGCATATACCCAAAGTACTTAAAATCAGCATACTATAGTGATGCGGCCAAATCAATGTTTTTAGGAACTCAATTCACAAAAGGATAAAGGAAATGTGGTATATATACATATACCCAATGAATAATACTCAGCCATAAAAAGGAATGAAATTATGGTGTTTGTCTGTCAATGGATGGAACTGGAGATTATCGTGCTAAGTGAAATAAGCCAATCCCCTAAAACCAAAGGCTGAATGTTCTTTCTGATAAGCGGATGCTAATACACAATAAGGGAGTAGGGGTGGAGGGGAAGAACTGAAGTACTTTGGATTAGTCAAAGGGGAATAAAGGGAATAGAAAGTACAGTAGAATGAATCAGACATAACTTTCCTATGTTCATATATGAATATACAAAACCAGGGTAACTCCACATCATGTACAACCTCAAGAATGGGAAGTTTACTTCACATATGTATAATATGTCAAAATACATTCTGATTTTATATATATATATATATATATATATATATATATATATATATATAATTAAGTTTTTTTAAAAAAGTAAATAAACCCAAGAAAAGAAAAGCTGATTAAAAAAATGTGGCATTTATACACAATGGAATATTACTCAACATTAAAAAAGGACAAAATCATGGCATTTGCAGGTAAATGAATGGCATTGGAGAAGATAATGCTAAGTGAAAGCCAATTCCCAAAAAATAAATGCCGAATGTTTTCTCTGACATAAGAGGGGTGACTCATAGTGGGGTAGGGAGGGAGAGCATGGGAAGATTAAATGAATTCTACATAGGGAAGAGGGATGGGAAGGAAAGGGAGGGGGGAGGGGAAGGGGATTAACAAGGATGGTGGAATGTGATGGTCATCATTGTACAAAGTACATGTATGAAGACTTGAATTTGGTGTCAACATACCTTATATACAAACAGAGATATGAAAAATTGTGGTATATAAGTGTATTAAGAATTGTAATGCAAAAAAAGTACATGTATAATGGCGTAAATTGGCGTGAACATACTTTATATACAAAGATACGAAAAATTGTGCTCTGTATGTGTAATAAGGATTGTAATGCATTCCACTGTTGTTGTGTATTTTAAAAAAAATTAATAGAATCAATTTAAAAAAAAAGAAAAGTCAAAGAAAAAAAAGAAAAAAGCTGGTGTGGAATGTTTCTATTGTTTGCTTATCATTGGATAAACTTAAAAACAATGTCACTGGATAAGCCTATATGTATATGGAAAAAGTGCCATTTTAAACTGCTTTCCAGATCCCAACATCCCAGCCTACCCTATAGTCATGCTCCTCCTCTTCCTCATCTTTCTCTCTGGTTGCCCCTTGAGCAGTTGCTAGTCGTGGGCAGCAGCAAGCCTCAGTCCCATCTGGGCACGTCCCCACCTGTTGGCATGTGCTTTCTGCCCCCACCCTCCCTCCCTTTGTTCCCTGGCACCTGCCCACTCGCTCCATGCCTTCAGGTCCCAGGGGTTTCTTTCAGCAACCCCCGAGGCCTGGGCCTACACCCTGCCTCTTCTTTCCCTGGCACTTCTGCAGCCACCTGGAGCCTCACTGCTGCAGAGCCAGGGAACCTGGGGCTCCTGCCTGGGCACCCTCCTGGAGCCTTGAGTGAGACTCCTCCCCCCCATACACACACAGTGAGCCTGGTGCCCAGGAAGGAGAAAGCAGGCAAGCTCACCTTGCCCACGCCCCAGCCCACCATAGTGAGCAAGGACCACCCTAGGGAAGCGGAATCACCCAGAACAACACCTTTAGGGAGGCAGCCTTCAGGAGGAAGAGGTCTGGTGGCTGTTTGCCAGTGTGGGTGTCCAATAGCTCTAGTCTGCTCTTCAGACCCTGTAAGGGCTATGAGAGTCAGGCTACAAATGTCCCCTCTAGCAGCCTGCAGGTTGTCAGTTCTGACACTGGCCAGGCAACAGAAGCTGCCAAGCACCCTCTGCACGGCATCAGCTTTGATTCTGAAATCCCTAAAATACTATGACTAGAGTTTTCTAATGCCAACACAATGTTGGCAAGAGCAAACCAGCAGGGACAAAATAATCCAGTCCTCCTCTGCCCAACACTACCTCAGTTCATTGCCAGAGAGCTATGTGAGCTCACACCCCTGCACTTTATACCAAGAGCCCTAAAAGTTGGGCCAGGTACCCTTCTTATTCAGAAGGTTAGTACCTGCACTAACCTCCTCTTGCCCTCACCTACTCTACTTCCCTGCATGCCCACAGGTGCTGGCTCCCTCCCTCCTAGGCTACTTCTCTAGGCTGAAAATCCCGTCAGTTCTGGTGACCCCTAGGTCCCCAGTGTAGGACAGAGACTGCAATCTGTCTGTGGCTGTTAGTGGCATCTTCACTGGTAGTGACTGGTCCCTAGCTATTGTGCAAAACTGGAGCATGCTGCCTTGAACCAGCCTCACCCAGTTTAATCCCTGCAAGACTTTGCCACTGTTTTGTTTTTCTCCTAAGAAAGGAAAGAATAATAAAACGTTTTACTCCTTTTCGCTGTGTAATTGTAAAAACTGTGTTAGTTGTGAATGCATGGTCTGACCTACGATTCTATACAATTTGGAGACATATGTCAATGAAGCATAAAAGAAGTAAACCATAAAACCAAGCAGGTGAATGTTTTTATAGGGAACAGATTAAGTGTGACAAGCACTGGGTTGGATCACAGCTTTCCCACTTGAGTTTTGGATGCTCGTAATTAAAAATTAGGTTTTTTTCTTCTGTAATAAGCCACATGTTTGAGGCATGTTTCTAAATTCTATCACATCCCCCCAAATTGTATTGTGAATGTACACCATCTGTCTGCCCAGAATCCAGGGTACACTAGTAAGGTGGGTTAGGTGTTAGAAAAGTAGATGTTCTCTGCAGTCCTAGGTCTGTAACCCCCATTCCTGAAGGCTCTCCCTGTAAAACACCCAAGCCTCCCTAACTTCCTTTAATGGCATATTTGCAACTGACCAAAGAATCTTTGGTGACAATTCACAGCCACAGAGTGCCCTTATCCTCTTTATGACAGACGCTGTATTTCAATACCCTTCATGAGTCTACTTTACCCACTTTTGTTTTTCTTTTAAATATTCGCTTGGCAATATTTACTTCTACACTATTTGTGATGGCTCTTTTGTTTTGTTTTAGTTTGTTTTCTTATTTTTTTCAGGGCTGAAGATGAACAGACCCCAGGACCTTCTTTCAGGGCCATCAGAGCCAAAGGACATAATTGGGACTAATCTAGTTTTGCTCATGTTTATCTATATTTTTTAATCTTCATATAAGGGCTATATAGCATATTTGTAATACTTTAAGGATTTTAAATATTGCATATATGTGGCACTAAAACCAGATTAGACCAAGGTATTAGATCATAAATCAAAAAGATAACAAAACTAAAAGGTCCCTTGAATATTCTTAACTATAAGTTACATAAGCTGACTCTTATTTTATTCATGCTTACAATTAAAGAACACATAAAGAATAAACGTTTCAAGGAGTGTTTCTTACAAAGAAGCAAGTCAGATAATTCTAGGATATTTCATACTATTTAAATATATAGATTAGTCATGTAGAAATACTGAATTCAACAACAGGAATAAAAGGAAAAACTCAGAAAATAATGTCATTTTACAAACTGATTTTTTGAAAATTTTTGCAAACTCACTGCTGAAAGACATGGCATGGTGTACAATGAAATATCTTTAGGAAATAAAAATACAGAAATGCAGGATACCTTTAAAAAGATTTGCTGTATTATCAGCAACTTGGATATAGCACAAGGGTCAACAAATTAGTATCTGTACACCAAATCCAGCATTATATATTTTTGAGGGGTTCTTTTTGTGTTTTATTGTCTGCAACAGATTGGAGATGACAGCCACAATTATCAACAATGCCTAATATGAATAAACCTGTTGTGTCCCACATTTACCTCTTATTCATAGCCCATTGCAGTTTTAAAATATGCTGACAGTTTTTACAAGTCTCAGGTTTCCTAAGTGAATAATTCCAAGATTAATAATAATAAAGAGTTTTTCCAGTTTTTTCTAATACATATGCTATTGAGTTCCTTTCCTTTTAGATTATTTAATTAAATAAATCTACTTACTATTTAGATAGTAATTTAAGCAATGATTATTGATGTCTGGCTAGTGCCAGCTATAGCTAGCCAGCTTCAGGTTCAAGATTTCTTTTTTTTTTTTTTTTGGTACCAGGGATTGAACTGAGGGTCACTCAGTTACTGAACCACATCCCCAGCCCTATTTTGTATTTTATTTAGAGACAGGGTGTCACTGAGTTGCTTTGCACCTCATTTTTGCTGAGGTTGGGTTTGAAATCCCGATTCTTCTATCTCAGCCTCCAGAGCAACTGGGATTGCAGGCGTGCGCCACTGCGCCTGCCTAGTAGGTTGAAGACTTTAATTGAAATGTTACTAGTGTTTTGTTGTCTAAAAATGGCATTGTCTCCTGGTTTTTCAGAGACGTGGCTGTGTTACTATAGAATGCCAATTTTAAGTCATTTGGGTATAGACTCAGAAGTGGGATAGCTGGGTCAAATGGTGGTTCCGTTCCAAGTTTTCTGAGGAATCTCCATACTGCTTTCCAGATTGGTTTCAGAGATGGTGCTTGTTCTACTCAAGTCATTCCTTCATACTTCCACTATTGTTTTGATTAGAAACACACAAATTTTCTTTCCTCCCATATATTGATATTTTCCCCCAGATTTTCATCTTTTAAACTGTTGATTCCAGTTGAAGTCTCTGAGAAGGTGTTTCTTCTTCTTCTGGACTTATTTCTTTAGAATATATGTTCTTGTTTGATAAATTCTCTTTGCAAATATTCTAATTCACTTTTTCCATTCATTTGACAATTTTGCACCATTTTTGAGGTTTTAGTAGTTGTGTTTTTCCACATTAATTAAATGAAACATTGAGAGTTCCATGTTAGATCCCCATGATCCAGAATATTCTTAAACTCCTTAAACCAGTATCTAATGATCTGATGTTTAATGTTAGCTAGAACGGAACTATTCCCAACCTTTGTGGTCCCTTGCCTTTATAATGATAGCTGATAGTCCCGTTGGTGACATGATAATTCACCCATTCATGTTTGTCATTTACTGACTTGTTTTTATTGGTATGAAATTTTATTAAAATTTTATTAAAAAATCATCTTCCCTGTGGGGGAAAAGGCACACTTATTTATTGCTGGTGGGACTGAAAATTGGTGCAATCAATCTGGAAAGCAGTATGGAGATTCCTTAGAAAACCTGGAACGGAACCACCATTTGACCCAGCTATCCCACTTCTCAGTCTATACCCAAAAGACTTAAAATTGGCATTCTATAGTAACACAGCCACATCAGTGTTTACAGCAGCTCAATTCACAATAGCTAAACTGTGGAACCAACCTGGATGCCCTTCAATAGGTAAATGGATAAAGAAACTGCAGTATATATACACAATGGAATATTACTCAGCATTAATAGAGAATTAAATTATGGCACTTGCAGGTAAATGGATGGAGTTGGAGAATAGCATGCTAGGTGAAGTAAGCCAATCCCAAAAAAACAAAGGCTGAATGTTGTCTCTGATAAGTGAATGATGATCCATAATGGGGCTGGTGGGAGGCGGGGGACACAAGGAAAAAATGGAGAAACTTTGGGCAAAGGGGAGGGAGGGTGGATGGGGGCAAGAAAGATGGTGGAATAAAATAGACATCATTACCCTAAGTATATGTATGACTGCACGTATGTACAAGGCTACATCATGGACAACCAGAGAAATAAAAAGTCACACTGCAATTGTGTACATTGAATCAAGATGCATTCTGCAGTCACATATACCTAATTAGAATAAATAAATAAATATTTTTTAAAAAATATCACCCTCCCTCCTGGGCATGGTGGTGCACGCCTATAATCCCAGCAACTCAGGAGGCTGAGGCAGGAGGATTGTGAGTTCAAAGCCAGCCTTAGCAAAAGCGAGACACTAAGCAACTCAGTGAGACCCTGTCTCTAAATAAAATGCAAAATAGAGCTGGGGATGTGGCTCAGTGGTCTAGTTCAATCCCCGTACCCCCCCCCCCAAAAAAAAATCCTCCTCCCTCTTGATTCTTAAATAGTTAATAATTGCAAGCTGTTTTCTCTTATAATTCTATTTTTTAAAATACTGCTTCCAGTTCTGTAACTATTTTGCTTTCTCTTTACAAACACTGCAGTTTTACTTGCTTTCTTTTTCCCCTTAATGAAACTGAGACACTGGCACGGTGGCCGGAGCCTGTAATCTGTAATTTTAGCACACAGGGGGGAGAACCGCACTGGCAGAGAGAGCCTGGGCAACTGGGCAAGACCCTAAGTCAAAACTTAAAATTTTTTCCAATGGGCAGGGATTGGGTAAGTAGCTTAGAGTTAGAGCACGGTGGCTTCCATCCCCAATACCACAGAAACACACACACACACACACACAAACAAACAAACAAAACCCCAACAACCAAAAAAATAAAACCCACAAAAGATTGAGAGCCACAAATTTAATGATCTTTTGTATTTTCAGTCAGATTTGAATAGATTTATCCTTGACATGGGATTTCTTACAGCATTCACTTTTCATTATAATACTTCTAAGTACTAAAAAGATTAAAGTGTTTGGGTCATTATTTCTTAACACAAATACTAAGAAGCCTCATATTTTAAGTCCTCAGGGATTTTTGTTTTATATTGTTTTTATTGGGTTTTTAATTTATTTTGTACAATAAGATGGCTCTGTTTTCTGCGTGGTCTTGGAGTGCTTCTTAAACTGGTGTGTCTGTGGCTAAGAATTTCAGTGTGGATCTCCTCTCTCACGGGTGGCTTCACACAGGGGAAGGCCCTCACCCAGGAGCCCAGCTAGATAGCCCAGGGCCGGGCATCCTTTCTGGGAAGGCGCCCTCTCTGGTCTTGTCCTTTGACTTTCCAGGCAGAGCTGCTCTCGCCTTCTGTGGGTCCAGAAGCGCAGAGCCTCTTCCTCCACCTAGTGTCTGTCCTGAGTACTGCAGGACGAACTGCCAAGTTCCCTGTTCTCCGCCCGCCCCAGCTATCCAAAGGGTGCCACCTGTGCTCCCTGTCACTGGACAGAAAGCAGTCCCCCGAAGAGCCAGAATGCTGGGTTTTCATTCCCCTCTTCTCGCTGACCTCCAAGGGGAAAAAAGAGAACCGGGCTTTTTCTCACTATTGCGACAAACTGCTCCCGCTGGGGCGACGGGCTGACCTGGGTGAAAGGCGACAGCGTTCCTTCCCCCTTCAGTGAGGCTGTTCTTGGTTTTGCATTGTCTCCTTCTATTCTCTGTTGTACTCCAATGATTTGGTGAGGGTTGTGGGTGTGTATACATTTGGGTGTGGTTGTGGAAGAGAAAAGCGCCTCATTTTGCACAGTCTTTACATGGAGTTTAACCCCCCTCAAGCAGCTGGGGGATTTTGGAATTACAAGGAGATGTGTTTTCATTGTTCGATGAGTAGATGTAAAACGATTATGCCTAGACTAGATTTACTAAAGTGAAAATCAATGGTAACTTTTGGGAAAACAATTTTGGAGGCGTGCTGGAAGAGAAAAATCACTGCAGAGTGAGTTCCAGAATGAAAGGAGAGGGGCTGTATCTCAGTGGCAGAGCACTTGCCTAACATGTGTGAGGCACTGGGTTTGATCCTCAGCACCACATAAAAATAAATAGAACAAAGGCATGCTGCCCAAACACAACTACAAAAAATATAATTTAAAAAAAAAGAATGAATAGGGAGCCTGGGACATGGCTCACTGGCAGAGTATGCCCTGGGATTGATCTAGAATACTGCCAAAAAAAAATTAGGATAAAATAAAAAAAGGAAAACAAACTGAAGTCAGGGAGAACAGACCCTTCTCTCAAGGTTATCACATCTAAATGGCATAATTGGGGAGGATCTGATTTTCTTCTTATTTTACTGTATTTTTCTATCCTTAGATAATAATCATATAGTATGTTTGTAACACTTCAATGGATTTTTAAAGTTGAATTTTTATGGCACCAAAAAACCTAGACCAAAATATTAAGTAATAAGTCAGTGAAATTATAAACTTAAAAAACTTCTTGGATATTTCTTCCTGATTTATTTTATAAACTATAAATTCACTTATACTTACAAAAATCACAGAAAAAAATAACAGTTTTAAGAGCAGTGTTTCTTGTTGGCTAAAAATCCTCTAATTCTAGGATATTTTATACTAGTCAAATGAAAAAGGTCATTAGTCATGTTAAAATGTTAAATTCATTAATAGTAACAAAAGGATATTCAGAAAATAATCTTATTTTATGAACTGAAGTCTTGGAAATTCTACAAGAAGTACATAGAAAAAAAAATGGTGTGGTTCCTAGTAAAACATATGGCCTATGGAAAGGACATTGACATGCATACTGGATACCTGTGAAGATTCACTGCGTTTAACAGCACCTTGGGTTTAACACAAGTATATTAATGCCTGTGGGCCAAATTTAGCCCATAGTCCTTTTTTGTACATGGAGTGTTTTTGTTGTTGTTTTGTTTTGTTTGAAATGCTGGAATTAAACCCCATATTTCATGCATGCAAAGCATGTGCCCTACCACTGAGCTACACCCCAATCCCCTGAAAATACAATTTTATTGGAATGTAGCCATACATTCAGTTATTGCCTATTTCAGAGTTCAGGCTATGACAGCAGAGAACTTCTGGCCTCCAAAGCATAAAATCTTTACTCTCTAACACTTTTCACATAAATTTTGCCAATTCCTTGTTTAGTACCTCAAAGTCTCTTGGATACCATTTGCATAATGCCACTAAAGTCTTGATATATTGGTGGAACAGGGATCCTATGTGCAATCCCCTAGCAACAAGAAAAACAAATGCTCAAAAGCAACACGCCTCCAGAATATAATATAAATCTGCATGCAATCAAGAGGAGGGCCTTTCATAAATTGCTAAATAGGTATTTTTCAATCAAATTGCAAAAGGGGATGCAAAATACTTCAAAAGGTTGGCACAGTGCAAGATTTCCAGTGTTAACAACAAACAGGAAGGGAGAAGAAAAGCCAAAATAAAGTGGAAAGACAAAATCTACGGACAGCCTATTTCTACTAAGGAAGTGATGAGATATTCTTAACACTAAGAACCACAAATTATTCCAGTAAAAACTAAAATGAAAAGAAAATTAGAATATTCATGTTTTGCTGGTCTACCATGTATGGATTGCAATAGTACCAGATTAGAATGGAGTGATCCTACCACCAAATAGGAGATAAAATCTACTTTGATGGAATCATTTAAAATATTCTCATTTAGGCTATCTGAAAAAAATCTAGGTATTATTTATTACATAATTTAAGAGAAAATAAAAAAGCTCATCTATCCAAGCAAGCCCCACACTTGCTGTAGGTCTCCCTACAGGGACAGGTGCAAAGAAAATGAAAATTTTGCAAATGGAATAAGATTTTCCTATTTGCTATAATAGAATAATAATATTCTGAACCAAACTCAGACTTTGTATTTCTTTTTCTAATGACTGTAATGTTCTTTTTAATCAATTGGAAACTACATGTCTCTAAAAATTTATTTAGGTTTCAATAAATCAAATAAAATATTAACATAAATCAACATCCTCATCATAACTACAAAAGAACCCTCAACCTTGCCTCTTCCTGGCTAATGTCTTCCTTTTACATCAAGAAATCATTACGAAGAAAAAATGACTTTTATCAGGGTCAGAACCCCCAAGAGCTATTTTTGGGAAAATAGGCAGAGAGGAAGAGAAGCCTTTGGAGAGAGACTCAAGGCGACTAGAAGAAAAGATTCAGGAACATGTTTTCGCAAGAACAAGGGGCCATCACAAGGCCATTGATCTGTGATAGAAGGTCCTTTTACTCTGTGATCAGTCCCCTTCCCCTGCCTGATGTCAGACAGCACACTGGCCTGAAGTGTACAAAAGCTGCCACTCTTCATCTTAGACTTTTTATCTTTTCATTTTCTCCTCTTAAAAAAAAAAAAAGAAAGAAAAGAAAAGAAAAGTCACAGCAGCCCAGCGCTGGGCTGGATCCCCAAGTCACAAAACACTTTCTTTCTCATGTAATACAGCCAACGGCATTACAATACCATTTCCCCTGCATCAACCTTAAGGAGTGTCCTTTGTTTTAATGATTATAATAGAAAAATGAAGTACTGTTTCCCTAACTGGAAGCTGTTCTACTTTATTAAAAAACCTTTACAAGCCAGGAGTTGTGGCCCACACCTGTAATCCCAGTGGCTCAGGAGGCTGAGGCAAGAGGATCACGTGTCCCAAGTCAGCCTCAGCAACATATCGAGGCACTAAGCAACTCAGTGAGACCCCATCTCTCTAAATAAAATACAGAATAGGGCTGGGGATGTGGCTCAGTGGTTGAGTGCCCCTGAGTTCAATTCCTGGTACCAAAAGGGGGAAAAAAAAAAACTTTACCCAGTCCCCTTCAAGGTAGCCCATTTGACTCCATGACTCCATTTGACTGTGAAATTTTCTGTCCGTCCCCTCCTGGATTCCATACACTTTTTCTCCAATTCTGTTGAAAACATTTTTATCAGCAAGCCCAAGAAAACCAAGTGTCATCCTGTGGGCCATAAGATACAAGCCTCCGCTGCCACCTGTCTTTCCTCCCCCTCTTCCACCTGCCCCTGACCCCTCCTCCACTTCCTGTCTCTCTCTTGCTGGATCACTTACTTGCCCTCCTGACCCAAGAGCCCCACACAATACAGGTGCCCAGCCAGAAGCCCCAGGCAGGCAGCAGTCAAAGTCAGATGAGACAAGCCTGCCTTTGAGGGAAAGGCTTCTGAGAGCAAAGCCAAAAGCCAACTGGCAGACACAAGTTCTCTCCTTGTAGGGGCCAAGGCCCACTCACAAATCAGGGGAAATACTGGGAGGCAGCTCGTGCTAAGAAGAACACAGGCAATATTCCTTTTCTCTCCCTTTCCCTCCCATCTCATGTCTCTGTTTAATGTTAATCTTTTCTTCCTGCTCTTCCTCCCTGCTCTGTTCATAGTTGCTCTCATTATATCAAAGAAGACATTTGGTATTTGTTTTTTAGGGATTGGCTAGCTTCACTAAGCATAATCTGCTCTATATTGCATGGAAATGAAGGGAGACCCACTTTGCTATACAAAATTACATATAAGAGGTTGTGAGGGGAATGGGAAAATAATCAAGGAGAGAAATGAATTACAGTAGATGGGGTACAGAGAGAAGATGGGAGGGGAGGGGAGGGGGGATAGTAGGGGATAGGAAAGGTAGCAGAATACAACAATTATTAATAGGGCATTATGTAAAATTGTGGATGTGTAACCGATGTGATTCTGCAATCTGCATTTGGGGTAAAATTGGGGGTTCATAACCCACTTCAATCTAATGTATGAAATATGATATGTCAAGAGCTTTGTAATGTTGTGAACAACCAATAAAAAAAATAAAATAAAAAAAATTAAAAAAAAGAAGAACACAGGCTTAGAAAACAGCTGTGCCTGCCTTCCCTCTTTTGGCTCTATGACCAGTAAATGGTGAGCCTCCTAATCCCTTTTCCCTAATTTTAACATGGAGAAAATGATGCTTACATTAATGATTATTCTGAGGATAAAAATGAGATAATGTACTTGGAACACAAGAAAGGAATCCATAAAAGATATGTTACAAGAAAATTTACCCAGGGATTCTGTCTACCCAGAGAAACACAATATCATAGTTAAAGAGAATCTTCCTTTTCTTTTCCTTTCTTTCCTTTTCTTTTCCTCTTCTTTTATTTTTAACAATCTCTTTTTAAAAGCTGTTTTGGAGTCAAATTCTCTCAAGGTTGAAAAAGAAGAAGAAAATCACCAGCTGACACTATAGCTTTTGTGCTTAAAATTTTCAAGGTTAGACTCAGTCTTGATAGTGATTTTTTGGTTTTTTAGTGTTTTTAAACTAAAAACTGTCTATAAGATTTTTAAATGTTAGAAGGGAAATTAACCAGGGTTGCCTATTAAACATACCAGAAATCAGTCACTGAGGTAGCTGAAAACATAACATTTACCAGGTGAGTGGCCTGCTTGAACTTGGAGAAGGTGTTTGAGGGTTTGGGCTGGACATAGTCCATCATCTTAATCCTTATCCAGACACCTTATTAGAGGAAAGAGGAGGCAATGATCAAATCTACATTTAAATAGTTGTTAAGAGAGTTCCTATAATAAAATGTTCGGAGTTCACATCTTGAAGTCAAATCCAGAACTTTTCCAAGTGATATTGTAACTAGGAGATGTTTATAATACAAACACTCAAGTCATAATGCCTCAATGTTTGGCAAACCTCACTCCACAGGGGCAAAGAGTAGGGAATTCAAGACATCTTCACTCTGGAGGGAGACAGGGTCATAGAGCATTGCTACACAACAGAGAGGACCAGCCTTTTGTCCAACACTCCATCGCTATGCAGAAATTATCTCCACTGTCCTAAGAATTACAAAGACATCCCTGTTTTAATTTCTATATTTAAATTGTTATTCGAAACTTAAAATAAGGAAGCCCCGTGAGATCGATGTCATCAAATTAATTTAAATTACACTTTAAAGTGTAAAGGTCCGTATGCTCATGAACTGCTTACAAGGCAAGCCATGCTTTACAAATGGCCACAGGTTAGAATATCGCAGAGGATGTGAGCGCTGAGCACCTGTGGCTGGTCATGCTCAGTCACACTTAACTGAGTCTGACTTCTTCCTAGACTTGAACGTCATCACCTCAGGCCTGAGAAGGCTGAAGTGTGATTGTGAGAAACATCAGCCTTCACTTTGTGAGCCAAGCACAAGTGCCGAAGAGAGAAATTTCTGCTTGAGAAACTTCCTAATACACCGTTGTGTCCTTTGTGGGCCTTGCAGCCCTGCGTGCTGGCACACTAATGCCAGGGAAGATCTCATCCCTGACAAGTCAGTTCACAGGAGGAACAGACGTGGCCACCTCCAAGCAGATTTATGGAACTTGAACAAAATCAAGCTCCTCAATTTCACAAGTACTTCAACTACGCATCTGCCACTAGTTCTTCCTATTCTCTTAAGAGTGGCTCAACATGGTGACACCAGGTGGGACCTTTCTTTGTATTCTACATCCAGGTAGGCAACCAAAACCAACTCTTGTGGTCTTAAGGGCCAGATTATTTTCTTTCTCCCAAACGTAATGTCATCATTCCTAGTAGGCAGAAAAGTACTTATTGGGCAGCTGTTACTCTGTCTGGGATAGCTGACCTACAAAATGTAAAGTCAATCTTCTGGAGTGAATACCAGTTCTAAAAAAAAAAAAAAAAAAAAAAAAAAAAAAACCAAAACAACAACACTTCAGTATTGTCACCAGGTCAGAAGAAATTATTCCTAGAGTATGTCTTATTCAGAATTGGTACAGGGTACAATATAGGTAACACATGGTCTATCCCGGGTCTTAAGGTGGTTAATAAAGTAGTTAATAGGCTGTTTAGAGCATCTGGGCATCCACACGTGGTTGAGTAGCTGAGACTGGGGACCCCACTCTGAAGAAAAGTAACTTCAACTATTAGCCTCAAAGCCAGAGGACCTAGCCAGAGCCATGGAGGGCCACAGCATGAAGGCGCTGCTGGCAAAGGCTGAGCAACACGAGACAGAGAAGTGGCAACGCATCACCGTGCACCAGGAGCTGGAGCTGGAGTTTGACCTGGGCAACCTGCTGGCTTTGGACCAGGCCCCAACTACTGTGCTGCTGCAGGTGGGACCCACACAGGAGGCAGAGCTTCGGGCCCTGGCCTGGGACAATACCCAACTGCTCACCAACCAGCTGTGGCAGCTGCCCACCAACAGTGTGGAAGAGGAGCTGGTGGCCAGGCTGCCCAAGCCCACCACACACCTGCCACGTGAGAAACCGCTTCCAAGGCTAGGACCGCTTACACCCTGGCAGCAGCTTGCACTCCTTAAGGGCATCCATCCCAAGAAGAAAACCAATCTGGTGTGGGACGGGGTGGGTGGCCAGTGGCGGCAGCGCGGGGGCTGCAAACGCGCCTGGGATGATACCAAGGGATGGCTGATGGAGGTTCCCGGTGGCACCAACCCCTTAGAAGACCAGTTCACAAAGTGGATTCAGGCCAAGAAGGAATGTGTGGCCAAGAACAAGCATGGGCCAGCACGCATCTACCGGACCCCAGAGTAAGGAGGAGCTGAGCAGCGCCATGCACTATCTCCACTGCCTCTCTGGGGTTCTCCTAGGAGCCCCTCCCCAAAGAGAAGGCTCCCGGGTTCAGGCAAGAAAATTTCAGCCCCTTTGGGGGGACTATGCAGCAGAGAAAATAACCAGTTGGAGCTACTTCGAGTCATAAACAGCCAAAAGCCTCAGCTGGATGTGACAAGGGCCACCAACAAGCAGATGAGAGAAGAGGACCAAGAGGAGGACAATTAGTCAGAGGAGCAAGAGAAAAGGGAGCCGGCAGGGTCCTGGAGTCAAGAGGAAAGGCAGCCCCCCAGTCAAAAGGGAAGAGGAAAGAAAGCTGGGGGACAAGATTTCTGGGCGCTTGGGTGGCAAGAGAAAAGGGGAACAGCATCAAGGAGGAAAGTGAGGAAGTAACACTTCACCCTTGGACCTGTTCTGTAAAGAAAGAATTGGCTGACATGGTGGTGCACGCCTGAAACCCTAAGGGCTTGGGAGGCTGAGACAGGAGGATCGCAAGTTCAAAGCTAGCCTCAACAACTTAGCGAGGCCCTAAGCAACTCAGTGAGAGACCCTGTCTCTAAATAACATACAAAAATAAGGCTGGGGATGTGGCTCAATCCCTGGTACTCCCATCTTCCACCCCCCAAAAAGGAAGAAGTGTATGCTAGATGTGAAGTTTTAAGTACAGTTGCAGGGCCAGGTGCAGAAAGAGGGGGATGACTGTTTTCATTGAGCTTGAGGTTGAAGGGACAGAGTTGTCCTCCCCTCAATAGAATATGTAAGTGTTTGACCTCACAGATTAACGCTTTTCCCACAAACAAAACTTTAGCTGGTGATGAAGGGTATATTTGAGGACATAAGAATTAGGAAAATAATTTGGTAATTTTGCCTTTGGATCATGCAGTGAGGGAGAGCCGATTATTTTAGAGGCTTATGGTAGATTAATTTATATAGTTCATTATTTGTTATTTTTGTAACAAGATTTTGTGCTCATCAGATCTGGGAGGGGAGAGGAAAGCAGACATTTTCCTAAGTCAGTTTAAAGAAACTGTTGTAAAAGTTATTTAATAAAAATGTGTATGGGGCTGAGACTATGGCTCAGCGATAGAGCACTTGCCCCACACATGCAAGACCCTGGGTTCCATCCTCAGCACCACATAAAAATAAATAAGTGAAATAAAAGTGTGTCCAACTACAACTAAAAAATAAATATTAAAAAAAACCCTAAGTTTAAAAAAAAAAATATGTGTCTGTATCTAAGGGAAAAAAAAGGCTGTTTAGTGTTCTGGCTGACATTTTTAGTCAAATGATTCTCAGAGGATTTTTAGAGAAAATGGGAAACTGTCAGAAATAGATCAGTGAAATTTAGAATTAAGGATGACAGTTTTGTAATACAAACTTTTGAGAAAGAATAATGTTTATTATTTTCAAATGAGGAAGCATGCAGACAAGATATTTTAAATAGGATAACCTACTATTCTGTTTTTATAATTTTCTTCTCATTTATAGACTTCCATTACAGAAAAATCTTACATTTTTCTTGAAACTCCACAGCAAACTGATCAAAAACTTGTCAGACCCCAGGATCTATTCCATAATAGGAAGAGAGTGTGGGTGTGCTAATATTGCTTGATTTCAGACATGTCTGACATCAACAGACAGTGCTACTAGTAGACCCTAGTCTCACACACTGGCAGCCCCGTGCAGTTGGAGGACCCCCCCAAGGAGCTCAGACTCACCTCTCATCCTGACACATGTTCTGTGTAAGGCCAGGGCACCGTAATTTCTGCAAGAGGGGGGTGATGAGGGACAAATGCTGAGAATCCTCTGGTTAACCCATGGATATCCTCAGTTCAGCTCACTAATAGTGGTGCGGAGAGGTCCACACATAGGCTTGAGCAGACGAACACAAGGCATTAGTGTTATTTTTTTTAAGTAGCTGCAAAAGTTATTGAATGTGTTGAGGCAAGTCCTTGGGACATCGATAACCTCTACCTGTCTCCTGCTGGCTCTTTCAGCCTCTGGCTGCAATGATCTCCTCAGACGGCCCCATAGCTTGCTTAACCTTTCATAGGAATTTGACACCTCCATGCTTTAAATAGATTTAACACAGAATTAGACTAAGTCAATAACAAATGAAAGCTCAGCTTCCATTTCTTCTCCCATGAAATCATGGCAATTTTCTGTCTTCTTTTTGTTTAAGGAAAGTGGACAACCACCTGCATTCATCCCAATCTGAGCACCTATTTTAACATGGTGGCATTCATCACCACAGAAAATTTGATATGTGGTAAAGCCATCTCTGGCACCATATCTAATATTGTGCAAAGACAGTTCTCTTGAAGCCTGTTTTTTGTTTGTTTTTGTTTTCATATTTTTGCAAGACTCATAGCACATGAACACACCTCTTCTCATCCATTTTTAAGCTGGACCTGGCCTTCGAGACCTGTCAACAGAGGGCTTCTCTTCTCTCCATTTCCCTCTGCAGCCTCAAGTTCTCTTCCCTCGTGTGATGTTCCCCCTTCAGATATTGGGACATTTTCTCTGAATTTGAAAAGGCAGAGTTCTCAGTTAAACCACATTTCACATAATCATTAGCCAAATCTTAAAAAAAAAAAAAAAGGAGACTCCAGCCCAGCCCCTATGCTGCAGAGGGAGAAACAAGTGTGAGACAGTCTTTCTCATTCTCATGCACACAGATGAGATCTGGATTTAAAGTTTAACCAAGTATCAAAGTTTACCAATGGGTTTACTTTTATATCACATAATTTTTGTTTATTGTGACAATTAACACTGTAGTTTAATAGCAGGAACTATTTGGGTTAATGTAGTATATTGTTTGCATTGGTTGTTGTTATAATTTGTTTCCCCCTAAATGATGAGGTACTAGAAACCTTCAAGGACACTATAAGTCCACAGGATAGAAACTCCACTGCTTCAGATCCATACCGATAGATGGGGAGACACACAAACAACATGAAAAAACAAGGAAACACATTGCCCCTAAGAAACCAAGATACTTCATTAACAGAATCCATCATGACTGCAGTGGAAGAAATGTCAGAGAAGAAGATTAGAATGTACATAGTTAAACTGATATGCGAGGGAACAGACGATGTAAGGAGTGAAATCAGAGAGAAAATACACTAAAAGATCACTTCAATAAAGAGAAAGAGATTCTGAAAAAAAATCAAGCAAAAATCCTCAAAATCCTCAAAATGATGGAATCCATAAAATAAATTAAAAATTCAATATAAAGCACAACCAAAAGAAAGACCACTTGGAAGAGAGAGTTTCAGGCAATGAAGACAAAAATGTATAATCTTGAAAATAAAGTTGACCATGGAGAAAAGATATTAAAAAAGACCATGAACAGAACTTCTAAGAAATAGGGTATAACATGAAAAAAAAACAAATTTAAGATTTATTAAAAGTATGAAGGCTCAGAGGAGCCTTCCAAAGGAATGCACAAACTTTTTAGTGATATAATATCAGAAAATTCCCCAAACCTTAAGAATAAAATGGAAAACCAAATTGCAACAGACCCACCCACACCAAGGCACATTATTATGAAAATGACTAACATACAGAACAAGTACAGAATTTTAACATTAACCCAAATAGTTCCTGCTATTACACGACAATGTTAATTGTCACAATAAACAAAAATTATATGATTGGTTATTGCCCACAATAAAAATAGTAAGTTTGCAAGAGGGTTTACAATTTCAAATATTGGACAGGGAGAGAACTGAAATGATGTAAGATGTGAAGATTATGAGGGAGGAGGAGTGAACAAAACTGAAAGAACAATAGAAATTGGCTGTTAGTGGAAGAGAAAAAGGGAATCAAGAGAACTGATGAGAAACATTTAGAGGGAAACCAATCCAGATCTCAGCTGCAGGATTTCTCAATCCAGACTCTCAATGCCAGGAGCTCCTAGAATAATACATACCAAGCTTTGAAAGAAAGTAGACACCAGCCAAGAATACTATACCCAGAAAAATTAAGCTTCAGAATTGACAATGAAATAAAAACCTTCCACAATAAACAAAAGTTAAAAGAATTCACATCTAGAAAACCTGAACTATAAAACACTATTAATAAACTATTTCATAAAGAAGAAATAAAAAATAAAACTGAAAACCAGCAAAGGGATGAACTACACTACAAGAATAGTCAATCAAAGGAGAAACCAATACAAATTAAAAACCAGAAATAAATCAAAATTACAGGAATTAAAAATCACTTCTCAATAATAACATTGAATGTAAATGGCCTAAACTTATAAATCAAAAGACATAGACTGGCAGATTGGATTAAAAAACAAGCCCCAACAATATGCTATCTCCAAAAGATTCACCTCATAGGCAAAGACATCCACAAACGAAGGTAACTGAAGGGAAAAAACATCATTCACATGGATCTCATCAACAAGCAGGGTTTCTATCCTCATATCAGATAAAGTGGATTTCAAACCAAAGTTAATCAGAAGGGACAAAGACAGATATTGCACACCATTTAAAGGAATCATACAACAACTAGAAATAACAACCATAAATATTTATGCCCCAAACAATGGAGCATCTTCATAATCAAACAAACCCTTCTCTATTTCAAGAATCACATAGATCATAACACAGTAATACTGGGTGACTTTAACATGCCTCTCTCATCACTAGACAGATCTTCCAAACATGGAATCCCGGAGTGGGAAGGGACAGCAGAGCTCACCAATTTCAACTCTCCTATTTTACACACAAGGAAAGAAAGACAAAAAGTACTTCTTCAAAGTTGTGGCCTCATCCAGGCTGCCAACATTTTCCAAAACACTAATGGGCTGCCACAAAACAGAGCTGAGCTCCATACAACATGATCTATAATTAATGACCAGAGAGAGTGCTTGGGATCACCCTTGTTTTGTATGGACAGCCTTCTCCCTCTACCCTTAACAGCCAGGAGGCTGCTAAGAGTTGTGTCATGTGAAGTTTGAGGAGTCCTTGGATTAACTTTACTAGGAAAGGTGTGAATGTTTACAGACCAAGGTGTATGTCTATTCTGCACAGTTCCCCTAGATGTTCCCTCCCTCCAAAAATGTAAGGGTTGTTAAGTCATCTAGGATGGTAATTACTAAAAAGTCTCTTTTTCCCCAGTTCTCTAATCTGCAGTTTTCTAACAAACATTGTCATGGGTCACTTCCAGGGACACAGCCACAACAGGGATTGGCCATGGACCAGGTGATCATCCTAGCTACTATACAGCCAAGATATCGATAAGCCCTGGTGCAGGTGGGTGCCTGTACCAGGAATGGCATAAGCCAACCTCCAAGCATGGGAAGGGACACCATGAAAAACCACAGCCTCCGGACTCTCTCAGGAAAGCGGCCCTAGAGCTCCAGCTCTGGGCTGCGGGGGCATTTCTGGGAACCTACAGTGCATGGTCTGGAGGCAAGAGCACAGAGGCAGCCCAAGAATGTGGGGGTGGGTATGCTCTATAGGAAAATCTAAAGACTGGAGCGTGGGGTGTCATCAGATTTACTACTTCACCACATTCCTAAAGTGCCAGCCCTATGGGTTGTCTCCAGTTCTGGGATGAGTTCCCAACTTTTGCTGCCCCCTCCAGGTACCCAGCTTTCTCTGGCCATGTCCCCCGCCCCCCGGGATTCCCAGGTACAAGAGTTACCCCCTTGCCTAGATACCTACTTTCTTTTTTTTTTTATTGGTTGTTCACAACATTACAAAGCTCTTGACATATCATATTTCATACATTAGATTGAAGTGGGTTATGAACCCACTTCAGGAATTCATCTCCGCAGCGGGATCCTGAATTGCATGCGGCTGTGCTCGCACTGCCCACCATGAGTAGCCGCCCCCGCTGTAGATGAGAGAGACGGAACCCAACCCAACTGTCCCGCTTCCTGCCTCCCACAGGGCTGCCTCTCTCACCCCGCATCACTGCGTCTGAAAGTCACATACCCCTACTCCAGCCCAAGCTGCAGGTGCCAGCACCCTTATAAGAAACAAGGTGCCCCAGTCTAGCTGGGCACAGAATCACGAGCCACTCAAGCAGTAACAAAATTTTATTTTTGAAAAAGCCGCCAATACTCCGTGCCCGCAGGCAAGCCAAAACCGGTCCACCCACGCGCGCGTCTACCAGAACCGGGGGGCCCAGACCTCCCCCAGAATTCCCTCCTACTATATCCTTCCCCAACCAATGGGAACTCTCCAGGAGTCCTGTAACATGAGTCCCATAGCAGGCCAAGGTGAACAGCAGGAGTCCAATTTCCATATGAATGTAAATCTTAACATAATCATATCATCTCAATGGCTAGCTGGCTTCACCTTACAACCGAAAGTGCCATGCATCATATTATTTGCTTGTGGCTCCTAGCATCTGCCCCCTTCTGTTTAATTAAGCAACAGGCAATGTGGCTAGGGACCATGCCTGTTAGGTATGTCCAATTCAATATATGGTTCTTACCCGTCATCGGAAAACTGACCTCTAGGCGTCAGCCTCCTGTCTTAGGTTGATACCACTGCAACTGAATCATACCCGTCACTGATAACCGGTCCAGTATATAGCCATACCTGTGGATAGGCCTATGCACCAGTGGGGGGGTGAGGTTCTTTGCCTCACCTCTGTTGGCCCCCAAATTTGGCCTTGGTGCCGGTGGGGGGGTGAGGTTCTTTGCCTCACCTCAGTTGGCCCCCACATTAGACCATCACTAGTAGAAGGGAGGAGGATACAGAAATGCCACGACATCAAGTCAATAGACGGCTCTTTAGGAAAAATTGCATCACTGGTGACACTACAGCAAAGATACGCCAGCACTACCATAATTCGCTACATCAACAGATAGAGCACAATGCATACAAGTGATACATAGTCCAGGCAAGTTTTGTAAGCAGTTCAAAGTGGAAGAATCTATCAATATATCCATTTCCTCCCAAAATAAATCGACTCAGTGATTGAGCATTACTTGTTGAGTTATTATTCATTGATGCATCAGTTTATACAGTTTGTTGTGATAATTATTGAAGAAGTTGTAGTTTGGTTTCATCTTTGTCTTCACCGGCACTGGGATGAAAATAGGGATTGACAATGATGTTAAGAAAAGAAAAAAATGTAACATTTCAACAGGTATTAAGAAAACAATTTTTAGAACAATTTACATTATCCTGAACAGAAATATTAAATATAATGAAAAGGAAAGGTAAAAGTAAACAAACAGATCTGTTAACCTGCTTATTTGTACACATATTAAAACAGTTTTCAAAAGCTGTTTACCCAAATTAAATTAAACCATTAAAATCACGTGAATAATAAAAAAAATTGGGGATCCATATTTTTATGAGCGCTCCTCATATATGGACATACGCACATACAGACATACAACATAAAACAGAAATGTGCACACGTAACATACAACATATAAGACAATAGTAAAGGCCTTGTAGATTTACCTAGTGAAATCTCCATTGCAATGTTTAAAAACTCTACAGTCAAAAATTAAAACTGATCAGAAAAACATTAATTTATGTCTGTATGAGTTCAAAAATAAAATGGAACTTTATGATGTGGGAAAAAGCAATAATAAAATAGATATTGAAAAAAGCATCCTGGTTGATCACTGTCGCAGATGTAAGAATAGCCAAGCTGGAGTTCTGGATATCAGCTGTTATGGATTTGAGTCAAATCATCTTCTTTTTCTGTAGAAATTGTTTTGGTTAATCTCTCTGGAATCCAAATTGGCTGCTGTTCCTCCTGTGGAAAAACACAGACAGAGCCCCGACTCCAGACTATCACTGGATCTGGACCTTTCCATTGTCCTGTTAGAATATCTTTCCAAAGTACCTTAGGCTTATGTACATTTTTTGGATACAAATGTCTTTCCGCAGCACTAAGTCCCGATGAATCCAAATTTAAAAAGTTTAGAGTAAAAAGGGTTATTTTAAGTTTATCTTTGGGGGATATATACCCCTTTCCAATTCCCTCTTTTTGTTTTAATAAGTACATTTTAATAGTTTGATGAGCTCTTTCAACTATGCCTTGTCCTTGTGGATTGTATGGAATTCCTGTTATGTGAGTAATGCCAAATGATGAGCAAAATTGTTTAAAAGAGGTAGAAGTATAACCAGGACCATTGTCTGTTTTTAACTGTTTTGGAACGCCCACAGTGGCAAAATTTTGTAAGCAATGAGCTATAACATCTTTAGTTTTTCTCTGGCATGAAGGGAGCCCATGAAAAATCTGGAAGAAGTATCAACTGTAACATGTAAATATTTTAATTTTCCAAATTCTGGCAAGTGTGTGACGTCCATCTGCCAAATATGGTTAGGTATCAGTCCTCTAGGATTGACTCCAAGATTAACTTGTGGTAAAAATGTCTCACAATTTTGACATTGTTTTATTATATGTCTGGCTTGTTCTTTAGTTATTTTAAAACGCTTTTGTAAAGTATTAGCATTGACATGGAACCTTTTATGAAAATTTATAGCTTCTTCTATTGTGGAGAAAATATGTATGTCATGTGTAGATTTATCTGCTAGTTCATTGCCCATACTAAGGGCTCCAGGTAATCCTGTATGTGCCCTGATATGACCTATAAAGAATGGATCTTTTCTGTCCCAGATTAGACTTTGTATAGCGGAAAACAAAGAGAAAACAGTAGAAGAAGGTGAAATCCTACCAGCATCTTCAAGGGATACTATAGCATTAACTACATACTGACTATCAGAAAATAAATTAAATACAGAATCTTTAAACATAATAAAAGCTTGTAATACTGCATTAAGCTCTACCTTTTGAGCTGATTGTTTGGGTACTAAAAATGTAAAAGTTTGATCAGGAGTAACTACTGCTGCTGTACCATTGTTTGACCCATCAGTGAATATATTTGGAGCATTTATGATAGGGGTTTTTCTTGTCATTTTTGGAAAAACTACAGGTTGCTTAGACCAAAAAGACAACAGAGGATTAGATGGTAAGTGATTATCAAATGAAACACTAGTTTTACACATGATTATTGCCCAAGTATTTAACTCATTAGCTAACTCATCAATTTGATCCATAATATATGGAGTAATAATTTTATTGGGAGAAATCCCAAACACTCCCTTTGCTGCTTTTATTCCTTTGAGTATTAATTGTCCTACAGCCTCAGGATATCTAGTAAGAATAGTGTTAGGAGAATAAGATAAATGTATCCACAATAATGGACCTTCTTGCCAAAATACTCCTGTAGGAATATTTTTTGTTGGTAGTACAATAAATAATAAAGGCAAACTTATATCAATTCTATCCAAATGCATATTTTCCATATATGTCTCAATGATTTTTAATGCTTTTCTTGCTTCAGGCGTTAACATGTGGGGTGAATTTGGATCTGATGGACCTTTTAGAATATCAAATAAAGGTCCCAACTCTCCTGTTGGTATGCCTAGATAAGGCCTTATCCAATTTATGTCTCCCAATAACTTTTGAAAGTCATTAAGTGATTTGAGTTGATCTACTTGTATTTGAATTTTTGGTGGACGGACCATGGTTGAGGATAATAGAACTCCTAAATAATTAATTGGAAGATTTAATTGTACTTTATCTATTGCTATCTCTAGATTATAATTTTTCAATAAGTTTGTAAGTGTGGCATAACATTCTAGCAATGTGTTTTTATCTTTATGTGCCAATAACACATCATCCATATAGTGAAATACTTGTAGTTCAGGATTTTGATTTCTAAGTGGCTGGATTGCTTTATTAACATAAATTTGACACATAGTTGGGCGGTTAGCCATCCCTTGAGGGAGTACTTTCCATTCATATCTCTGATCAGGACCTTCATGATTCAGTGCAGGGATAGTAAATGCAAAATGTGGACTATCCTTGGGATGAATTGGAATTGAAAAGAAACAATCTTTAATATCTATAGCTAAAACATGCCAGGTTTTTGGTAAAGCAGACAATTGGGGAATCCCTGATTGAGCAGGTCCCATAATAACCATCTCATCATTAATGGCTCTTAAATCTTGTAATAATCTCCATTTACCAGATTTCTTTTTAATGACAAAAATGGGAGTATTATGGGGGGATACGGAAGGTTGTATATGTCCTTCCGCTAATTGTTGTCTGACCAAGTCATGGGCTACTTGTATCTTTTCTTTAGTCAGGGGCCACTGAGGAACCCACACTGGTCTTTCTGATTTCCAAGTCATTTTGATTGTCTCAGTGGCCCTTTCTGAAAACCCAATCCATGTCTATTTATTTCTTGATCTATTTGAATTGGTGCTGTCATACCTTGTTCTTGTTCTCTTAATCTTTTTTCTTTCCTAAAGCCTTGTTTGGCCCTAGTAGTGGGCGCGTTAGGATTGATGTTATTTGTTAATGTCAATCCTAATTGATCTAGGACATCTCGTCTCCATAAATTTACGGGAAGATGATCCAATACATAGGGCTGTATAGTTCCTTCACATCCTTCAGGATCCCTCCAATCTAATACCATAGCACTTCTATGGGGATTTGTTGCCACTCCTAGGCCTCGAAGCGTTTAAGTGGCTTGTTGTAATGGCCAATGTTTTGGCCATTCTTGACGAGATATGATGCTGAGGTCAGCACCTGTGTCCAACAGCCCATTAAAGTCATGTCCTTGAATATTTAATTTTAGCATTGGGCGAGAATCTAAATTTAAAGACAGCATAGCCCAATCTACACCTGTGGAGCCTAATCCCTTGGAACCTCTTTCTACATTACAACTGGAAAATTTATCATGCAGGCTGGGTATTATTAATAACTGTGCTATTCTATCTCCTGGTGAAATTACTGGTATACCTCTTGGAGAACTAGCTATAATTTTTATTTCACCCTCATAATCGGGATCAATTACCCCAGGACTTATCATAAGTCCTTTTAGTGTAGAAGAACTGCGTCCCAATAATAAGCCTACTGTTCCCTGGGGAAGAGGTCCTTTTACTCCTGTGGGAATGATTTGAACTCCCATCTCTGGAGTTAGTACTGCTCTGGCAGAGGCGCAGATGTCCAACCTTGTGCTCCCTCTAGTTTGTCTGATGAGGGATTTAATGGATAATGCGTCCTGGGCACTACCTTGATGGTGCTGCTGGGTTCCTCCATTGCCCCGTATATTTGTGGTTTTGGGCCCCGGGGCATTGGGCCCTCTAGTCCGTTTTTTGGCAATGGAGCCTGATACCTTTCTCCACAATATCGTGGGTAAACACTTGGTCCTTGTCCATTTTTTGATAACGGAATACCCTGTATGGTGGTTTGAGAACGGCATCATTAGCCCAATGTTTCCCTCTATGGCATCATGGGCAAATACCCGGTATTCTATTCCTTTGATACCTAGTTTTGTTAAACCCTCCTCTTATGGGGCAACTCCTTTTAAAATGTCCTGTTTGATTACAATTATAGCATGTTTTTGGCCTGGCATCTAAAGCCTGTTGTACTGCTGCTAAGATTTGCCCTTGTTCATTAATGTCTCCACATAATTTAATATATGTGTTTAAATCTTCATGTCTCCATGGTCTAATGACCTCTCTGCAGCAACGATTTGCTTGGTCATAAGCCAGTTGTTTTATAAATGGCATTGCCTGTTCTGTATTTCCAAATATTCTAGAGGCTGTCTGAATAAGCCTATCTACAAATTCAGCGTAAGGTTCATTAGTTCCTTGTATTACCTTAGATAATTGACCTTGTAAATCTCCATGCCCCTGTAAAGTTTTCCATGCCCTAACTGCATCTACAGCAATTTGTGCGTATACGGCAAGATCATATTAAATTTGTTGTCTTTGACCCTCATAAGGTCCCTTTCCTAATAACATATCTAGATTTCTTTGAGGGTAACCGGCTTCTGCATTTCACCTAGCTGTCTCCATGCAAAATTCCTCATTGGCAACCTTCCATAACAAATATTGTCCTCCATTTAGCACAGATCGACACATGTTAGCCCAATCTGCTGGTGTCATGTCCAAGCTGGTAACAGATTCGACCATACTTATGGTAAAGGGTGCTAGGGGACCGTAGGTTGTTACAGCCTCCTTTAATTGCTTTACTGTTTTGAAATCTAAAGCACGGTGAATTTGTTGCCCTCCTGCCTGCTCAAGTACAGGGCATGCTAATCTTTGGGGTCCTGCCTCAGAATTCCATCCATCAACTACGGGAGTTGAGGGCCGCTCAGCTGTAGATGGAGCTGTTGGTTGAATTACGCCCTCTGGTGATAGAACAGAGTTAGTAGCACCCTCCTGTTGTAATTCTCCACCTGATGGCTGTTTTTCCTCTAAGCTTTCTTTCTTTAAATTTTCCTCTGTCTGACTAGCTTGAGAGACCTTCTCTTTTGCTTGACCTAGCATTTTTTCTACCATAGTTTGGACCTCTAACAATTTACTTAACAGTTTTTCGGTTTGTTTTTTACTAGATTCTAATCTACTATAAAGGTAATGTAACCCAATAAGATAGGATAAAACAAAGCCGAAGCAGAATGAAACAAAAACGGAGCAGAGAATGGTTGTATCAATTTTCTCTTTCTCAGGGCTGAATAACTTCAAACCTTGAGCCAACCATTTTTCCCAGTTCGCCTGAGAAAATTCTAGGGCTAGGGAGCTTGAAATAAAAACAAAATAAATCAAAACAAGAACACATTGTTTTTTGAAATGGTCACCCATTCTGTCCCCTTCCCTCAGGGGCGAGCAATTTTACTCACCTCTAAGTTTCAGGCGTTCCCCATCTGGGCCACCAATTGCCGCAGTCTAGCTGGGCACAGAATCACGAGCCACTCAAGCAGGAACAAAACTTTATTTTTGAAAAAGCCGCCAATACTCTGTATGCCCCGGCAAGCCAAAACCGGTCCACCCACGAGCACCTCTATGGGAACCGGGGGCCAGGGACCTCCCCTGGAATTCCCTCCTACTATCCTTCCCCAACCAATGGGAACTCTCCAGGAGTCCCATGAGTCCCGTAGCAGGCCAAGGTGAACAGCAGGAGTCCAATTTCCATATGAATGTAAATCTTAACATAATCATATCATCTCAATGGCTAGCTGGCTTCACCTTACAACCAAAAAGTGCCATGCATCATATTATTTGGTTGTGGCTCCTAGCAACAAGGGACAGAATGGATCGTCCAAGTCCCAGAGCGCAGCAGTTGCCAGCGCAGAGACAGAAGAGATGAGGGGCAAGGGCAAGGGGAAAGCAGGCATGGTTGGAGGGCGGCACTGTGGCCTGCAGAGCGAGGAGGTGGGTAGCAGTGCACCGGGAGAAGCTGCGGAGCTGGCGCAAGGGGTGGGCCTTTGTCCTGTCCCCGAAGAAGCAGCAAAAGGTCCACAAGTACTTGAGCGCCCGGCAGAGCAACATGATCAAGAGGCTATCACTAGGGGAAAAAAAGAAAGAAAGTAAGTCACCATGGAGGAAGCCAGGAAAGCCCACCGCATGCTTTGGCCCCAGCTAATGCAGAACACCTCCATGGTCACCTGGATAACGAGACCATCCATCTTGGGCTGGTGGAAATAGGACCAGGAGGAAGAGAAGAGGGAAGAAGAAGTGGGTGAGGGAGATAGAAGTTCAGTGGAGCAGACAAAAGGGAATGAAGGGAAGGAAAATGGGACAGAAAATAGAAGACAGTGGAGTGAATCCGACATAACTTTTCTATGTACATATATGACTATTCCACAGTGAATCTCACCATCTTGCACACCCACAAAAAATAATATTTTTTAAAAATAACTATGGGTAAATGGCAGAAAGAGCAATAGAGGGAGGGAAGTGGGTGGGGAAGGAAAGAGGAAGGAAAAGTGCTGGGGGCTGAATTAGAACAAGATATATCCCATGCTTTTATAATTATGTCAAATAGAATCTACTGTCATGTAAAAAGAACCAACTTTTTAACAAAAGGAGGATGCGATTAGGCTGAGATGTTCCCCTGGATATTGCTACTCATTCTAAGACTCCTGCCTCTGCTGCCGCCGTTGCTCCTGCTGTCCCCTCGCCACCACTAGTCATAGCCACCATCGGGGCGTCTAGCACAGGGGCTCGGGAGCTCCTCCCCACGCCAGCACCGCCCGGAACCCCACCCAACCCCCAACAGCTATGTTGCTACCATTGCTGCCGCCCCAGCCACCAAGCGCCAGGAAAGGAGCGGAGAGGCGCGTGGGCCAAAGTGCAGGGTGCGCTGGACGTGCAGAATAATAAAGAGTCAGCCGCGGCGCCCCACTGGGGAAAGGGAATAGAGCACGGCCCTGCCTCGCTCTCCTGGGGATGCACCGGCCAGAGGACCCAAAGCCAGGGCTCGCCTTGGGAAGCCAGCGCCCTGAGTCTGCGCCGGGACTTGGCGCAGGCACCGCTGCTCTGGGCGCCGCGCTGCTAGCTAGCTGCTCTTGGCTTAGTAGGCAGCTCCTGGTTAATAACACAGAATCCGCCCGCTTCGCCCCGACGCCCCCGTGTCAGCCAGCTAACCTGGCTGCTCTGTGCTAGTAGTCGAAAGCCCCTGTGCCTACTGGGCCGCCACCTCCTGCTAATCCGTACTCCTGGACCCAAGTCGCTGAACTTCCTCGGTCTCCACTAACTTCTTCTAAATGCCTCCTTAGGCTCCTTCTCCCGGTTCTGGCTGCCTGATTGTCCAGCGCTCCCAGCTGTCGCCAGGCGCAGGCCAGTTAAAGCCGGAGGGGAGAAGGCTCATCGGTGCTGGCTCGCCTAGGCTCGGCGTGGGCAGGGGGAGGCGGGCCCCTTGGCGGTGGCCCTTCACAGGCCCCCTAACCACCCCAGCGCGCAGAGTAGAGCAATCCCAGCTCAGGCTCAGGACCCATCACCTCTCTCCAAAAATGCCACACACACAACCCCACCAAGCGCCGCGGAGAACCCATGGATAGGAACTGGGCGCCACCGCCAGTTTTTGCAAAAGGAGCCCCGGGTGGGGACGGGAAGGGTAGTCAGCTGTCTACTCCATCCCACAAGCTGGGTGCTCCCAAATCGTTGGACTTCGACAGTAAGGAGATCCCCACACCAGGACACTTAAGCACAGGAACCCCTAGCTTGATTTTTCTCCTTGCTTCCTAGGTTCCCCAGTGTCTCACGTGTGGCTGAAGGGTAGGGCCATCTGGAAGACTGGATGATGGTCTGAAGCCTCTGACAGCAGCTGGTGATTTTTCTCCCTTTTCCTTATTAAGCAAAAGAGGCTCCTAGGAGAGTAGGCAGAGACGGTGGTGGAGACAGCCCGGCCCTGGTTCAGGACCCAAAGGATAATAGGTTCCTCAAAGGATCATTCTCCTTTTATTTAGTAACAGACTCCATCAGTGAGGAGGGCAGCTGGGAAAGGGGTACCCTAGGCTTCATTCAAGCTCACCTTTCCTGGTGTAGGGTCTTTCCTTCTCCCCACTTGGAGGGGTACCGCTGTCTTCAGCAGACCCTATCCCCAGCCACCAGGGAAATTCCGCTATTGATGTTCTCACAAGCTTTGCTTTCTCTGGACACGATCCTTCCTCCTGCTACCTGCTGGACCACATGTTTTTCCAGTGCTAATTAAGACCAAGATGATCAATCACTCTCTCTCCTCATTGCCCACAATGATTCCAATTAGGCTCATTGGTTTAAGCCTAATTGGAATTCTCAGGTTTCTTTCAGCTCTTCCAGTGGTGGAGACCCAAGTTAGCCTCCTTAACTGTGGGGGCCTTCTCTACCTGAATAAGGGTTATTCCTGCCCTTGCCCTTGGAGGCCTTAGGATGCAAGCGAGGAGAGGGGCCAGGCAAGGCCAAGCTGTGCAGAGTCTGGAGGAGATGTCTGAAGCTTCAACTGGATGATTAAGAATACCTTCATTGGGTTCAGTGTAAACATCTATTAGAGAAGCATTTAGGCCAAAGTCACAAGGGAAAATGGAACACAGTAAGATTTCCTGAGTAATTGGTATCCAAAAAGGAGTATGTAAAAGAGCTCCAGGTAGTACTTCCAGAAAGTAAAATTATCTGAGTTTCCATTTTGTCATCTGATAGTACCTCCAGCCTTGTCCTATGGGTTCTGCAGCTACTCTGACATATCAGTCCTATGCATGCAAAAATCCTGGGTCTTTTACCATCCTGGGCTGGGGGAGTTGGCCTTAGAAGTGCTGTGGGGAGGTTCAAGGTGACTGCAGCATTGAGGTTCCTTTTACTTTTTCAGCTTTTGAAATGGCCACACTTTGCTGTCTTTGTGTCTCCCCATAGGCAAAGAAAGTTAAGGACTTTCCTTAAATCAGGTACAAGGTTTTAAATTTTAAAATAAATCCCTGTGTTTAAAAAAAAGCAGCAAAGGATAAGACTATCTCTCCAATGGGGTATGACACCTCTAGAATGGACTTTCTCACTTACAAAATTGAACTTCTGCAAACAACAGGCCCTCTGGGTTCTTCCTAGATGACTCCAACAGCTTGGGCCCCTGTGCAATGCCAGTATCAGGGCTGTCAGCAAAAGGATACTGGTCTTCTGTCTCCCAGTGGCAAAATCCACAGCCCTGTCTCTCCTCCATCACATTCATCACCTTTGAGAAGTGCTGGAAGGCCCCTCAGACACCATGCCATTGTCATCACGCCTGACTTTGCTGATTGAAGCTTTTAGCAACTTCTGCATTCAAAACTGCCCCTTTGTGGGGATTCATCAGAGAAGTTCACTGTCAAACTCAATATCTTCTGTCCCCACAATCCCCAGTCCCTCACCAACTCCGTGCCTGGTAGGTGTTGAAAGAAAACACCACCCTCCACTGGGGACAGATGACATCAGGCCCAGCTCTCTCCAGCCACTTCCACTCCGTCCAAAAACTTCTGTGCCTTGTTCAGAGAACCTGGCAACTGGTCTTGCCAGTGTAGGAAGAGGCCCTGCCTCGACCCAATGGATCCTCAAACTTCAAAGGAAACTTAGACATTTTCCATTGGTTGTGTTCCCTCATTTGTAGAACTGGAATAAAAGCAGGGACTGTGTGTCTACCTCAAAAGTTACACATAAGTATCCTGAGGCAGCCCTCACCTCACCAGGGTAATTTTTCCTGTTCAGAAGAGGATAGGGCACCTGAAACAATAGAGTCTGAAATAGCTAGCGAAGAAATAAGAGGCAAAGTTAGAATTAGTTTTAAGGGAGCACCTGATAAGTCCAGCCCACATAGGAGCTGGAGCTGAACAGTTAGAAAATGGCTCTGGTGGTTTATTAAGGTTTAAGGGGTGGAGTCTTTCTTCATGATGTTTTGCAGTCAACAGGTTGATTGGCATCTTTGCAGGCCACACCCATCTCTGAGAGGTTGTGTGGCTCTGTGGCTGCAGCAGGTCATCTCCGGTGCTGTGTGGGACTTTTTGGCAGAGTTGATAGGAGCTCACATGAGTCTGAGCAGTCTTAACCAGCAGGTTTTCCGCTAGAAGTTCCCAGATACCAGATTTTTCCTATTCACTGGATACGATGCCATTTTGTTCCATACATAGTCCATGGATGGCTCTCAACATAAAAGGATGGAAAAGAAAACACAATACAGATCTTGGCTGTGATACTATGACCTGAAAAAGTGGACAGATTCAGAGCAGAGCTTCTGACCACACACCCAGACTCATGTGTGTGCATGCAGCCTGCTCTGCAGGAGATGCAAGGAGGTGGGATTGTGAGTCCCTTCCCCACTTTGCTGATTGCATCCCACAGGCCCCTCAGCTGGGATGAGGACCGAGGCAAGGTAATGCAGTTGCATCTGCACTCTGCTATGACCTTGACACTGCACCCAGAGGGCCCCAAGGACAGCCAGGCTGTGGAGTCTCCAGGGCACAGCAGAGCTCCTCCATCCTGCACGGGGTCTCTGGCCCTGTCACCCATAGCCACTCACTGTCTCTCCACTCCCTGGATGACCCAGGAAATGGAAGGAGTACAGAGAACCACCTGCAAATAGGCTGGGAACTGAGTGCCATTGTATAAGAACCAAAACTAAAACAAAAGTAGAAACTTCTCTCTCTATTCTAAAAACAATATAGGACACCTATTGGTTTCTAACTATATTTTAAAGCCTCCCAGGGAGGAGGTCAGCCTCTTTCCAAGCTGTACTTGTCTGTGGCAGCTTTCAAAGCAAACCAGAGGTTTCAAGTTTCTTAAGTATTCTAATCTGAACAATCCTAACTGACTTAAGGGAAATAAAATAAGTGCTTAAACATACAAACTAAAAAAGCAGAGTGATTAAAAGCCAACAGGGACATTTATTTACGTAAGTGTTGACCCAGGATCATAATTATTGTGTACTGGATTTTCTTTTTCCCCAGCCTGGACCCACTTCCACTACTCACACTCAGCTGCTTCTGCTCTAGAGAAGCCAGCTGGTGACTCTTTAAGTGATCTAACGCCCTCTTGTGGCTGTTGGTAGCACATCACTGTTGGTCAACCTTGAAATCGGAAGAGGGACACAGATTGGGGCAACCAATGATAAAAGGATACAAAATTCACTTAGGAATACGTCTAAAAGATCTACTGTATAACACAGAGACTGTAATTATACTTCAAAGTATAAATGTATGCTCAAAAGAGAATAAATGCTAGGTTTTCTTAGCACAAATAAATGATAAGATGCAAATATGCAAATTTATATATATATATATATATATATATATATATATATATATATATATTTGCTTTATTTAACCATTCCACAGTGTATGTGTATGTGTTTCAAAATGACATGTTGTACTTCATAAAAACACACAACCTCTGTGAATTTAAAAAATAAATAATGAAAAAAGGGGGGATGACCACCATAATAATATTAACTATTCAGTTACCAGATCTACCAGCAGATAAACTGTTGCGATGAAGGTAGTGAATGATGTTCATATCATTACAAGATTGGGTGTCAGATCTTAGCTGAAATGATCATTGATGTCCCCCCCTTGCTTAAACAGTCAACAATACTCCCTTTTCTTATCTCCATTAGTCTTGCTAATCACTTTGTGATATAATAAAGGGCAATAGCTACTCTCCCATTTTACAGATAAGGAAACTGAGGCTTAGATCTGTGTGTTACTTGACATGACAGGAGAATCTGCTACTGCTGGAACAATTTGTGCCTTTCTGATTTATAATGAAGGAGACAGACTTCAGTGGCCCAGCACTTAAAACTAGGTCCCAGGGTCTCTACCAAAAAAGAACCCTGGTTCCGGAGATGGGGAGAGGTCAGAGGATAGGCTTTAAGCAGTTTTGTTTCCTTGTTTTCTTATTTCTTTTTCTTTCTTTCTTTTTGCTATAAGAGTACTTCATTTTAATGTTTTCATTCAATAATTAATTTTATTATCTCTCCACAAGGAAGCTATAAAAGCACCTGTAAAAACATTGAAAAAGTACTTTAAAATATGGACTGATACTGGGAAGTGATGGTGCACACCTGTAATCCCAGCAACTCAGGAGGCTAAGGCAGGAGGATCACAAATTTGAGGCTAGCCTCAGCAATGTAGTATGCCCTAAGCAACTTGGCCAGACCCTGTCTAGATGATGATGATGATGATGATGATGATGATGATGATGATGATAATGGCTGGGGATGTAGTTCAGTGATAAAGCTCCTATGAGTTCAATTCCCCCAGTACCAAAAAAAAAAAAAAAGTAAAATGAAATAAAATCCTGGACTGACACAATACAACTGTGATTTACAACTAAGAATAAAATGATAAATTCTATGAGATAGAATTTCTGAATGATTTTGATGGGAATTCACTAGAAGGAATCAGAAAGATTTAAGGATTTTATTTTTCAGGCTGGGAATAGAGCACATGCTTAGCATATTCAAGGTTCAGAATTTGATCCTCAGCACCAAAACAAAACGAACAAAAAAATTTCTATTTCAACCCTCAATCAAGTTTTGAAAAGCAATAGTTTTTTTAGTGTACTACTCATTTATTATTATGACTTTAAGGATACCAAAGAAAGAAGAACAAAGAGAAATAGTGCTTTTTTTTTCTACAAGCTCTGACTCATCACTGTAACAACACTAAAGTAATTTCTTTAATTTGGAGATCAAAAAGCTCACATTTTCTGTGCTTAGAGAAACTATTGGTTTTCCTAATGTGCGTCTTCACTTGTTGTTATATCCTTTAGGTAAAAAGTCTGTTTCATTAATCCAAGGGGTAACTATAGATCTGCCATCTATAGAAGGATCCTAATAACAGTTATAGATATGTAATGTACTTTGTCTTTTTATTGGGTTTTTGTTCTTTTTTTATTATTTTATTTGTTCTTTTTAGTTGTACATGATGGTATGTTTTGACATATTTATACAAACATGGAGTAAGTCTTTTTCTAATTAGGATCCCAGGCTTCTGAATGTACATGATATGGAGATTCATATATGTACATATTCATACATCTACATAGAAAAGTCATCTTAGATGCATTCCACTGTCTTTCCTGTTCCTGCTCCCCCTTCCCTTCATTCCCTTCATCTAATCCAATGAACTTCTATTCCCCCCATCCCGCACACACACACACACACCTTACTGTGTGTTAGTATCCACATATTAGAGAGAGCATTCGACTTTTGTTTGGGGGGGCACACTCTTTATGTCACTTAGAATGATAGTCTCCATATTCATTCAATTTCATCGTTCTTTAAGGCTGAGTAATATTTCATGTGTATATATAAGACATGTTCTTTATCCATTCATCTGTTGAAGGGCACATTTGTTGGTGCCATAGCTTAGCTATTGTGAATTGAGCTCCTATAAACCTGTGTCACTGTAGTATGCTGATTTTAAGTCCTTTGGCTATATGCCAAGCAGTAGGATAATGGTCAAACAGTGGTTCCATTCCAAGTTTTCTGAGGAATCTCTGTACTGCTTTCCAGAGTGATTGCACCAATTTGCAGTGCCACCAGAAATGTATGAGTGTCCTCTTTTCCCCACAGCATTTGCTGTTGCTTGTATCTTGATAATTGTCATTCTTACTGGAGTGAGACGAAATCTCAAGGAAGTTTTAGTTTGCATTTCCCTAATGGCTAGAGATGTTGAACATTTTTTCATGTATTTGTTGACTGTGTATTTCTTCTTTGAGAAGTGTCTGTTTAGTTCCTTTGCCCATTTATTGTCTGGGTTATTTGTTTACTTGGTGTTAAGCTTTTTAAGTTCTTTGTATATCCTGGAAATTAATGCCTTATCTGAGGTGTGTGTGGCAAAGATTGTCTCCCATTCTGTAGGCTCTCTATTTACATTCTTGATTTGCTGTGAAGAAGCTTTTTAGTTTGATGCCATACCATTTATTGACTCTTCATTTTACTTCTTGCACTTTAGAGGTCTTGTTATGGAAGTTGGTTCCTAAGCTGATATGATAGAGAATCAGGCCTACATTTTTTTTCTAGTAGGCACAGGGTCTCTGGTCTAATGCCAAGGTCCTTAATCCACTTTGAGTTGAGTTTTGTGCAGGGTGAGAGATAAGGATTTAATTTCATATGTTTCTAGAAATTTGTCAATGTCGTCACGATTTTCTATTATATTCGAATATAAATTTTCAAAGTAGTTTCTGATTATCCGCTGTATATCAGTAGTGTCTGTGTTGATATTTCCTTTTTAATCACAAATATTAATAATTTGTGTTTTTCCCTTTTTTTCTTGGTTAGCTTGGTTAAGGGTTTGTCAGTTTTATTTTTTTTTCAAAGAATAAACTTCTTGTTTTATTGATTTTTTAAAATATTTTTGTTTAAATTTCATTGTTATTAGCTCTGATTTTAATTATTTCCTGTCTTCTACTGATTTTAGCAGTGATTTGTTCTTTTTCTAAGGCCTTGAGATATGTTAGATTATTTATTTGTTGACTTTGTATTCTTTTAATGAAGGAGCTCAATAATATAAAATTTGCTCTTAGAACTGCCTTCCTAGTGTCCCAGAGATTTTGATATGTTTTATCACTATTCTCACTTACCTCTGAGTATTTTTTTTCACCCCTGATTTCTTCTGCTACCAGTCATCATGTAACGTATATTACTTAGTCTCCAGGTGTTAGAGTAGTTTCTATTTTTAATTTTATTATTGATTTCTAATTTCATTCCATTATGATCTAATAGAATGCAAGGCATTATCTCTATTTTTGTGTGTGTGTTCCTAAAAATGGCCTATTTTAGAGAAAGATCCATGTGCTGCTGAGAAGAAATCCAGTCATTGATCGATGAAATATCCTTTATATGTCTGTTAATTTTAAATTATTAATCATATTTTTTAATTTTATAGCTTTTTATTTCATTTTGTTTGGAAGATCTGTCCAGTGATGAGAGAGGCATGTTAAGGTCACCCAGTATTATTGCATTGTGATATGTTTGATTCTTGAAATTAAGAAAGGTTTGTTTGATGTATGTAGATGCTCCATTGTTTGGGGACATAAATATTTATGGTTTTTATTTCTCATTGTTGTATGATTCCCTTAAGCAGTATGAAACGTCCATCTTTGCCCCTTCTTATTAACTTTGGTTTGAAGTCCACTTTATCTGATACGAGGATGGAAACCCCAGCTTGTCAAAAAAATCCAGGGGACGTTTTTACTTTCAGTCTGTGGATGTCTTTGCCTATGAGGTGAGTCTCTTGGAGACAGCATATTTTTGGGTCTTGTTTTTTAATCTAATCTGCCAGTCTTTGTCTTTTGATTGATGAGTTTAGGCCATTCACATTCAATGTTATTATTGAGAAATGATTTTTATTCCCTATTATTTTTATTTATTTCTGGTTTTTAATTTGTATTAGTTTATCCTTTGATTGATTATTCTACTAGTGTATTTCCTCCCTTTGCTGACTTTCAAATCTATTCTTCACTTCCTCTTCATGAGATTTTTATTGATTTATATGTTTTACAGGCCTCCTTTGCCAGGTCCCTGCCCTGGATTCTGATCTGAGCCAGAGCGCCTTATGGGAAACAGAGCCCTGCCTCTCACCTGGGCTCCTTGCTCTCCCTGGGTGCTTGGTCCTGCACCAGGAACCCTGAAACCTGGAGGTGGCCCTGGGCTTGGAGCTTGACTGCCCCCTGCTGGATCCCCTGCCTTCCCTCCCAAGTCTTGTCCACTGTCCTGGGCTTCCTGCCCAAGCCCTGGCCCTTGGCTCTTTGTTCCCTGGCCTTTAGCTCTTTGATCCCTGGCCTGGCTCCTCGCTTGAGCCTCTGGTGTCGCTCCTTGTTTTGTGCTTTTCAGAGCTTTGTCTGAGGGCCCCTCACTGATTATAGTACAGACTTTCTAGTTGTGAATTCTTTTAACTTTTGTTTATTGTGAAAGGTTTTTATTTCATCTTCAATTCTTTTTTTTAATCTTTATTTATTTATTTTTACATGGTGCTGAGGATTGAACCCAGGGCCTCGCATGTGCTAGGCAAGCGTTCTACCACTGAGCCATAACCCCAGCCCCTCATCTTCAGTTCTGAAACTTAATTTTGCTGAGTCTAGTGTTCTCGGTTGGCATCCATTTTTTTTTTTCAGACTTGGTATATATTATTCCAAGATCTCTCAGCTTTTAGAGTCTGAATTAAGAAATCAGCTGAAATCTGGATTGGTATGTCTCTAAATATGACCTGTCATTTTTCTCTAGCAGTTTTTAAAATTCTATTCTTTATGTTAAGCATTTTCATAGTAATTGCCATGGTGTGAGTCTGTTGTAATTTTGTATATTTGGGGTCCTGTGAGCTTCCTGTTTTGATTTTCCATTTTATTGTTAAGTTTTGAGAAATTTTCTGATATTATTCCTTTGAAAAGATTGTGTATTCTTTTAGTTTGTGTCTCAGAGTCTTCATCTAAGATTTAGCCCTCTAAATCTTAAGTTAGTTCTTTTCATGTTATTCCATATTTCTTGGAAATTCTGTTCATGGTTTCTTAATACCTTTTCTCTGTGGTCAACTGTATTTTCTAAAACAAATGTTATATTGATGTGTGTGTGTGTGTGTGTGTGTGTGTGTGTGTGTGTATCACATTATGTATTATATATTTTGACTTTGTTGCCTGAAACTCTGTCTTCTAAGTGGTCTAGTCTGCTGGTGATGATTTCCATTGAATTCTTAATTTGGCTCATTGATAACTTCATTTCAGGGATCTCCAATTGGTTCATTCTCAGAATATCTATTTCTTTCTGCAATGATATTTCACTTCTTGTATTTCCTCTGATTTCACTCCTTACACTGTCTTTTACCTCATGGATCAATTTAACCGTGAACCTTCTAAATTTCTTCTCTGACATTTCTTACACTGTGGTGTCAATAGGCATTTTAGTTTGCTTGCAGTGGCTTGTTTTCTTGCTTTATCATGTCGTTTGTATGTCTACCCATCCAACAGTATGAATCTGAGGCAATAGAATTTCTACCCTGTGTATTTTAGTGCCCCTAAAGGTTTCCAGAGATAAATAATAACAACAAACAATGCAAACAATATATGGCATTAATCCAACTAGTTCCTGCTATGACATCTACAATGTTAATTGCCAAAATAAAGAGAAATATGATCAAATCAGCTACTGACAACAGTAAAAACAGTAAACAGGCTTTGCAATTTGGAAAGGCTGAACAGGGAGAATACAGAAGAGATGTGATGATTATGAGTGGGGAGGAGAGAAAATAGAAGCAAAAAATTAAAGGAAGAGGAGCAGAGAGGACAATAGAGTTTGGCTGTTGGCAGAAGAAAAGAGAAAGAGAACAGGGGGAACAGACAAGTGAAACACATAACAAAACCAAAATATACTAATCAAACATCCTAGCTGTCAAAAGACCAAGCCATGAAAAAATAATTACCTCCAAAAACTGCTAGACATGAGAAAAAAGAGACAAATATGTATAAATGTCTATGAGCCATTCAGCTCACAATTACCCCCCCCCCAAGAAAAGAAGAAGAGAAAAAATTCTTAATGAAAAGTAAGGAATTGTTTCTGTTGCAGTGGTAAAAAGTTGTCAATGAGAATATATGTTCTTTGTCTATTCCCAAACATCTTTCTATTTTTCTTCTTCTTTTTTTTTATTTTTATTTATTTATTTATTTATTTATTTATTTATTTTGGAGAGGGGGCGGTCCACCGGGAATTGAACTCAGGGGCATTTGGCCACTGAGCTCCATCCCAGCCCTTTTGTGTATTTTACTCAGAGACAAGGTGTCACTGAGCTGCTAAGCTCCTCACTGTTGCTGAGGCTGACTTTGAACTCTCCATCCTCCTGCCTCAGCCTCCCAAGCTGCTGGGATTACAGGCAAGCGCCACCCGCCCACCTTTTCCGTTTCTTCTTGAGGTATGCAGTGTGTACGACTGACCCTACTGGCCAGCCACAGACTGCCAAATACTTTCTCTTTTTTTTTTTTTTATATATAGAAAGATGCTTTATTGTTAGCTTCCAAAAAGCATATCCCAGGAAGACTTTTTTTGTTTTGTTTTGTTTTTTTGTTTTATTTATTTATTTATTTATTTTTATTTTATTTTATTGTTGGTTGTTCAAAACATTACATAGTTCTTAATATACCATATTTCACAGATTGATTCAAGTGGGTTATGAACTCCCATTTTTACCCCGTATACAGATTGCTGTGTCACATCAGTTACATTTCCATTGATTTACAAATTGCCTTTCTAGTGACTGATGTATTCTGCTGTCTATCCCATTCTCCACTGTCCCCTCACCCCTCCCCTCCCCTCCCCTCCCCTTCTCTCTCTCCATCCCCTCTACTATAAATCGTTTCTTCCACTTATATAATTTTTCTCCTACTCCTCCTTTCCTCTTCTCTTTTTGTGCTGCTCCTCAAGTTGCTAATTGAGGTTCAAAAAATCTTGGTATCCCTCCTGGGCATTGTGAGACAAGTGGACTGGAAAGTGACGTCTCCCCCGCCCTCCTGTGGGGCTGTTGTCATGATCTTCGAGAGGGTTCCCTGGGCAGTTTCTGAAGGCAGGTTTGGATGTAGATAGGCCCCAGGTTCTTCCCTGAATGGCAATTACTATGAAGATTTGAAATCAGCGCACCTCTGGGGCCTAGCACCTGCTGGCCCACCTGGGAGACGGCACCCCAGGAGTCTCCCCTGGGCTCCAATCATTCGCCCCCTCCATCACCCACAGACCCTACCTTTCCTGGACTCTCAGACTCACTCCTCAAATTTACTCACTCTTGTCCCTGCCTTTTCAAGTTCCTGGCCAGTGTGGCCCTCCCAGCGAGACTCACCAGCCCTGGGACTCAAAGTGGGGAAGGGAGCCGGGTGGGTTTCCAGTACCCTTGTTCCCCTGTGTAAAACCATCTCCCTGTCCAAATTTCTCCTGGTCTCCTAGTCACACCCTGTGCCCTGCAGCAGGCATCTTCTGGGCCATGAGCTCAGCTCTGTCTTGCCAGTACTCAGCTCCTACAGCCACGTGCTGCCACAGTGTAGCTGCAAGATGCTCCTTCCTCAGCTCTCTGCAGGCAGCTGGAAGAGACGCAGAGAGTCTTTCCTGCATGAGGATATTGTGCAGCACAGTTTCTGGGTCCAGCCAGCAGTGTCTGTGATCACTGATCTCTCTGTGGCAAGACACACAAGGGGTCTCCTCAAAATGCAATTCCCTTTATTCTGCTATCCCTCCCAGTTTCTCAGTAAGGTGGGTGGGGAGAAAAAAAGGATTTTTATGGGGAATTAATACTGGACATTCAAAGCAGCTCAGGGACTCAGGAGGTTGGATACAAAAAAAAAAAAAATCCTGTGGTGCTGCTGGCAGCTGCTGGAGCTGACCTTCTGCTGAGCCCTTTCTGCACTGAAGTGCTCTTATTTTTTCCCTTATGTTTTAAATAAAAATACAAACATACATATAGTAAAAAAAATGCATATTGTACAGAAAGATGTGAATAATATAAATATCTTCCTCCCATAACATGCCAGAGCTCCTATTTTCAAAGTCCTTTACAGTCACATGAGTAACACCAACTCCAGTTGACCTCAGAGTCTTTTCCTGGCCTTTGGCACTGTGGTGATGGTTTCATCTAATACCTGTGTGACAGAGGAAGCCATGCTGTCTTCTTCATAAACAAAATTTAAAGGACAGCATGCACACACTGCTCTGGGGCAGCAAAATCCAGGCAGCACCTCAGACGCAGATCCAGCCGAGGCTCAAGAGAGTCCCAAGTGATGGGGAGACCTTGCTGCAAAGTTCAGCCCAGCCCTTCCTGAACCTTGGACCCCCTTCCCGCTGCATATCCTTGGGGAAGAGGGTGGCTCAGCCCTGTAAGGAAAGGAGTTAGGCACCCTAAAAGAGGCAAACTGGAAATGCTCTGGAGCCACTTAAGGGGCCTCAGTGGGCCTGGGCTTGCCCACTGATGTCTACACCATGAGTGAATTAAATAGGTATCCTTCTTGCCAGGCGGCCCAGGGGGTACCTGCTTGCCAAGAGATCCGTGCTCTTCGGCAGCTTTATTTATTTATATGTGGTGCCGAGAATCAAACCCAGTGCCTCACACTTGCTAGGCAAGCACTCTACCACTGAGCCAAAACCCCAGCTCCTCTTCTGCAGCTTTTTGATCTCCTTAATCCATCTGCATCTTGGACTGTTGATGGAAGCTCCTAGGGAGGATCTGTACTCTCCTGGAATCTCCAGCTTGTGCCTCCAGCCCAGCTTGGCTGCTGCAGAAGGTCCTGGCACTGGGCTCCATGACACCTGCTCTGCCTTCTGGATTGGGGGTCTGAAGGCGGGGTCAGGGTGCCCTGGCCATGTGCTGTGGAAAGGAACAGGTGCTCTGCCTCCCTCCAAGTCCCTGTGTTTCCCTGTTCATATTAATTTCTACTTATAAGAATAACTCAGGGGCTGGGGATGTGGCTCAAGCGGTAGCGCGCCCATCTGGCATGCGTGCGGCCTGGGTTCGATTCTCAGCACCACATACAAACAAAGATGTTGTGTCTGCCGAAAACTAAGAAATAAAATATTAAAATTCTCTCTCTCTCTCTCTCTCTCTCTCTCTCTCTCTCTCTCCCTCCCTCCCTCCCTCCCTCCCTCTCTTAAAAAAATAACTCAGAACTACTGTAAGGAATTTGGAATATAAAAGTTTCATGAAAGAATATAAAAGATACCTGGTACCCTACCACCCACTGATAACACTCAACATGTTTATTTCTTTCATGACTTTTTCCATGAGTGTGTATTTTTGCAAAATTAAGTAAGATTAGACTGAACATTTAGTTCATATCCCATTTACCTCAGAGCATCTAATGCCCAGGGAAGAATTGTTGAGCCTGGTCATTGTACTTACAAAATAAGTCACCCTTTTCTCACAAAAGCCAGTGCCTCTGGGAAAAACAGTGCTGTGGCCTCACCATATTGTCCTCAACCATAGTTCCTCTTGTCTGCCCAGGTATATATTTACAGGACCATTCCCCAAAATGGCATCCATGCTGGGTCAATGTGGAGCCAACTCATAGCTCAGATCCTGGTTGGAATTACCTTTCATTTCCATGATAAACAGGAACTTGAAGTCAGCCTAGTAGCTGCCTCTGCCCAGTGGCTTTAGCAATGTTTGCTAATAAGAAGAGTGGCGAGCACATCCTTCCTGCTTAGGAACCCTCTTGGGCATAAGGAGAGAAGTCAAGAAGACAGACATCTCTGGGGACTTCATTTGCTTCCAATTCTGACTTGCAATCTTGGTGTCCTTTGTCACAGTATTATTCAAAGCAAGACCCCTTTGTTTCACACTGACAACCACCTCCCTTGACAGTGTAGCCCTTCTTCAGCTTCAGTATCCCACAGTTGATGAGTTTCCTGCTTCCCAAGGATGGGCTTATAATTTAAATTTCCAGAAGATGATAAACCATGGTATTGCTTCTGCTATGCTTTTGCAAAGACAAACCAAACGACCAAACAAAACAGAAACTCAATCTAGTAGTGTTCTGAGAATTGCAGAAGAGTAAGTCCTCAAGGGAAAACATACCAATAAACCTGGGGTGAGTTCAAGAGGAAAGTTCATTAAATGTCTTTATTGAAGGGGAGTGCTGTGACTCTGAAAAACACCATCAGAATTCCAGAAGGAAGGAAACAGCGTGCTAGAAATGCTTTATAAGGACAGTTGGGAGAGATGGAGCCTTGTCTTGGCCAGAACTGGAGTCCTCAAGTCTACTCCCAGGAGAGATTTTCCCAGCAGACATTGTGTGCCTGTCCTACTAATCCAGAGGAAGAGCTGGAGGTGGAGGTGACATGGCTGTCCTCTGGGCCATTCTAGAAAGTTCAGAGAGGTGTGAGCCCTGGCTTTCAGACCAGCCCTCACAGGCACCAGGACACTGGAGCTAAGTGCCTTTTCAGCAAGGAGCTAAGCCAAATAGAAGCCATGAGAAATTTCCTTTTGGTCATCTATAAATCTCATTTGGTTTTCTCCTAATCAAAAAGGAACCCACGAACTGCCCCAGCAGGCCTGGGCACTCCTGGGTGATGGATGGCCACGGGCATAAAGCTTTTCTTTGACCTGTTCCTGGCTCTTCTATCAGGATCTCTGTGCTGACACTGTACTGACACAGATTGGTTCCTATTCAGAAGCAACGTTCATTTCAGAAGGCTCTATATACTATGCCTAAAGTACACTGGCTCAGATGGGAATTCCATTTCCTTTATCATTAGTGCTAGAATTCAGTGGTTCAGAAACCAGGGGACCCTGAAATGACTTTCCATTAAATTTGATGGGGAAACCATTCAGGTCAGAACCAATCTAAAGTCTTACAGAATTTATCAGCAACACACTGCCCAGGGGGCCCTCTCTGCTCTCTCTTCCTGGGGTCTTCCATGAAGAAGGCTGGAGGAGTCAGCCCTTCCTGGGAGAGGACTTGACAGAGAGAGGGCACAGAGGCCAAGCAAGCCCTTCCTCCAGGCAGTGATGGTCATGACTGAAGATCCACTGATGAGGTTGGAGACCACAGTGGGCACTTTACAGATCCCCAGAGGATAATCTAAATAGTTTCCCAATTAGCTCACCATCATAATTCTAGAGAGAAAACCACTCTAGAGTCTTTTGTCTTTTTCTTTTTACAGTAAGGAAAGTGAGATTTGTGGATGTTAAATTGTTAAATAACCTGCCCAAAGCCTCTTTGTGACTGAGCTCAAGTTGGAATCCTCATGGGGTCCCCTCAATGCCCTCTTGAATACCACTGGTCAGCAGATGGGCCCCCTGGGGCCTGGGGCAAGTGAACTTTCCTTACCATTATCCTTTCTGCTCCCAGCAGGTCTCTAAAATCCTTTCTTGTTGACCTTTCTTTAAAATGCTAATTGCGCTGTGAGGCTCAAGGGGCCTTTGCCCCATTGGGGGCCCCCTGCCAGGGGAGCCCCTGCTGTGAGTCAGCACAGAGAGCTCCCCAGCCCAGGGCTGGTGACTGGCATGCAGGGAGCTCACTGCCAGGCTTTGGCCTCTGCACATCCTGCAGAGCCAGGTGCCCAGGGAGCCCAGGGAAGGCCTCCAGCAGAGGCTCCACCTCAGCAGGTGCCTGGGCAGCTGGCTACTCTGCCTCTCCCTGGAGCCCGAGGCTAAGGGGGGGGACTTTGAAGACCTCCATGGGACAGGACCTGGGTAGGGCTAACCTGGACCTCCTCCAGGCAGCAAGGAGGCTGGTGGGGATGGGTGGCAGGGATGGGTGCCTCTGGGAAGCAGGAAGGCATGGGGAGGGAGCAGTGCTGTGGAGAAGATCCTAGAAACACAAGCCTGGAGCTTGGAGAGGATGGAAAGCAGAGGAAGAGGGGGAGGTAGGACTGCCCTGAGGGGCAGAAAGAGAGAACTAGGAAGACTGCAGAAGCAGAGCAGAGGCCATGGCCAGCCTGGTGCTTGCCTGGCTGCTCCACTTCCTTTGCCAAGCACCCATGGCTTCCGGCCCTAACAAAGCAGGGCTCCAAAGCTTCACCTGGGGAAACACCTAACTCTCTGGTGAGCGTGTCCTGGCAGGTGAGACACACACGCTCACTCCGGGCTGCCTCCTATCCCCGAGGATGCGTGCTTGAGGTGCCCGGTGCTCAGGCCTGGGGCGCCCTCCAACATGGATGTCCAGTCCTGTGAAGCCGCAGGCGTGCTCTGGCTGCAGGGGAGCCGGGGCTGTGTGTTAGGATGTGGGGGCGAGGCAGGACCCTTCATTGTGTTTTTAATCCTCATCACCAAGACAAGAACTGATAAGTCAAGTCCAGCAGAAAGTGTCTAGAAATGCTGTCCAGGCAGCGGGCCTGCGCATGGCCAGGCAGGGCTCCCATCACCATCAGTAGCCTGCAGTGAGGCAACCTTCACACGGGCACCCCACCATCCAGCCTCCCTGCCAGGGAAAGTGACCAGGACACTGGTCTCTCCAGCTGAGTGAGCAGGGCCTTAACGCCAAGGGAAGAGAGCGTCTCAGTGTCACGTGTCCTATTGCAGTGCTTCAGGGCCTAGACTCAGTTCACAAAGGAAGAGCTGTCACTTACTAGGTAAATATTTATGAAGTGCCCATCACGTGTCAACCGCCTCTTATTTGTTAAATAAATAAGTTATATTATTAAAAAGTTGTATTATGCTGGGAGCATCAGGGATTATAATCAAAACCCCCAACCCAAATCTCAAGATGGAGGTGGGGAAGAACCATCTCTTCAAAACAAGGAGACAGACAACTAGTTCTAAAAGAGTAGATTTTATTATGGCAAATTTACAAACCAGGTCTCAGACTCAGAGGCCAAAAAATATGTCCAAAGTGCCCAAGTTCCTTTCAAGACTCATTTCTTCAACTTCCCATGTGGGTCAGGTGGAAGAGGCCGCAAAGGGCAGTGGTGAAGCTGTAGCTCATGGTGAGTGGGGTCCAGGGGCTCAGAAAGACGAGGCTGGGCTGGAGACAGATTTGATCGACTTCCTTGACCAGGACGAGTCTTGCTGTCAAACAGAGGAGACTGAATCTATTTCTGCGTCTGGCAAGTGCTTTGTTTTCTAAGCCTGACAGTTCTGTGGGCACCTCCTCGCCCAAACCCAAACCCTCTCCCCAGACTTTCCAGACTTGTCAAGATTCCTCTTCTCAAGCTCCAAACTCCCTGAGGATCACAAGCCAGGGAGCTTGGGGACAGAAGAACAGGCCTGGAGAGAAAGGCAGGCGCAGTAGGTAGAAGGAGCGTGAACGGAGCTAGCTCAGAAAGAGTGCTCAGCAGAGGCCTGGTGCCCAGCGAGCCCTCAGCAGCTGATGACGACGGTGCAGGTGCTGGAGACGGTGACCCCGTTGGTGAGAGACTCCTCTAGGTCAGCTGCTCCAGTGGTAGTTCAGCTGCTCAGGTTGGAGCTGCTCACTTCTTCAGACCAACCTGGAAATGTTCCCCTCCAGCTCCCCCCACAGGTCTTCAGTCTTCTTGGGCCACCCCAAGTCTGACTTCTTTTCCAGATAAGACAATAGCGCTTCCTGGTGTCTCCTGTCTCTGACCTGAATATTCCATCAGTCTTCAAACATCTTTCATAAAACGTGGCTTCTAGAGCCTCATGGAGCATTTTGACAGATTGAAACAAGGGAGGCAGGGAGAGAACAGTTAGAGGGGCAACAGGTGAGGGGCCGGTGGAATCTGACGGACCTAGAGGCTGAGGGAGCCACATTAAATACGTGAGTGCTTGGGTCAGAGGCTCACAGAAGTGTTTCCCCGGGTCTCTGTCCACAGTGATGATCCACGGAGGCACCAGTACTGGACTGTCGGCTGTGTTAGCAGAGGGCCAAGGGGTGTCAGGGCTTGACGGGGCTCCAGGGTGGAACCCTTGCTATTTAATTGCTATTTCTTAGGTTCAGACCATGACCTGTGGGTAGCAGTGGGCAGCAAATGCCACTCTCACAGTGAGACTTCTGTCTTTGGGGAGGCAAACCCTGAAAATAATTCTAAGGAACATTCATACAAGCATTCTAACTCCAAGAGCTACCACCAAGCGCAACACCCATTGTGATGTGGGTTTTTAAACAGCTAAGAAGGTCAACTTGCTTCTGGAATAGAAGAAATCCGTAAAGACAACCCTCTAAGCTAAGCATTATTATCTCCTAAGGTTGGGAAAGTGTCTCTTACAGGATCTCAGGTATTTAAAATTGTTACACTTGGAAATAGACACTGTCATTCAGAGAGTTGAAATGAAGAACTTCTGAGGCCCCTTCAGATGATGAACAGCCAATTACAACCTCTGCTCAGGGATCTTACAGAAAAGCTACAGCTGGGCTAGGGCTTTGGCCTTTCTTGAAGCTTGGGTGGAGGAAGTGGCTCAGGGATGCCCCCTTTTGTGACATCCTCCTGATTGTCCCTTTCCTAGGTACAATATACCCAGCATGCCCTCAGTTGCTCTTCCTCTTGTGTCCTTTATTGCAGGAAAAGCCACCACGGTCCACACCCCTGGGACTCAAGTCAGAAGCCTGGCAGTCATCTTGGATTTCCCACACCTGTCCTTTTTACCCTTCAGTTTCCTGCTTAGTTATTAATCGCATCACACGAGACGCCATAGTGTGGTGGTTAGGCAGATTTATCTGTCCTTGAGTATACCCCCACCATAGGCACAAAGTAATCCAGACTTTGGGGATAGTACCGGGAGATCTCCCAAGTGACTATCTCCCAAATTAACTAGTGACTATCTCCCAAATTACAACTCCAACACAGAACACTATGGATCACCTCTTTGATAGCCCCCAGTTCCAGTTCTGATGGGCAGAATCACAGCCTTTGTAACAGAAGGCCCCTGGGTTTCTCCTTCACTAGCAAAGCAATACACCTTTATCCTCAAAAGGATATCCTTGTTATTAGATTGGCATCAGGGACAAGGACCAAGCTTTTGGTAACACCTTGAGACCACTCCCCCACTCCCCTAACCCACAACCAAAAAGTCACCTGCCTCAGGGAGATCGTCCTTCCCAACAGGGAATTATTTTTTTAATATTTTTTTAGTTGTAGATGGACACAATACCTTTATTTATCATTATGTGGTGCTGAGGATCGAATCCAGGGTCTCACACATGCTAAGCAAGCGCTTTTCCACTGAGCCACAACCTCAGCTCCCCAGCAGGGAATTATTAATGAGTATTCCCTGGGCGGCTCCCTACAGAATTGCTCCTTTTCTGCCTTTTCACTGCATGGGCCGGATAAGGGAAGGAGACTTGAGAAGTAAGAAACCTGGAAATTATAAAAAGGATGAGATTCACCTCCTGCCTCAGACACTCAGCTCTGGGCCCCCTTTTTTTTTGTGTGTGTGTGTGTGTGTGTGTGTGTGTGTGTGGTGCTGGCGATTGAACCCAGGACCTTGTGCATGTGAGGCGAGCACTCTACCAACCGAGCTATGACCCCAGCTCTGTGTTACTGTTCTTTTAATAAAAATTCGTACTCTATGCTTACCTCGGTGTTTCCCGGGTGTTCAGTCTTCACATCTGGGGAAGCAGACCTCGTCACCAGTAACCCGAGGTAACACTTTTACTGGGCAGTCTCCAAATAAATGATAAAACAACAGGGAAAAGACTCAACCATTCCATTCCTTATTCTGAATCTTTATTCTGAGTGGATTTCCACAAGACAAAGGTTCTCATGGCTAGCTGCCTGTCCAGTCTGAAGAGACCCTGCAGATACCTCCTTTCAGAGTCCTGCCAACCTTGGTTGGCAAGAGCTCTGTTGCAGGGCTATTTTCTTGGACTGCAGGGTTGAGGGAAAGGTTACTCAAATTCTTCCCATTCTGATAATTAGAAAATGAGATTTGGAGGCAGGAAGCATTTTAATCAGCAACTTCACAGGGAAAAGCCTCCTGGTGATTTGATCTTATGGGGATTCCAAGTTCTGCTCAATCTCCTCAGCTAGCTCTGAAGAAGGAATCTGGTAAGGCATTGCTGGAGTATCCGGCAGGGATTCCTGCTCCAAGGACTCCTCTTCAACGGGTTCTGTGTCTTCCTGCTTGAATGAGACTTTCTTTTTGAAAGTGGTTAGGAAAATCGATTTCTAAATAGAAGGCAAAAAAAAGGTCATGGATTGAATTAGGAATGTCCCCCTGAAAAGCTCATGTTAAAACATGGTCCCCAATGTGGCAAGGTTCAGAGGTGGCACTTTAGAGAAATGGTTGGATCATGAAGGCTGTGACCTCATCAGTTCATTAATCCATTTGATGGATTAATTATTTGAACAGACTAATTACTGAGTGGTGAGTGTAGGCAGGTGGGGCATGGCTGGAGGAAGTGGGTTGGGTTCCTGGGACATGTCTTGGGCATTATATATTTTGTCCCTGGCTCCTCACACTCTCTCTGCTTTCTAGCTGCCATGAGCCCAGTAGGTTTCCCTACCCCACCCTTCTGCCAGGACGGTCTGCTTCACCTCGGGCCCAGAAGAATGGCCTGAGCTGACTATGGACTGAGGTCTTTGAAACCATGAGCCCAAAATAAACTTTTTCTCCATTAAGTTAGTTGGATATTTTGGTCACAGTGACAAAAAGCAGACTAATACATTAGTAGAAGCTAACCACACTCCAGAAACATGCCCAAGAATGGCAGGAACACAATGTTGCTATTTTCATGCCAAAGGCTAAGTAAAAAACTGAAATACAGCTGCCATAGCAAAGCAGACCATCAAATCTGCTAGGATTGAGTGACTCACCAATGATCTAACTGCCTCCGGAACAAAACACCTTTGAAAGGAAAAGCAACAGGGTCTAGGCTTCTTAGAAAATACCACCTACAATGTTCAGCATAGGAGTAAAAATTACTAGACGTAGGAGGGAGTAGGAAAATGTGAACCATAATCTAGTAAGAAATATTTAATAAAAAGAGACCCCAGGACATAAATGCCAGAATTAGCAGACGAGGACTTAAAACAACTATTAATATTTTCAAATTTAAGTGAAAAAAGAACATAGTGAGTGAAAGAATAAGTCAGTAGAGAAAAAGGAAATTATTTTAAAAAGATAAGTAAACATTTCTGTAATCCCAGTCACTGTGGAGGCTGAGACAGAAGGATTGCAAGTTTGAGATCAGTCTGGGCAACTTAATGAGACTCTGTCTCAATATAAAATTTTAAAAAGGGGATGAAGACCTTATCTCAGTGGTAGAGCACTTTCCTAGCATGTGTAGGGCCCTGGGTTCAATCCCCAGCCAATATCAAGAAAGAGGGAAAGAGAGAGAGAGGTTGGGGTGGGGGGCGGGGAAGGAAGAAAGGAAGAAAAGGGGGGATGGACATGGGGAAACCCAGCTAGAAATTCTAGAACTGAAAAGTATAATATCTGAAAATTTTTAAAACCCACAGAAATCCTAACGTAGGATATGGAACAAGAGAGTGTCAACAAACTTGAAGGCAGATCAATAGAAATTGTCCAAACGGAGTACAGAGGAAAAAAGATTGAAAAAATGAGCAGTGCCCTCCGGGACCTATGAAACAATGTCAGGTGTCTAATACCCTTTGATTGTAGTCTCTGGCTGAGCCCATTCCTTCCCATCTTTGCCTAGAAGTCTCAGAGCTTCATTCCACACTGAACCCTAAGGGACCAGGCTGAGGGCAGAGAGTGAAGCACTTGGTCACATGATCTCTAAGACCCTTCTACATTCAAAGTGTTGAGGTTGTGCAACAAATACCTGTATTGATTTCTATGGAAATGTATTCCTAAAACATGAATGCTTCGGAGCTTTATAAACGATAGGAATGGCTTTCTGACTGAGATACAAAATTATGGTTTATATTGTCAAAGCTCCTCTGCTTAGTGAATAGAAACCCATATAGGTCAAGCCTCGCTGGCTCTCTGCCTGGACTCTACCTTTACCCACTCTATGGAGCTCTTCTTGATTCCTGTAATTGGAATGACCTCTGCCACACTGAGCACTCTGTTTCTATTCTTCTTTTGACACTTCCACTAGACTAGTATTCTATCTGGGGTACTCAAGAAAAAAATTAACAAAGTCTTGCTAAGACAAAAACAAAGATGGTTTTAAAGGATTAAGGGAGGAAAATCTGGCAAAGCTTTGAGTATGTGCATATAAGCCAGTTAGGCGAACCAGCAGGACTGCTGAAATTTCATGAAACCCCTCCTGGGCCTGTTTGAAGCCAGATTTCTCAGCACTAGTGATGCGAAATTTGCAGGCAGCCAATAGCAAGGAATAGTCAATAATCCACCTTGAGCCAATTGGGAACCAGAGCTTGGCATCTTGTCTTTTATCTCGCCCTTTCAATTTCTATCTTGGAAATTAACTCAGACCTGAATGATGCAGCTCTCCCTTGCCGGTAGGTGATTCTTTCAGCTTTATTTTAGATCCCCCTTGGGTTCTGTTTGTTCCCTTCTAACAAGTGGAATCTATTTACATAACCACAACTTGCACACGAACTCTTCTCTAAATGTGAGAACTTGCACACAACCCAGGCATTGTCTCTTAGTTCTTATCTTCCCTTATAATTCCCCATGTCTCACCCTTGGCAAAAGAGCAAACCTGTTGTTTATCAAAATCTTGCTGAGGCTGGGCGCAGTGGGGCTCACCTATAATCCCAGCAACTCAGGAGACTGAGGCAGGAGGATCACGAATTCAAAGCCAGCCTCAGCAACCGCTAAGCAACTCAGTGAGACCCCTATCTCTAAACAAAATACAAAATAGGGCTGGGGAAGTGATCAATGGTTGAGTGCCCCTGAGTTCAATTCCTGGTATAAAAAAAAAAAAAACAAATCTTGCTGAGGTATATTGCTGCCAGGTGCAAAACATCCCCAGTGCAACACAAAGGGACAATTCAAAATACAGAAGTGAGCCAAGTTTTCTTCGATAGAGCTACTGTAAAACTAGGGTAGAGACTTGGGAGTCCATTATCACATATTTTTATTTCTATTAGCAGAGAAACTTGGTGTTAAAAAATGGTTGGGTCATCAGTAAGGTGATGGTGACTTCCACTTACTGAGCCTCATTTCTCCCGTCCCCCAAAAACTGCTCCAAGCATGAACCCTTCCTGAGGGAGAGCTCCCTAGACCACGTCAAAAAATAGCACAAACCATCTTTCTTTTAATTTAGTTATACATGTTCAGCTTTAAAAATAAATAACTGATTATAACTAATAATATATATGGGTATATTCATTATTTATGAGAATGCTGAGTATATTATTATAAATGAAAATAAACTTAGTACTTTCATGCTATCAAAGTCAGCTTTGGAAACCAGCCAAAGTTAGTGACTTGTACAAGGATATAGCGATAGTTGAAGAAGATTTCAGATCTCAAGCCCGACAACCTCTTTAAATGAATTACCTGTTTGGGCATCATGTAATTTGTAGAAAGCATGAGATAGCAGCAGACATATTTTAGGAAATTGTAGAAAAGATTGTGGGAGATAAAATATTTGCTTGTCAGGGTGGTAAATGCACAGTTGTTTCCAACTATTCTGAACTAAGAATTTATATTCATCATTATAGCATCCAAGAGGAGGCACCAGAGGCTTGACAAGTAAAGAGAATTTAATAATAAAATACTAATATTATGCATTAAGTATGCACTGATAACAACCATGTTTGGTTTCTGAAAAAACTTTGAATAGTTTTTGGAAAGGGCTCAAAGGATCTCTGAAAAAAATATTTGTTCCAGGTGAATAGAATCTAGATGTGTAAGTCAGTAACGTCAGTGGTATTTTCTGAATCTAACATGAATTTGCCTTTTAACCTTTCCTATTTTTATTGACAAGAAGTGGTTCAGACATGAATGTGTGACAGGGAGGGAAAGTTGACTAAGGGGGCCTCAGTGTGCTCAGCACAGTGGTGGCGGCTGCCCTGGGGATTTCCTGGAGTCCGTCACTGGGATGGGAATGGGCCATGGCGAGTTCCTCCTTCCTACCTTGCGACACTCTTTACACTTCTGTTGAATCTGAAGCTCTTCTTGTTTCATCATTGCTGCCATTTCCCTTTCCTTGAGGCTGTTCTCATATTCCTCCTTCAGCTGCATCTGTTCTCGCATATTCTGGGGTAATGTCCCGCCTCAAGTCAGGTCAGCATCAAGAGGTCTTATAAGGGGGCCCGCCCTCCCTGGGGATAGTCCTAGACCCGGGCCCTTTAAGCCTGTGGAGTTTCTTCCTGTAACTAGCTTTAGCCTGCTGGCAGCTCCAAACCCACCAACTCCACACCCCCGAGTTGGATTCCAGCTGCAGACTCTCCACACTTCAGGGATACTTGGGCCTAAGTCATCCTGGGAAGGTGGATGAACCAAAACCCCCCTGGCCAACTCCAGGACTCTGTCTTGGATCCCAGTCCCTCCGGGGAAGCTGAGCCCTCCCTAGACACACCTGCACACACACGCACCTTTTCATTTGCTAGAGCTATTTTCCTGTAATGGTAAAGCCAGTGAGCCAGGTACTCTATTGGGTCACTGGGCCGAACCTTTGCCACTTCTGCCAGTGCCTGGGACAAGGAATTTCCAAAGCACTTCTTCAGGTATTCCGTTTCCATTCTGGGGACCTGGGAAGCATCCAAACAGACACATCTTGTACACAGGTAATCATATCTTAAAAACAGATTCATTCTAACCAACTCAGATTTATTTTAGGATAAATATGAGATGTTACTTGGTCGCACCCGTGTTCATCAGCTTCCCATGGCTGTGACAAAATACCTGAGGTAATCAACACATAAAGATGAATTTATTTTTGTCAGTATTTTCAGGCTATGGGTGCTCAGCAGAACACCATGGCAGGGAGCATCAGGTGGAGCAGAGAAGCTCTTCTTATAGTGGCCAAAAACAAACTGCAAAAGAGAAAGCAGTCAGAGTCTCACAATCCCCTTTCAAGGGCTTCCACTGGGCCTCACTCCTGTAGAGTTGCACCATCTCCCTATAGCACCTCAGGCTAGAGATCCAGATGACAGCATCTGGCCTTTGGGGACATTTAAGATCCAAACCAAAGAATCACCCTTCTCAAAAGAACCAACAAATGCATACTTGCCAGTCGCCCTTATGTTCAAGCAGACTTGTTCCAAAGCTCTCCAGTTGGAGTAGATCAGACAGTAGGTCCTGGGGTCACCAGGCTTGAGAGGAGCTTGATATATTCGAGGTTAGGGAGGCTGAGGCCTTTAATGCACACACATTTCTACCCTGTAGGGAGAAAACAATCCAGCAGGAGGAGACACCAGGGAAGAGCTCTGAGCACCCTGAAAGGTGAGCTATTGTGAGGTCAGAAGGACAGCCTGTGACTTAGATCTAAGATTGGCTCATTTACTTCACAAAGGACCACAGAATCGCCCTGAGGAGGAGCGGAAGGAAGGGGAAATGCTAGGTCCTCTGGCCACTGCTAACACACTGTTCCACTCCCCAGTTCATAAGCAGAAACTGCCTCAGGCTGGTCGACGCCCCCATATTTACTGTTGATCCGATTTGACAAGCAGGAGGGAAGGTGGCTCAAGCCAGAAGGTTCAAGGAGGCATGGCCATGAAGCAGAGCAGGAGGAACACAGACTCTGGGCTCAGAAGGACCAAGTTCCAGGCCTGGTGCTGCCACTTGCATCTGTGTGATCATCGGAAAGTTGCTGCATTTCTCTGAGCCTTGGTTTCCTCATCTGTAGAAGAAAAAATAACTAAAGTATGCACTTCATAACAAACAGAGGATTCATAGATGTAGCACACACCTGAGAGGCCCTGGGCCTGGCACAAGTTAGGATTTATTAAATGTTAGCTATTACAATAGAAGACTGTGCCGTGTGATAGCCCAGCACCTGGCTCTCTGACCAACTCCATATTCCTGAAATTTACATATTTAAACTCCAGAAGAATCCAGGGAATAGCAGAGGCTCAGATCCAGCCTTCACATTTTTCTGGAGGTGTTTTTTAGTTTGTTCCTCCCTGTAAGGTCCTTGCTTAGCATGTGGATGGCCATTGTAAGTGATAGCTGCCATCTTCAGTTTTACTTTCCTTTCTAAGGGCATTTCTGAGAAAGGCTCACCCCCTGCTACACACCCCGCCATTAACCAGCAATAACCAGCCATCATCCTCTCTGGATCCCCATCATTCAATATCTACACTACCTGCCAGGCCTTCTACCCGGTCTCAGTTTTTTGAGGAATGTGACATTTTCTGTCCCCTCAGGCCAGGCAGGGATGTTCCAAAGGAAGAGCATATCCCATCAGGAGGCATGTGATGTCACAAAGTGCTCAGTTTGATCACTTGGTCGAGGTTGCATTGGCCAGATTTCACCATTGTAAAATTTCTGATGGCTGGTTATTGCTGGATTGCTAACAGCTAACCTCCAGATCACACTTCCCAGCTCAATGGGATGCCAACACCTCAGAGGATCACACTTTGAAACACACACCTGCACCCACTATTCTGGGCCTCATTTCTCTCTAGAGATCTCTGTCCCTTTCTTAGATGAAACTTGCTTTCTACGCTTGCCTCAACATTTCTTGGGTATTTAATCTTCAACACTAGGGGATCATGGACCTGATCTTGACCTCCAAAATCAGTATCAATGACAAGGTCATGAAAAACTAAATAAAGATAGGGAACCAATATGGATCAAAGGGTACTACACAGCCATAAAAACTACACATGATTCTAGGTTGGGTCAAGACCAGAAAAAAGAATTCTGTAAAATATATTGTTGGGAAAATTAGGCAAGTTAAATGCAAATTGTAGATTATACAGTATAATTTATTAACTTTCTTCAGGGAGAGAATGTCTTAGTTCTAGGGCTGAATAGTGGCCCCCAAAGTTCTCTGTGTCCTAATACCTGAAACTTATGAATGTGTTACCTTATATGGCAAAAGGGACTTTGGAAATGTGATTAAATTAAGCATCTGGAGATGAGGAGTAGATTATCCAAGTCAGTATAATGTAATCACAGCATCTTTATAAAACAGACCAGCAAGATCAGACAGGAAGGGCAAGCAGAGAAAGAAGACATAATGTCATCAAAGCCAGAAGCCAAGGGCAGCCTCTAGAAGCAGGAAAAGGCAAGGAATGGATTCTCCCCCAGAATCTCCAGAAGCCTTCTGACACTTTGTTTTTAGCCTTGAAGACTCATTTAGGACTTCTCACCTCAATAACTGTAAAAGAATAAATTTGTTAAAGTCACAGGTGTAGGGCTGGACAATGGGAATGGAGGTGGGTGGTGTCTCTTTCTGCTAATCTGTAGCCCAACTGAACTAATGAATGAGAATAAACAATCGTCTGCACCCTCTCACTCAGTGTGGTTTAATGACAAATGACCAGCCCGGATTCTATCACCTGAGGGCTTGTGGAAATGCAGATTCTCAGGTCCTACGCAGAGCTACAGATTCAGAATCTCCTTTTCACAAAATCCCCTGAGTTCGGTCCTCAGCTCCGAAAAAAAATAAAGGGGCGGGGGGGGGGGGGGATATAACTTCGTGGTAAAGCATTCCTGGGTTCAATATCCCCAGAAGCAAAAACAAAAACCAACATGGGAAATGCTGTACATTCAACTGGGCCTAGGAAGAGTGATATGGCTAGGGTCCCGAGGTCACCTACAAACACAAAGGTGCAGAAGCGTGACATTGCCATACCACAGAGCATACTGCGAGTCTCTTAGGGGCTGGGGTCTCCTGCCTTCTAGGACAAGCAGCTTCTCAAGGTTCCTTCCCTTAAGTCCGCTGCCCCTTCACCTCTCCCCATAGAGTCCACACCCCACCCAGGCCCGATGGCTCTTTTCGGGGAGCACCGGCTCCCAGCTTCTGGGTGGCAACCCACCTGTACCCTCCCCTCCGCGCGCCCCCAGTCCTGCGCGCGCGTCCCCTCCCCTCGGGCGCGCGTTCCCGCTCCGTCCCCCACGACGCACGCTCCGCTCACTGTTCCGCGCGACCGTGCCAGGCTCCGTGGGTCACCACTCTGTGGGCCCGCTCCTCCTTCTCATCCCCGCCCTCCTTCCCCTCCACTTTCTTTCTCCTCGCTCCAGATCCCCTTCTCCTACTCTTCCCTCTCCTCCTCCTCCTCTCCGGCAGGACCCCTAGGGCCTGGGGAGAAACCCTTCTGCAGCCCGGAGAGGAAAACTGCCCTGAACGCCCCAGGTTAATGGTTACCAGATAAAATACTGCAAGGCTATGTAAATTTGAATTTCAGATAATGGGTTAATTTTTTAGTAGGAATATTTTATGAAATAAAGTTACTTATTGTTTCTCTGAAGTTCAAATTTAACTGAACCAGCTCTGCTTTTATTTAACTTTGGGACCTTCCTGGGTCCCTTTCCTTCTTATTCAGCTGCCGACTTCTCCGAGGCTGGTCACGGAAACTCCCTCAATGGCTGCAGCAACTTCTTCAGGCCAGAGGCAGCTCTTTCTGTAGAAGGGGCTTTAGTGGCCTAGGTTCCTAGTGGTGCATATAAAAACAACATTACTTAGTGCAGGCGAGATGGGCACTATTGTAGGTTCATGGTCAGGGACCAGATGTTAAATGAGAGGACAAACAAGCATTCATTAGGTTCCACTGATAAGGCTATGCAACTTCCAGATTCCAGACACACACTGTACTTGGTCTACTCTAAGGTTCTCCCTAATGACATAATCCCCTTCCCACGTGTTATCTTTCTGAAGCAGCAGAAGGACTCCCTTCCCTTTTTCATGTTACTTCAAATGACATGAGACTTCTGTGTAGCACTGTCTTTTGAGTGGATCCTACTAAAGAAGCACAGTGAAGACTGTGTTCCAAGTCAGTAGCAATAATGCTTTTCTCTGAGCAATTAGGACACTAACTTTGTAGAAAATTAAGTTCATTTTTTTTAGCTACTTTACTCTTCAGTTTAGAGTTTTTAAGATTATGTTTATGCATACACACATACGTGTCCCTTTCCCTGCTGCTATTACTAATGCAAAAGATGACATATGTTATTTCTGCACCTTGCTTTTTTCACTTCATTCTGTGTACTAGGGAACATTTCCAGTTTTAGAGAGCATCATCCTTCTCTTTTATGTCTGAACAAAAATCCAGGGTGCTGTATCTCATTGATCCCTATTTTAGGAACATCTGAATGGTGTCCCACTTTGACTATGGTAAATGATAGTGCAAGTAACTATGTACATATGCCGTTTATATTTTTGCTTGTGTACCATTGAGATAGGATTCAAGAAGTTGAGATTGGTGAGTCAAACACATGCGATTTTCTAGGTTTGGCCAATTCCCCTCCATAGGGTTGCATTTTGCTCTCCACCAACATCTCATGATGGAAGAAAAGCGCTGGGGCCTATGGATGGACCTCAAGATGTCAGTGTTTCTGCAATTCTATGAAGAATGCTGGGTGCAGTTGTCCAGAGACAGAAGCAGACACACTGGCATTCTGTCCACTGTCATTTCCAAACTTAGTGTCCTTCCTCATGAAAATTGAAAATGTTAATGCTGATCTTTCATCTTACAAACTGTCTTTTTACACAGATAGCTACTGCCCAATAGTGATATAATCTCATGTACCTGTAGTTTAAATTGAACATATTTATTTCTTCAAAGGCTTTTACATAATCCTATTGGATTTTTCTCCTGATATCTGCCATCCAGAGTCTTATAGAAGTTTCTCAGTGGCACAGTTAACTGAATTTTGAAATACAGGAATTTCCTTTGCACCTACATTGTAGTCTAACGAACACTCTGGGACTGTAGTTTAAGGTTGGAAAACATCCACTGCCAATCTGTGTGGGAATGGAGATGTGATTTCTTGTTTCAGTTTCTGGCCCTGGAAGTATATAATGCAGGTTGACATTTCTTGTGATTCAAGCAACATGAGTTGTTCAAATGACATTACTCCGGTGTAAGTTTTAACATGAGTGTTGTTTGTCTTGTAATTTTTAGGTTGAATTAAGAAATATTATCAAGAAGTCCAAAGTCATTTTTAATGTTTGAAGTAATGATTGACAGTGATTCTTCTCATTCAAAGAATTTATACTTTGTATTCCAATAATCTATCTGCAAAAGAGATCCCATTTGTGACAGCATCAAAATACATATAAAATACTTAGGAATAGGGCTGGGGTTGTGGCTCAGAGGTAGAGCGCTCGCCTAGCATGCGTGAGGCACTGTGTTTGATCCTCGGCACCACATAAATATAAAATAAAGATATTGTGTCTACCTATAACTGAAAGGTTAATAAAATAGGTACTTGTCACTCCGTTTTTCTGTATGCTTAACAAAACACTGTTGAAATCTTGAGAACTGTTTGCTAATCTTGTTCCCATAATGTGCTGTCCCCAACTGCCAAACTGCAAAATGCACTCCCTCACTCATTTGCAGGCAAATCGCCCACTCGCCCTGACCCGTCAATGAACTTCCCTCCCTGCCCTCTCCAAGAAAAGTATATAAGCTCTGCTTAAGCTATTCTCAGGGCTCTCTCTCTTTGCTCTATTCAAGTGAGCTCTGAGCCCCAGCATGCTGGACCCCTAATAAACCCTTTGCTGTTGTATGAGACAGTCTCTTGGTGGTCTCTTCCTCCGACGCTCGCCCGACCTTTACATAACTAAAAACAAAATATGAAGAAAATACTTAGTAAATTTAACCAAAGAGATGAAAGATTATGCACTGAACATTGTAAAACACTAATGGGGAAAAACATTGAGAATGGCACAAATAAAGGGAAAGATATCCTGTGTTCATGAATTGGAACAATCCATGTTAAATTGGAACAATTTTGTTAAAAAATGTCCATATTACCTAAAGTAACCTACAGTTTCAATGCAATAAAAGATTTGGAACCTATCAACATTCCAACGAAATTATTCACAGCACTAAAAAGAATAAAACAATTCTAAAATTTCTTTGGAACCACAAGATTCCAAATAACCAAAGCAATTTTGAGAAAGAAGACAGAACTGCAGACATTCCACTTGCCTATAATGAAAACTGTTCATGGAGGCTGATTCATTCCAAACCCAGCATTGACTCCTAAAATAACAACAACTGGGCAGCACTGGAAACACGTGTCTACTTATCAAGAGCCAAGGGAAAACATTCAAAGTCATCTGCCTGGTTTTTAATTGACTGTTAATGTTGTTCCAACTCTTTGCCCAACTGTCCTCACCAAAAAGACTGCTAATCCAAATTGGCTTGGGTTTTTTTTTTTTTTGACACATTTTTTTGGCCACTGAAATGAAACGAGTTTTAATAATTCACCACTGGCTAATGTCATTTCTTCTATTATAACAAATGAACTATTTGGGAACTTATATTTGTTGCACTCTTACTTTCATTTATAATTTTGGTGAAGACAAGAGCATTTCATAAAATATACTACATTGATAAGAGTAAATTGAGATTTATGTTTGGGTTGCTCCCAACTCTTTTTGTGACTAGCAATTTAAACAAGTTTCCGTTTGAAAAGAATGAGAGGGTAATTGACAGCTATTTCATGGGTAGTAGTACACAGTCTTTTTGATATACTTCCCCAAAATTGAGAGCATGGATTACTGTAATGATTTTTTCATAAATTCTTTGCAAGTCAGTGGTTTCTAATTCAACAAAACTGAAAGATGACTTAACCAAATGATTATGTAGAATATTAAGAATTATGTTTTGTGATTTTTTTAGCATGTAATTCATAAGAAGTTCAAAGAATTGCCATTGCTATAATAAAACATACTATTCTTTTATTTTTTTATTTATTTTTTTTAGTGCAGGGTCTCGCCTCGGGGAGTTGCTAAGGCTGGCTTTGAACTCATAATTCTCCTGTCTCAGTTTCCCAAGCTGCTGGGATTACAGGCATGTGCCAATTTGCCCAGCAAAACATGCTATTCTTTGTGTGAGCAGATTTCTTAGTACTTCTATAGATACAACAAATGGGAAGAAAAATTGAACACTTCCTGTCTTGTAGCAATATGTAATAGTCATCTATGGATAAATGAACCAATTAGTTGAAAACTTGTTTAATTCATCTTATTAACGTGCATTCCCATTTTTTACTTTTGTTTATCATTTAAAAGTTTTTTAAATGACTTACATTGCTTTGATAACATATTCTTAATATTGTAATATAGCTCAATTCAGAACAAATTTTTAACCCTCAGAGATTTATGGTCATAAGAAACATAAATAGAAAAGCATTTTAATGTGTATTGTATGTGTGTGTATTTTTTTTATTGGTTGTTCACAACATTACAAAGCTCTTGACATATCATATTTCATATATTAGATTGAAGTGGGTTATGAACCCCCAATTTTACCCCAAATGCAGATTGCAGAATCACGTCGGTTACACATCCACAATTTTACATAATGCCCTATTAGTAATTGTTGTATTCTGCTACCTTTCCTATCCCCTACTATCCCCCCTCCCCTCCCCTCCCATCTTCTCTCTCTACCCCATCTACTGTAATTCATTTCTCTCCTTGTTTATTTTCCCATTCCCCTCACAACCTCTTATATGTAATTTTGTATAGCAATGAGGGTCTCCCTTCATTTCCATGCAATTTCCCTTTTCTCTCCCTTTCCCTCCCATCTCATGTCTCTGTTTAATGTTACTCTTTTCTTCCTACTCTTCCTCCCTGCTCTGTTCATAGTTGCTCTCATTATATCAAAGAAGACATTTGGTATTTGTTTTTTAGGGATTGGCTAGCTTCACTAAGCATAATCTGCTCTAGTGCCATCCATTTCCCTGCAAATTCTATGATTTTGTCATTTTTTATTGCTGCATAGTACTCCATTGTGTATAGATGCCACATTTTTTTTTTATCCATTCATCTATTGAAGGGCATCTGGGTTGGTTCCACAGTCTAGCTATTGTGAATTGTGCTGCTATGAACATCGATGTGGCAGTATCCCTGTAGCATGCTCTTTTAAGGTCTTCAGGGAATAGTCCGAGAAGGGCAATAGCAGGGTCAAATGGTGGTTCCATTCCCAGCTTTCCCAGGAATCTCCAAACTGCTTTCCGAATTGGCCGCACCATTTTGCAGTCCCACCAGCAATGTACAAGTGCACCCTTTTCTCCACATCCTCGCCAGCACTTGTTGTTGTTTGACTTCATAGTGGCTGCCAATCTTACTGGAGTGAGATGGTATCTTAGGGTGGTTTTGATTTGCATTTCTCTGACTGCTAGAGATGGTGAGCATTTTTTCATGTACTTGTTGATTGATTGTATGTCCTCCTCTGAGAAGTGTCTGTTCAGGTCCTTGGCCCATTTGTTGATTGGGTTATTTGTTATCTTATTGTCTAATTTTTTGAGTTCTTTGTATACTCTGGATATTAGGGCTCTATCTGAAGTGTGAGGAGTAAAAATTTGTTCCCAGGATGTAGGCTCCCTATTTACCTCTCTTATTGTTTCTCTTGCTGTGAAAAAACTTTTAAGTTTAATTAAGTCCCATTTGTTGATTCTTGTTATTAACTCTTGGGCTATGGGTGTCCTATTAAGGAATTTGGAGCCCGACCCCACAATATGTAGATCGGAGCCAACATTTTCTTCTATCAGACGCAGAGTCTCTGATTTGATATCAAGCTCCTTGATCCATTTTGAGTTACCTTTTGTGCATGGTGAGAGAAAGGGATTCAGTTTCATTTTGTTGCATATGGATTTCCAGTTTTCCCAACACCATTTGTTGAAGATGCTATCCTTCCTCCATTACATGCTTTTAGCCCCTTTATCAAATATAAGATAGTTGTAACTTTGTGGATTAGTCTCTGTGTCCTCTGTTCTATACCATTGGTCCACCCGCCTGTTTTGGTACCAGTACCATGCTGTTTTTGTCACTATTGCTCTGTAATATACTTTGAAATCTGGTATCGCTATACCGCCTGATTCACACTTCCTGCTTAGAATTGCTTTTGCTATTCTGGGTCTTTTATTTTTCCATATGAATTTCATGATTGCTTTATCTATTTCTACAAGAAATGTCGTTGGGATTTTGATTGGCATTGCATTAAACCTATAGAGAACTTTTGGTAATATCGCCATTTTGATGATGTTAGTTCTGCCTATCCATGAACAGGGTATATTTTTCCATCTTCTAAGATCTTCTTCTACTTCTCTCTTTAGGGTTCTGTAGTTTTCATTGTATAAATCTTTCACCTCTTTTGTTAGGTTGATTCCCAAGTATTTTATTTTTTTTGAGGATATTGTGAATGGAGTGTGTTTCCTCATTTCCGTTTCAGAAGTTTTGTCGCTGATATACAGAAATGCCTTTGATTTATGTGTGTTGATTTTATATCCTGTCACTTTGCTGAATTCATTTATTAGTTCTAGTAGTTTCTTTGTAGACCCTTTTGGGTCTTCTAGGTATAGAATCATGTCATCTGCAAATAGTGATAATTTAAGTTCTTCTTTTCCAATTTTTATGCCTTTAATTTCTTTTGTCTGTCTAATTGCTCTGGCCAGTGTTTTGAGAACTATATTGAATAGAAGTGGTGATAGAGGGCATCCCTGTCTTGTTCCAGATTTTAGAGGGAATGCCTTCAACTTTTGTCCATTCAGAATGATGCTAGCCTGAGGCTTAGCATAGATAGCTTTTACAATGTCAAGGTAAGTTCCTGTTATCCCTAGTTTTTCTAATGTTTTGAACATAAAGGGATGCTGTACTTTGTCAAATGCTTTTTCTGCATCAATCGAGATGATCATATGGTTCTTATCTTTAAGTCTATTGATGTGGTGAATAACATTTATTGATTTCTGTATGTTGAACCATCCTTGCATCCCAGGGATGAATCCTACTTGATCATGGTGCACAATTTTTTTGATCTGTTTTTGTATTCGATTTGCCAGAATTTTATTGAGGATTTTTGCATCTAGGTTCATTAGAGATATTGGTCTGTAGTTTTCTTTCTTTGAGGTGTCTTTGTCTGGTTTCAGAATCAGGGTGATGTTGGCCTCATAGAATGAATTTGGAAGAGCTCCCTCTTTTTCTATTTCCTGAAATAACTTGAAAAGTATTGGTATTAATTCTTCTTTAAAGGTTTTGTAAAACTCTACTGTATACCCATCCAGTCCTGGGCTTTTCTTGGTTGGTAGTCTTTTGATGGCTTCTTCAATTTCATTCACTGATATTGGTCTGTTCAAATTGTGTGTATCCTCCTGACTCAGTCTGGGCAAATCATATGACTTAAGAAATTTATCGATGTCTTCACTATCTTCTATTTTATTGGAATATAGGTTTTCAAAATAATTTCTAATTGTCTTCTGTATTTCTGTAGCATCTGTTGTGATATTGCCTTTTTCATCCTGTATGTTAGTAATTTGAGTTCTCTCTCTTCTTCTCTTCGTTAGCATGGCTAAAGGTCTGTCGATCTTATTTATTTTTTCGAAGAACCAACTTTTAGTTTTGTTAATTTTTTCAATAGTTTCTTTTGTTTCAATTTCATTGATTTCCACTCTGATTTTAATTATTTCTTGCCTTCTGCTACATTTGCTGTTGTTTTGCTCTTCCTTTTCTAGGGCTTTGAGATGAAGTGTGAGCTCATTTATTTGTTGTTTTTTTCTGTTTTTGAGGAATGACCACCAGGCGATGAATTTTCCTCTTAAAACTGCTTTCATTGTGTCCCATAGATTCCGATATGTTGTGTCTGTATTTTCATTTATCTCTAAGAATTTTTTGATTTCCTCCTTTATGTCTTCTGTAACCCATTGATCATTTAGTAGCATATTATTCATTTTCCATGTGATGTAGGATTTTTCCTTCCTTCTTTTATCATTGATTTCCAGTTTCATTCCATTATGATCAGATAAAATGCAAGGTATTATCTCCACCCCTTTATATTTACTGAGGGTTGCCCTATGGCATAATATATGGTCTATTTTTGAGAAGGATCTATGTGCTGCTGAGAAAAAAGTATATCCATTTGATGATGGTTGATATATTCTATATATGTCAGTTAAGTCTAGGTTATTGATTGTGATATTGAGTTCTATAGTTTCTTTATTCACCTTTGGTTTGGAGGGTCTGTCCAATGTTGAGAGAGGTGTGTTGAAGTCACCCATAATTATTGTGTTGTGGTCTATTTGATTCTTGAACTTGAGGAGAATTTGTTTTATGAATGTCGCAGCACCATTATTTGGTGCGTAAATATTGATAATAGTTAAGTCTTGTTGGTGAATGGTTCCTTTTAACAGTATATAATGACCTTCTTTATCCCTTTTGATTAACTTAGTCTTGAAGTCGATTTTATTCGATATGAGGATGGCCACCCCTGCTTGCTTATGAGGACCGTGTGCATGGTATATTTTTTCCCATCCTTTGACCTTCAGCCTGTGTATGTCTTTTCCAATCAGATGTGTCTCCTGGAGGCAGCATATTGTTGGATTTGTTTTTTTAATCCATGATTCCAGCCTATGTCGCTTTATTGGAGAGTTTAAGCCATTAACATTCAGAGTTACTATTGATATATGGTTTGTACTTCCATCCATGTTTGATTGTTTATCCTTTTTTAAAAAAAAATTTAGTTTGTTTCTCCATGATTATCTTTCCCCTCGCCCTCTGTCTTTACTGAGGCACTTCCCACTGATGGTTTTGGTTATTGTTTTTCATTTCTTCCTCGTGTAGTGTTTTGCTCAAAATGCTTTGCAATGCTGGTTTTCTGGCTGCAAATTCTTTTAACTTTTGTTTATCATGAAAGATTTTTATTTCGTTGTCATACCTGAAGTTTAATTTTGCTGGATACAGAATTCTTGGTTGGCATCCATTGTCTTTCAGTGTTTGAAATACATTGTTCCATGACCTTCTTGCTTTCAGTGTCTGTGATGAAAAATCCGTTGTTAACCTTATTGGTTTACCCCTGAATGTAATCTGTCTCCTTTCTCTTGTAGCTTTTAATATTTTCTCTTTGTTCTGTATATTGGATATCTTCATAACAATGTGTCTTGGCGTTGGTCTACTGTGATTTTGTGTGCTCGGTGTCCTGTATGCATCTTCAATTTGTATATCTGTTTCCTTTTTTATTTCTGGAAAGTTTTCTGTAATTATTTCATTCAGCAGGTTACTCATTCCCTTGGTTTGAATCTCTGTACCTTCTTGTATCCCGATGACTCGTAAGTTTGGTTTTTTATGTTATCCCATAACTCTTGGATGTTTTTCTCGTGATTTTTTACCAGCCTTTCTGAGTTGGCTAGACTGTTTTCAAGATGATATATTTTGTGTTCATTATCTGACGTTCTGGCTTCTACTTGCTCCACTCTGTTAGTGATACTCTCAATTGAGTTTTTAATTTGGTTTATCATTTCCTTCATTTCTAGAATTATTGTTTGATTATTTTTTATAATCTCTATCTCCTGATAAAGATGCTTAAGTTCTTCTTTTATCTGTTTATGTAATTCATTCTCAATGTGTTCTTTCGCTGCTTGAATTTGCTGTCTTGTATCCTCTTTAAGGTTCCATTCCATCTGTCTAAGGTGTTCCTTGAGTTCTTTATATGACCACTTTTCTGATGACTCTAGGTCCTCCTGAATATTTAGGCTGTCCTGCATTGTTTGTACTCCTTTTCTTCCTTGCTTTTTGAAGCTGCTCATGTTACTTCTTGTTCTGTTTGACTGCTGAGTTACTGTTTACTCCTATAAATTTATTAGATGCTTGGGAGGAAACGTATTAGAAGGGAAGGGAAGAAGTCACTAAAGAGAATGAGAGAAAACAGGTAGAATTCAAGGAAGGGGGGATAAGAAAAATGAAAAGACAAAAGAAGAAAAAATAGGAAATAAAAAAAGAAAAAAAATTAAAAAAAATAATAAAAAAATTAAAATTAAAATTAGAAGAAGAAAAATTTTAAAAAATTGTAAAAAAAATTAAAAAACAACAAGAAAGAAAAAAGAAAATGAAAGAAAAACCCAAATCAAAAAAAAAGAGAAAAGAAAAAAAAAGGAAAAAAAGCTAATAAATGCAGTCTTAGAGTTTGATTAACTTCTCTTCCAGTAGGTGGCGCTGTGCCCACCAGGTCAAGTTTCTCCTGTCAATACGCGGGAACCAATCACTGTGCAGCAGCTCCTCCCAGACTGGGCGAGTCTCCAATCCTGAGTGTCTAGGGCCTCCTCTTGTGTCTAGTCACTTCCCACTTTTCCTCTAGCCAGGCCCCTCTCACGGTGCCACTCATCACAATACGGCTGAGAATCCTCAGCGAATTTTACTTGCCTTCTGGTAGCCACTCCCCCGGTAGCTGGTGCAAGAGACCTCAGTAGTCAGCCCTGGTGGGAGTGGTAGTTCCGCGCCACGGGTCCCGCGCCACCTCTGATTCCCTTGGGCTGGCTGTCGCACTCACGGGAGAGCTGGGAGCGGCCCTTACGGGAGAGCTGGGAGGGGCCCTTAAGGTTTCCCTGAAGTGTGGAGAGGGAAGGCTAGGGGATTACACACCTGTAGCCGCAGGTTTCAATGAAGTTATCTCCTCCGCCGCAGTCTGATGACGTAAGTTCTCTGCCATAGTGCTGTCTCTTGCAAATGGCGACAGTTCGATTCCCTTTGCCGGGCGACCAATGCAACGGGTGGGTCCTCACTGTCTCTCCCAAGCCCCGTTTCAAACCTGTGGCCACTACTTATGAAGGCTCGGTAGGCATTTACCTCCGTAGGATCAGAAGGGCTGATCAGTTGTTTCAGCCGGATGGATTAATGCTGAGTCACAGCTGTTTGTCTGTGGGAAGCAGGCAAACGGGAGTTTGAATTCAGCCGATCCGGGCTCAGTGTGTGTTCTGAGAGGCCCAGACTGTTCGCCCCAGATCCATGTCAGCTCAGCATTGCCTAGTGATCCTGAGCAAACAGATTTAGGTTGTTTACGACTCCCTATGCCCGCACAGCTGAAGAGGTCAGAGACTTGATCTCTCCACGCCCGCCGCCATGTTGGAATCTATGTGTGTATTATTTTATTATAGAGACAATAGATGATTAATGTATAAGACTTTTAAATATAAAAATATAATAGGATGAAACTCTATAAGACACATAGGAACAAAATAAAAGTTCCAGAAGAAAATTAAATGATCCAGAATTTGACTTCTAACAGAGATTTCATTTGTTGTTTTTAAATAGATGATTTGAATGTCAGGTTACTATGAAAATATTCACTCCTTTGAACACACAGAGTGATGTGATAGTTTAATTAAATTAACAGTTTCAAAAAGTCAGAATTAGATTCTTGGCAACTATTTAAACTTAAAAAAAATTGGATATAAACTTAAAAAGGCACACAAATTACACATTTTTTAAGCCTAATGGCTTAAACAGACAAATGATTTTTTCTCTTACATAAAAGAAACTAGAGACAGACAATTCAAGCTGTCCAGCTCCTTGAAATCATTGGAGGTTCAGATCCTTCAATCCTTCTGCTCTGCCATCCTTGAGAGGTGGTGTTTTAGGCCATGAGCCACATTATGGCTATTGGAGCTCCAGGGATCCCTGGGGAAGGCCACAACAGCATTCCTAAGGACCCTTGAAGATGAAATTTTCTCCTGAGCATATTTCCAAGGGTCCTGCTACCAAGGGAACGAGAATACACATTTGGCAGGCAATTAGCAGTCCGTTGCATAGAGTAGAACTCCAGGTCCATTAAAGAGTAAACACACATTGCGCATTGCTATCTCTTGAAGGAAGTTTACCAATGGATTCTTTATGGCCCAGTGGAGAATTTTCATGTTATTTTTATTTACTTCACTCTTCTATATTCAATTTGCTTTTTTACAGTAAGCACAGCCTTTCTTAAGAAAACATTACAAATATTCTCAAATCTTGTGGAAGTTACCAAACCCAAAGTGAGGAAAATTGTGCAAAATAACCTGTTATAAAGTGTTAAAGGTCCAAGCTGTGTTAAATTATAGAGACTAAGGAAACACAAGACCGTGGATTGGATACTGGATCAGAAAATTAAATAAAATTAAAATTGGTGAAATTTGAATAAGATCTTAAATTCATCGAGAGAATTGAGTCTACACTAATCTGCTGGGATAGGTCACCGTACTATAGTGGTGTGAGATGTTATGAAAATCCTACAGTCCAGAGCAGGCTGCCCTTCCCATCCAACTGGGAAATGGGCTCCAGCCAATGTCTCCCGGCTGGCTAGCGCCGCTCCCTACAAAGCCCTGGGCAGGGAGGGAGGTGCGAACTTTGGATGACATTGCCACGAGCAGCTCTGTAGCCGTGGCTCGGGCAGGAAGAGGGAGGTGACCCTTAGGGCAGGGGTTCTTCTCCTCGCCCTCTTCACAGCCCTCTGCGGTTCCCAGTGCACCAAGCCTCCTTCGCTGGTGGCCAGAGGGCACACTCTGTCTTCCTAAGACGCCACCACTTTTTCCTTGCTCCTGAGCATCTCCAAGCTTCAGCCAGCACGACTCCAGGCTTCTTAGTGGAGAATCACCGCCAGGATGCCAGGATCGCTGAGAAGCCTAGAACTGTGTCCATTACCGGTGTCAGACAGAGGCCAGGGGACCCGGGACCAGGAGCCAGAGGGACGCGCGAGGGCAGCAGCAACTGGCAGCAGACCCTAGCGCGCAGGGGCTCCGCTGAGTAACTCTCCAAAAAAACACCTGACGAGTAGCAGAAGGGACTCCAAGAGCCGAAGTTCAGCTACCAGGAGCAACAAGGTGCTCGCAAGGTGCTCCCGAAACAGGCTGGCCTTTCCTGGGACTGATGAAGACATTAAAATCGTGCAGGGAAGAGGTTTTGCCCCCGGGTCTTTCCCTCTGCGTCCCAGGCCCCAGGCATTGGGAAGGGAGATTCACTCCAACACCCCAGGATGGCCAACAAACTCAAGGAAAGGATCCGAGGGGCCACTGAGGCACGCTGTGGGCAAAGGGCAACGGCTCTGGGTGCAGCGTGGGTGTGATGGCATTGGCCCTCCAAGGAAGGAGTTGAGCTCCTCCCCAGGAGAGAGAGGAGCTCCTGCGGGCAGCCCACCACGAGATCGCGCATTAGGATGCAGGTGCCCGCTGCAGCCGAAGGTCCAAGCAGCAGTTATTGAGGCGGGCGCTGGAGGGCAGCGAGTTGGACCCGTGGGAGGCTCTCATCTCAGCATAGTCACTGCTGGCCCTGTGGCTGAGGTCCAGGCTCAGGCGGCCCTGGTGCTGGACACTGGGAGAGAACCAGAGGGGAGGGTTTGTGAGGACCAGGACCAGAGGTGGCCACCAGGGATAAACTGTGACGGCCTAGGCCTCCCTCACCACAGGCCCAGGACAGCAGCCTGCCCCACCACTTCTCAGAGGTGGCATCTAAGAGGGCCACAAACACAGGGCAAGCCAGAGTCATATCCAGGTCAACAGCAGGGACAGATTGGGCTCACTGGGAGGAAGGGTCTGCTACAAGGAAAACAGGCTCTGCAACCCAGGTGGGCCCAGGAGGAGGACAGGGAGAGGCCGCATGGGCCCCAGGACCTTGGAGAGGTACTGCATGAGTCACTCTGAACAGTGCAACTAGGAAAGCAGAGGGCTGGTGGCAGAGGAGAGCCCGGCTCCCTGTGGTCAGGTTCCCACAATGTACAGAGATGCCACCTTCCTGCTTAAAGCCCTCCTGTGGTCTCCGCCATACTCAGAGTAAAACTCCGACTCTAAGCCAGGCTGCAATGGCTGTCTGGGACCCCAGTTACTTGGGACGCTGAGGTGGGAGGATCACAAGTTTGAGAACAGCCTGGGATGAGTCCATGTCTCAAAATAAAAAAGGCTAGGGGGTGCAGCTCAGCGTTAGAGCACTTCTAGCATGCACAAGGCCCTGGGGGTAATCCCCAGTGCCATCCCCCACTCCCCAACAGGGAAAAAATAAATAAACAGGAAAAAGAAAAGACACTTGAGGGCATCACAGGAAATTATAAGACTGTACCCATTACTGGCTCAAGGAAGTAAAAGGGAAGATTCCTTTAAGAAAAATCACGGTGGCACCCTACTCACACAGGGGGACCTGGAAAGTTGTTGCATCCTGACTCTGGCTCTCAAAAGTCACTGCAGCCCTAGTTTCAGGAGGCCCCGCTCTTGTACCAGCTACCAATAGACCTTGGTGTCATTCACAGGTGATGGCTCTGCAGACATGCAGGATGCTGGAGTTTCGGGGTCATGGAGGCTTCCTCTGAGATCTCCAAGGAAGGCCCAGGAGGACAGGCAATGCATAGCAGGGTGGAACCCCTGCAGGCTGCCCCGAAAGGGCAATGCAAGAAGGTGTGAGGTGAAGCCAAGACTGGAATGAATGCCCCAGGAATTAAGAGATGTCAGTGACGTGGACTGTCACCAAGAAAATTTGCTGAATATGGAAAGAGCCAGGTTAGAAGAGTGGGCTGCAATCAGCAAGATCAAAAGGAGAGAAAACCTGGCAGCCATATGTTCTGGATGCTGTAAATGCACTTACAGGACCTGTTGTCTTCAGTCATGTTTCGGTCCCCTTCCTTCCTATGCCCTTATTCCTCCCTTTGGGGATTGGAGTGTTTACTCTGTGCCATGGTGTATGTTAGATAGTAGTATGTTACAACTAGCACAGGCTCACAGCCAAGAGTTTGCCTTGAGTCTCAGAAGAGACTTTGGACTTGGACTTTGGTGCAGTGTTGAAACTGTTAAGACTATGGGATTCTTGGAGATGAACTTAATGGATTTTACATTGTGAGATGGGCAGGGGCTTTTGGGGACCAGGGGGAGAATGGTATATGAAAATGAGGTATCCCCTAAAATGTTCTCTATTGATACAGGAATGCTCAGAGGTGAAATTATCGGATTGTAAGATTTGTAACCTGATCAGTCCATTCTAGTTTGAATGTACTGAATGGATAGTAACTGTAGGCAGGTGGGGCATGGCCCAAGGAGGTGGGTCACTAGAGCATGACATAAAAGGGTTCATTTTCCCAGTGGCCCCTTCCACCCTTCTCTCTTCTTGCTCACTGGCCACCTTGAATGGAGAGCAGTTCTCCTCCACCGTGTCCTTCTGTCATGATGTTCTACATCACCTGAGCCCAGAGCAATGGAGTCAGCCCACTGTGGACTAAACCTCTGAAACCAGAGGCCAAAATAAACTATCCCTCCTCTAAGTTGCCCTTGTTGGATATTTTGATCAGTAGCAAAAGCTAACACAGGTACAAAGGTGGAGTCCTTGGGAGAAGCCAGTGCAGGCCCCACAGACATGAGGTAGCTCCCAGGCTGCAGCACCAAGACCTTACAGCTGTCACAAATAGTGGTGGCCATGGGCTGCAGACCAGCTTGGGACAGTAAGCACAGTGCTGTTTGGGATGCCAAGGAGACCAGCACCCAGTGCATCACACATCATGCCAAGGAGGATCCCAGGTACAAACAGGAAGAGCAGTTCCAGACTCTCTGTAGTGGTTGGATGTGACACAGAGGTTGAGCAGATATAGCCCTGAGCCCACTCTGCAGCTGTTCGGGTGCTGAGCCCACTCTGGATGCACAGGGCACACTAATTAGAAGGTCCTGAGCAGATTCAATGCCCACCAGATACTTAGCCAGAGGGTGCCATTATCAAGGGTGTGGGGGAGGGAAGCCTGTCCTTAACTGCTAGGACTAGACAGGGTGGCTCTGGGTCTGTAGGGAGGCGCCAGCAGGGTCCCCATGCCAGAGCTTCTGTTGAGGGACAGGGTAATGAGATGATCTTCTCTTCCACATTTTCTCGCTCCCAGAAACCTCCCTTATCTAGTGGATAGGCACTTGGAGGGAAGTGACAGTAGGAGCTGGGGCAAGGTGACAGGGGTCCATGGAGAGGAAGGTGAAAGGAATAATTTCCATTGGTGCAGGAGGAAAGGTACCAAGATGAGAGTGGAGAGGAAGGCCTATCCTCTGGCTGTGCCCTGTTGTAGACCCCCCAGGTCTCCTTACTTTACAGATGAGGAGCCAGAGATGTCAGTTAAGTGACTTGTCCAAAAACAGCAGGGATTCTAACTGGGACATGATGCTTTTAAGCACCAATATATATGGAAAACACACATTTAAAGATCACCTTTTACCTTCAGGCTCCAGTTGAACTTTAGGACTCAGATGAATCCCCTGGTGGCCCAAGCAGGAAGGAATGGGACCCATGGCCTCAGTAATCCAGGTGCAGATTGCATAGGGACAACTCGATTTGTTCTTAGCTCATTCAGGAGATACATACTGCCATGGATGATCTCCCAAATTCAGTAAAGGGGTTTGCTTTGTCTAATGAAGAGTCTTAAGCAAGCGAACCAACCACTGTTTTTGGAAAGCCACTTCCCCGAGCTTCAGTTTCATCTATAATACAGGTTATAATCTCTAAACTACCCTGAAATGGAAACAATTTTCGAATTACATCTGGATGCTTTGCCTGAATCTCTGCTGGAGAGTATGGGCAAGACACTGCAATCCTTTTTATAATGTTCCAGGATTTTGTCTATCCAGAAAAAACTCCACTAGAGGGTTCTTCCCATGCCATCTGACCTTGTACTGATGAGCAAGGAAGCTGAGAGTCACCTCAACCAGCCGCAGTCCCAGGCCACTTCAGCTGACAGCTTGGTGAGCAACACAAAACGAGGAAGGGCTTATCAGCCCCAGCCCTCGCTCTGTCAAAGGGGGGCACAGCCCAAGGAGGAGTCACCAGACACAGGCAGTGAACACCATCTTTGTCCACAATTTCAACCACCTCAGTGGAGACAATTCTTTCATTTTTCATTGAAGAATATATTCTGTGGGAGCCAGGCATGGTGTTGCATGCCTGTAATCCCAGCAATTTGGGAGGCTGAGGCAGAAGGATCACAACTTCAAAGCCAGCCCTAGTAACTTAGCAAGGTGCTAAGCAACTTAGTGAGACCTTCTCTCAAAATTAAACATAAAAAGGGCTGGGGATGTGGCTCAGTGGTCAAACATCCTGGGTTCAATTCCTGATACCAAAAAAAAAAAAAAAAAGGTGTGATTTTATTGTACTTGCTGATTGGCTTACACACATATACACGTACACACAAATTTTTCTTTTTTGACATTTTGTCTTATTACCCTTTTGTTGCTTTTGTGTTTTTTGAGGGTTAGTGGCCTTGTTTTTCTCATGTAACTCTTTCTCTCCTTTTTTCTCCCTCTAATACACATTCTCTTGTTCTTTCATTTTTTCCTCCTCCTTCTTTAATGGACAATGGACTTCATTAGCTATCTCTCTTCTTTCTCTCCTTTCATACTTTGAACTTCTAAATTCTTTGATTTTCTACCCTGCTTTCTTTTTTCTTTTCTTTTTCTTTCTTTCTTTCTTTCTTTCTTTCTTTCTTTCTTTCTTTCTTTCTTTCTTTCTTTTCTGGGGATTGACCTCAGCTCAGGGTCATTTGACCACTGAGCCACATCCCCAGTCCTATTTTGTATTTTATTTAAAGACAGGATCTCACTGAGTTGCTTAGTGCCTCACTTTTGCTGAGTTCAAAGGCTGGCTTTGAACTTGCGATCCTCCAGCCTCAGCCTCCTGAGCCGCTGGGATTACAGGCATGCACCACCATGTCTGGCTTCTTTTCTCTGAATGAACTGATTTTACCATCTTTAGAACTATTTAGATTTCTCGATTTCGGCCTCCACCCTTCCTGCTTGTGTGCTCTTCAGTGCTGTGGATGAAATCTAGGCACCTGGTATTTATTTCAAGGCCGTATGTTTCTACGACTCCTTACCATTGTTTCTTTCCCACTTTCCCCTGAAGTTCTGGGAATCTATTGGGACCCTTGAGTTCATGGGGCAGCCAGTCTGTTGCTGACCTACACTCCAACCCAGCTAGGAGACAGCACACCTGGCTTCACACACCCCCAACCCTGCTCAAATTTTGGCAATACTTTAAAGAAAAGATCAGAAAAAAATCCCACCCTGAAGACCAGGGCCCAAGTAGGAATGGCTCAGGGGAGCCTGAGGTCCCACTCATGGACATCCACTCCTACAGCAACAGCACAGAGAAATAACACAGACTGTGGAGATCACACCCACGAAGGGCCTTCGTCTAGATTGTTCTCACACCCTTCGGAACATACAGTGTTGTCAAGTTTAGAACAGCGATCCCAGTGGGTGCACCCCATGCCCTGCAGTGTGCAACACACTTACCTGATCTACAAAAGGACCCCAATTCTTATGAGACCTACAGAAAATGTGGGTCCTCAAGCTCTGACACAATACACATTGTGTTAAATTATCACTAAAGAAACAGCAGGAAACTATACTATGAAACCCACTTGGAAGTATAATCAACAATTCACAACAACCTGATATTCCTGAAGATTTTCCCACGAGAAGGCTCTGCCCTCATAAGGCCCTCACATTAGTGTGCAAAAGAAATCCATCATAACAGGTGCAAAAATCCCATGACAGGAATACAAGAAATATGTTTTTTAAAAAAGGTAATATGATACCTGCTAAGATTTATAAATCATCAGCAACTGACTCCAAAAAATATCAAAGTGGATGAAATAACAGACAAAGGATGATTATGGAAAAGGTCAATGAATTCCAAAAGAACACAGAAAAATAATTGAATGAATTTAAAAAGTCAATACAGCATACGAGTGAGAAATTCAATAGAGATAGAGTTACTAAAAAAGAACCAAACTGAAATCTTGAAAATTAAAGGCATAATAAATAACAATTCAGTTGAAAATCTCTCCAAAAGAGTAGGCTACTATGCAGAAGACAGAATCTCAGAGCTAGAAGACAAAGTACCTGCCCTTAACATTCTGAAAGTATTGAAGAAAAGAATATAAGTAACCATGATTAGAATATATTATGAATTCTGGGACAGCATTAAGATAACAAATTTAAGAATCACTTCAATCTAAGAGGGATGTAAGACCCAGGCTAATGGCATGGATAATCTCCTCAGGAAAATAACAACAGAAAAATTTCCAAACCTCAGGAATGAGATGAACATGTAAACACAGGAGGCATTCATAAACCAATTACAAGATCAAAATTGACAAAATTACACTTTGTAATTAAGATGCCTAAGATACAGAAAAAAAGATTCAAAGCCTCAAGAGAAAAACATCAGGTCATTTAGAGGTAAGTCAATCAGAATCACTTCTGATTTCTTAGTATGAACTCTAAAATCCAAGGGAAAGAGATAACTGCAAACCAAGATTGCTGTATCCAGCAAAGCTATCCTTCAAAGAAAAAATAAAAACTTTCCAAGATAAGCAGAAACTAAAAGAAAACATGATTACCAAGCTGCCACTACCAAAAAATACTTAAAGACATACTACACACAGAAGGAATAAAAATAAAGACTCCAGAGCTCACAGTGGGTGAATCTCATTAGAAAAATATCTGAGCAAATGAGATTCAGAAATACATTCAATTTTAGAAATAAATATAAATGGCCATATGCGCTAACACACCTGTGATTCCAGTGACTCTGGGATCTTTATTTTTTTTTCCTTCTGTGTATAGTATTTCTTTTTTGTACCAAAAAAAATTATGATAGACAGACAGACTGGCACAATGAATTAGAAAGTAAGATAAACTATATATTGTTTATAAGAAATTTATCTTACATGTAAAATCAGTCACAGGCTGAAAGTGAAAGGATGAAAAATGATATTCCATGCAAATAAGTTCCCCAATAATCGGGAATAGTTACTGTCATATCTGATAAAGAAGACTTCAGGACACAGTTAAGTGGAAGAACCATAAATGTCACCTCATACTGGTAAAGATAAAAACTCAACATAAAAATATAACAATAAGTGCCCCAAATATCAATGTATTTAATTATTTACAAAACACTACTTAATGATTCTGACTCTGCTAAACCCTAATACAATTATATCAGGTGATTTTAATACATATCTTCACCAATAGATAGGTCATCCAGACATAAACTCAATGAAGACTCTTCAGACCTAAAAGAATATTATAAAGCAAATGGACCTACCAGATATCTATAGACTATTTCACTCAACAATAGCCAAATTCACTTTCTTCTCAGGAGCTTATTGTACCATCTCCAAAATAGACCATATTTTAAGCCCAAAGCAACTCTTAGCAAATACAGAGAAATTGATGTAATTTCTTGCCTCTTATAAGATCATAATGGAACAAAATTATAAATCAACAGCAAGAAAAAAAACTACAGAAACTATTGAACATATAGACTGAATGATATACTTTTTTGGGGGGGGAGGGTATTGAGGATTGAACCCAGAGGAACTTTACCATGGAGCCACATCCCCAACTCTTTCTATTTTTATTTTCTTTTCCTACTTTATGTGTATTTTTTCTCTCACTTATCTGTTTCCCTGGGTTCTCCTTTCTTTTTTTCCTGCTAATACCCGCCTCTATTGATTCCTCTTTCATGCTTCCTATAATCTTTTACTTGTATCTTCTCTCCTCCTTCCTTATAAACATCACATCCTACACCACTTCTGTTCTTTCTTTTCCACCATTAGAAATTGTAAACTCTTTGCAAACTTACTGTTGCTGTTGTAGACAATAATTGAACACATCATTTCTGTTAATTGAAATAAAACTGTACATGTCTTAATAGGAGCTATTTGGTTTAAGGCTGTATACTGTTAGCATTAGGTGCTATTAATATTGGTCTCCCCCTTAAAGGCGAGGTATTGGAAACCTTCAGGGACACTATAAGTCTACAGGATAAAAACTGTACTGCTTCAGATCCACACTGCTGGATAGGAAGACACATGAACAATGTGAAAAACAAGGGAACAAAGCATGCCAAACAAACCAAGATGTTCCAATAATAGAATCCATTGTCAAAATAGTAGAAGAAATGTCAGAGATGAAATTTAGAATGTACATAGTTAAACTGATCCACAATGTAAAGGACAATGTAAGGAGTAAAATCAGAGATAAATTTCAGGAAGTGAAAGATCACTTCAATAAAGAGGCAGAAATTGTGAACAGAAATCTACACAATGAAGGATTCAATAAAACAAATTAAAAATTCAATGCAAAGTATCAGCAACAGACTAGACCACATGGAAGTCAGAACCTCAGGCAGTGAAGACAAAACATATAATCTTGAAAATAAAGTTGACCATGAAGAGAAGATGGTAAGAAACCATAAACAGAACTTCCAAAAAGTATTAGATAAAGTATTGGATAACATGAAAAGACCAAATTTAACATTTACTAGGATGCAAGAAGGCATGGAGACACAAACCAAAAGAATTCACAATCTTTTCAATGAAATAATATCAGAAAATTTCCCAAATCTAAAGAATGAAATGGAAAATCAAGTACAAGAGGCTTATAGGACCCCAAATGTACAAAATTACAACAGACCAACACCAAGGCACATTATAAGGGGAATAACTAACATACAGAATAAGGATAGAATTTTAAAGGTCATGAAAGAAAAAAAATCAAATTACATATAGGGAAACCAGTTCAGATATCAGCTGATTTCTCAATCTAGAACCTCAAAGCTAGGAGGTCCTGGAATAATATGTATTAAGTTCTGAAAGAAAATGGATGCCAACCAAGAATTTTATATCCAGCAAAATTAAGCCTAAGATTTGAAGATAAAATTGAAAACCTTCCATGATAAACAAAAGTTTAAAAAATTCACAACTAGGAAGACTGCACTACAGAACATACTCAACAAACTATTCCATGAAGATGAAATGAAAAAAAAAAAAAGTGAAAACCAGAAAACGGAAGAACTGCACTAAAGGAATAGTCAATCAAACCAGAAATAAATCAAATTTAAAACCAGAAATAAACCAAATGACTGGAAATCACATCGCAATAATAACCTTGAATGTTAATGGCCTTCATTTATCAATCAAAAGAAATAGACTGGCAGATTGGATTAAAAAACAAGATCCAACAATATGCTGTCTCCAAGAAACTCACCTCATAGGCAAACACATCCACAGGCTGAAGGGGAAAGGATGGGGAAAAAACATAATACTCGTATGGATTGTGTAAACAAAGAAGGGTTCCCATTCTCATATAAGATAAAGTGGACTTCAAGCCAAAGTTAAATAGAAGGATAAAAGAAGGACAATTCATACTGCTTAAGAGAATGATATATCAGCAAGACATAACAATCATAAATATGCCCCAAACACTGGCGCATCTCCTTGTATCAAATAAACCCTTCACAATATCAAGAATCAAATAGACCACAACATAGTAATACTGGGTGACTTTACACACCTCTCTCACTACTGGACAGATCTTCCAAACAAAGGAACTATGGAACTAAACAAATCTGCCGGTGTCCTGCATGGGGTGAGTGGGGGTAATAGTTGGAAGTGTGGGCTGGCTGCGAAGTAAAAGCTGCAACAGGAGGATCGCAAATTCAAAGCCAGCCTCATCAAAAGTGAGACACTAAGCAGATCTTTGAGACCCCATCTGTAAATAAAATTCAAATTAGGGCTGGGGATGTGGCTCAGTGGTCCTCAAGTGTCCCTGAGTTCAATCCCTGGTAGCAAAAAATAAATATAAAAATAAAAGCTATGAAGTAGTATTACAAAATAAACACAGAAGACCAGAAATGGATATTTTTAAAATGGGGGCAGTAATGGATTGAGCAGACCTGATGGGTCTGACTCCTAACAAACAGAAAAACCCGTGCCTGTTTTATTTATAGCAGTACAGACTAAAGGTGATCGGTAGAGAGCCCCTTCAGGGAAAACAGGATGAGAGAGGGGATAAACAGGTTGTTTGGTGCTTGGCAGGTTATGCTCATCTCCAGACAGCTGTGTTTGAACCTGGGGCTGTGAGCTAAGGCAGGGCACCAGCAGGATCTGGACTTTCTCCAACTGGGAAATTCCACCCAGGAATTTCCAGAAAAGCAGCTTCCCTGCCTTAATGGCTCAAGCAATATCCCTAGTTCATACAGGACTCCCAACAAAATAATACAATAATACAAAATAATAACTGACATGTAAAGAATATTTTATCCATCAACAGGAGAATACACTTTCTCCTCAGCAGCACCTTCTCTAAAATAGACTATATTTTATGCCACAAAGCAACTCTTAGCAAAAAAATAAAAAATAAAAAAATAGAGATAATATCCTACATTCTGTCAGATCATAATGGAATGAAACTACAAATCAATGGAAAAGATAAAAACTAGAAGACTAAATAATACATTATTGACTTTATGTATTAAGTAATAACTTATTTCATTAAAATAATAGAAAGTCAATGAACAAATGACCTAACATTCCATCTCAAAGCCCTAGGAAAAGAGAACAAATCAACACCAAAAGCAGTAGAAGACAGGAAATGGTTAAAATCAGAGCTGAGATCAATGAGATTGAAACAAAAGAAATAGTTTTAAAAATTGACAAAACAAAAAGTTGGTTCTTGAAACACTAAATAAAGTTGATAAACTCTTAGTCACACTAATGAAAAGAGAAAACTCAAATTACTAAAATTTGTGATGAAAAAGGAACTATCATGAGAGACACCACTGATATGCAGAAGATAATTAGAAACTATTTTGAAAATTTATAATCCAATAAAATGGAAAATCTTGAAGATAACAACAAATTTGTAGAGACATATGATCCACCCGAGTTGAATCAGGAGGACATATACAATTTAAAGAGATCAATTTCTAGCAATGAAATTGAAGATGCCATCAGAAGTCTACCAACCAAGAAAAGCCCAAGACCAGATGGATTCTCAGCCAAGTTCTACCAGACCTTCAAAGAAAAATTATCACCACTACTCCTCAAATTATTCCATGAAATAGAAAAGGAGGTAACCCTTCCAAACTCATTCTATAAAGCTAGTATCACCCCAATACCAAAATCAGACAAAGACACATCGAGGAAAGAAAACTTTCAACCAATGTCCCTGATGAATATAGATGCAAAAATTCTCAATAAAATTCTTTGTCTTGTATGTATTTATAACTACAGAGCCATAGTAACAAATCAGGGTAGGGAGGTGGAGCGTGGGAGGAATAGACAAACTATAGATAGACCAAAGAGGAGGGAGGGAAAGGGAGGAGGCAGGGGTTAGAAATGATGGTGGAGTGAGATGGACATCATTATCCAAAGTCCATGTATGAAGACATGAATGATGTGAATATAATTTGTATACAAACCAGAGATATGAAAAATTATGGTCTATATGTATAATATGAATTGTAATGCAACCTGCTCTCATATATAACAAATTAGAATAAATTTTTTTTAATTCTGGAAAATCACATACAAAAACATATTAAAAAGATAGTGCACCATGATCAAGTGGGATTCATATCAGGGATGCAAGGTCGGTTCAACATATAGAAATCAATAAATGTAATTCACCACACCAATACACTTAAAGACAAGAATCATATGATCATCTCAATAGATACAGAAAAAGCATTTGATAAAATACAGCACCTCTTCCTGTTCAAAACATTACAAATACTAGGGATAGCATGAACATACCTCAATACTGTAAAAGCTATATATGCTAAACCCAAGGCCAATATCATTCTAAATGGAGAAAAATTGAAAGGATTCTCTCTAAAAACTGGAACAAGACCAGGATATTCTCTTTCACCCCTTTTATTCAATATCATCCTTGAAACTCTAGCCAGAGTAATTAGACAAAAGAAAGAAATTAAATGGATACAAGTAAAAAAAGAACTCAAAATATCACTATTTGCTGACGACATGATTCTTTTTTTTTAGAAGATCCAAAATCCACCAAAAAAATTCTAGAACTAATAAATAAATTCAGCAAAGTAGCCAGATACAAAATCAACATACAAAAATCAATAGCTCCAGTATACACCAATAATGAATGCTCTGAATGATAACTTAGGGAAAAATTGTGTTCACAAAAAATCTAAACAAAAAAAAAAAAAAAAAACAACAACAAAAAAACCCCCAACAACCTGGGATTAAAAATCTAACCAATTTTCTACAATGAAAATTACAGAACACTGAAGAAAGAAATTGAAGAAGACTCTGAAGATGGGAAGACCTCCAATGTTCATAGGTGGGCAGAATTAATATTGTTAAAATGGCCATATTACCAGAAGCAATCTATAGATTCAATCCAATCCCTCAATAAAATACCAATGACATTCTTTACAGAACTAGAAAAAAAACAAATCTAAAAATTCATCTGGGAGAATAGATGACCTAATATCCAAAGCGATTCTAAGCCAAAAAAGGAGCACCACACCCAACTTCAAATGATATTACAAAGCTATAGTAACAAAACCTGCATGGTGCTGGCACAAGAACAGACAGAAGACATGGAGACAAACCTACACAGATAATGGTCATCTGATCCTTAATAAAATTACAAAAAAAAAGTCCGCTGGGGATGTGGCTCATGCGGTAGCATGCTTGCCTGGCATGCGTGCAGCCAGGGTTCGATCCTCAGCACCACATACAAACAAAGATGTTGTGTCCGCCGAAAACTAAAAAATAAATATTAAAACTCTCTCTCTTTAAAAAAATAAAAAATAACCCCCCCCCAAAAAAAAGTCCACTAGAGAAAAGACTACCATTAAAAAAAAAATAGGGGAGGGGGCATGGAGGCAGAAAAGATGGTGGAATGAGATGAACATCATTACCCTAGGTATATGTATGACTGCACACATGGTGCGTTGCTACATTGTGTACAACCAGAGAAATTAAAAGTTGTGCTGCAATTGTGTACAATGAATCAATACACATTCTGCTGTCATATATACCAATTAGAATAAATAAATTGATTTTAAAGAAGAAGCCTGAATCATGGAAAAAAACAAATAATCTAATCAACAAATGGGCAAATGAACTGAGCGGATACTTCTCAAAAGAAGAAATTTAAATAGCCAACAGAATGTGAAAAATATTTTTTAAAGAATGCTCAACTTTTTCAACGAGGGAAATGCAAATCAAAATACACTGAGATTTCATCTCACTCCAGTCAGAATAGCCAACATCATCAGAATGTTCTCTCTGATGTGGAGATGCTAACCCACAACAAGGGAGGGAAAGATTGGAAGTTCATTAGACCAAGGGGAATGATGGGAATAGGAAAGACAGTAGAATATGTATGAATATGCGACCAATGTAACTCCACATCATGTACAACCACAATAATGGAACAAATTATCCTTATTCTATGTATGTATAATATGCCGAAATATACTCTCCTGTCATGTATATCTAGAAAGAATAAATACGTTTTAAAAAGAATGGCTGCCATCAAGAATATAAATAACAAGCCAGGCGCAGTGGCACACGCTGTAAGCCTGTAATCCCAGAAACTTGGGAGGCTGAAGCAGGAGGATGGGGAGTTCAAAGCCAGCCTTGGCAATTGTGAGGCTCTAAGAAACTCAGTGAGACCCTGTCTCTAAATAAAATACAAAATATGGCTGAGGATGTGGCTCAGTGGTTGAGTGCCCCTGAATTCAATCCTGGTACCGCCCCCCCCCCAAATATAAATGATAAATGCAGATGGGGATGTAGGAGAAAAGGAACACTTTCACACTGTTGGTGCAATTGCAAATTAGTACAATTACTGTGGAAATTGAAAGACAAGGCATGGAACTACCATATGACTCAGCTATACCACTTCTCAATATTTATCCTAAAAAAATGAAGTCAGCATTTTATAGTAATCTGTGCATACCCCAATTCACAAGAGCCAAATTATGGAACCAGCCTAGATGTCTGTCAACAGGTAAGTAGAATTTTAAAAATGTGGTATATACACACAATGAAGTTTTACTCAACCATAAAGAAGAAAAATTTTATCATTTTCAGGAAAATAAATGAAATTTGAGAGCAATGTTTCAAGTGAAATAGGTCAAACTCTGAAAGTCAAGGATCATATTTTCTCTCATATGTGGAAGCTAGAAAGGAAAAGAAACCAAAAAAGAAAAAAAAAGAGTGGCAGGAATCTCATGAAAATAGAAAGGAGACCAGTAGAGAAAGGGAACAGGGTAGGGAAGAGAGAGTTAGGGAAGGTATTAGCGAAAAAAACTGACCAGATTATGCTGTGTTCATGTTCAAATAGGTAACAATGAGTCTCACTATTATGTATAATTATGATGACCAATAAAAATATTAAAAATAGTCTTTATTTGTAATTTAGATAATCAAGTATATAGAAAATCCTTAAAAATATAATCATAAAGCTGCTAAAATTAAGAGGAAAATGTATTAGGTTACAGGAAAATGTAAAAGTAAAAAATCAATTGCATCTCCATATGTTATGTACTAATAAGTAACCGGGATGAATTGCAAAATGGCAGCCAAACCATTAAATATTTAGAAACAAAATATGTGTAAGATCTGCACACTAAAACCTACAAAATATTCTCAAAACTTTAGAGATTAAGGGGCTCCATATTGTCAATTTTCCCAAGATTGATATGCAGATCAATGAAGCATGTCAAAAATCCTAGCATGCTTTTTGTCAAATGCAACAGTTTCACTCTAAAAATCTATGAAAATGCAAAGAACCTACAACATAATTTGAAAGATGACACTGAGTTTAAGATTTACTCTAAAGGTATAGTAATCATAAGGTATAGTTGATTGACTTTATTCATAGGTGCCTTGATATTTCAATGACCATTACTGCAATACTGTAAAGAGAATTTGATACCCTGCTTTTTAAAAAAAAAAAAAGATAAAAACAATATCAACTTTTAGCTCCCACAAAAATTAACTTTAGATGATTGTAGAATGTTTATAACTTTCTTCATAATGGCCAAAACCAGAAAGAAGGCAAATGAAAAAAGAGTGAATAAAACCCTTTTCTCACCAAACAATGGAGAGTATTTATTTATAAATACTCTCCATTGTAACAACATGGTTGAATCACATAAGCATTGTGCAGAGCAAGGGCAGACCCAACAGAGGGTGTACCATGTAATCATATGGCTGCAATGCCCGGAACAAAGCTCATTTGTTCTAACGGACAGAAGAGGAATGGATCTGGAGCCCAGGTGACTGGTGGGGATTATTATGAAGGGATATGGAGAAGAAGACTTCTAGATTGTGGTGATGGCTACAAAACCATGCATATTTCTCAAAACTCTTCAAGTTCCACATTTTAGAGGAACATATTTTATTATAAGTATTGATGAAATAGATTTTAGAAAAGTAACTGTAATCATTTTCAGAATATCACTGCAACCTCCCTCAAAATGTTTGTGTCCATCAGTGTCACCCGGGAAGTCTGTCTCAAAACCCAATTCCCAGACGTTCTCCAGAAGGAGTAGATGGCAGGTCCTGCAATTCAGCTTTCAACAGCCATCCCCAGGACCATGATCCTGGTGTCCTCTGATCATGCTCTAGAAAACTACCCTCTTAGTAGAGTTGGGCGTCTGATCTGCCTCTTAGATAAGAGTCACACCTTGTCTGATCATCTGGACTGCACACTCATGACCTCAAGAGATGCCCTCATGCCCAGCATCCCAAGTTTGGGCCTAAAGCTGACATGGGAGCTATGGGTGGCAGAGCATATGACCTGGAGGACCACAGATGGATTCAGAGAGACACCTGGGCATCGTAAGTGACACTGATTGACCCCAGTGCAGTGACCTGGCCCACAACTGTAATACCAGCAACTCAGGTGGCTGAAGCAAGAGGATCATGAGGTCAAGAACAGCACAGGCAACTTAGTGAGGCCTTGTCACAAAATAAAATATTTAAAGGGCTGGGAGGGGCTGGGGTTGTAGCTCAGTGGAAGAATGCTTGCCTAGCATGTGTGAGGCACTGGGTTTGATTCTCATTAACACACATAAATAAGTAAAACACAGGTCCGTGGACAACTAAAAAAACTATTTAAAAACAAAAAAAAATGCCCTGTGAATATACCTCAACTGTGGAAAACCCTTGATTAAACACACAATACCAAAAAGGAGAAGAAAACCCACACTGGTATAGCCACACCCCTCAACAGAAAACGTCAGTTATATATGGTGGTTGCCCACATGGACTTCTAAGAAGGTGAGCACCAACTAAAGTTCTAGAATAACTGTCAGCAGTTGGTAGGTGAAGCTCCGCCCATGTTACCAGGGTAACCAGGGAGGCTTAGACTGACCCAACCTCCCAGGCTCAGTTGCCTGGCTGCTGTGGACAGAACAGGGAGGAACAGCTCCCAAAGGAGCCCTCACAGCTGCTCCTCCACCAAACCCAGAGCTTGGCACAGGCTTTCAAGATGCACAGGAAGGGACTAAATAGTCTCCCCAAGGGTTTAGGACAACAGGACCTAGTAGGAATCCCACATACAAAGGGACCTCCAGGAACCAGCTCACAGGGAGGCCTTGGAGCTCCTGCCAGGCCTGAGAGGATCTACCTTCAGAACCATGTGGAGGAGAAAGCCTGTGCGGTCCTGGAGAGAGGAATGTGATGGGTAGATCCCCAGGTGGGGCGGCCCAGGTGTCTCTAAGGGGTACAAGTGATCAGGGCCATTAGACTTGGGCCCCATGATAGGAGAGACATAGGGCTCTCCCAATCTCCAAATGGATCACCTGGAATATATCCAGATATAATAGGACCAAAGTGCATCAAGAGAGAAGAAGGAGGGGAAACAAAGTTGAGCAGAGAAACAACCCAAAGGGATTAGGCTCGGAGGGCTGGGGAGCACGCACAAAATGGGACTCAGAGCGGGGAAAGGGTCAGATGTGGACTTAGACCTTTGACCAGGAGAAGGGAGCCTCAGCAGCAGGCTTCAGGGGAAAGGGGCTTTCCTGGCCTCTGTGCGGGGCAGCATCCTTGGGTCTCCTAAACGTCCTTCACCTTAAACAGGACTTCGCCTCCCGGCCAGGGGCTTTGGATGCTGAGGGGGATATGGATGGCACTGAATCCAGGAAGATGAGGAGAGGTTAGTTCAAAAGGAAGAATGAAGGTGATCAGAACCCACAACTGCCAGGCCAGGGACACTAGTTTGCAGGACTCCCCTTGGTCTGTCTCCCTTTCTCTGTCCCCCAAGGGCCATCTGAGTACATTTGAACTTCTGCTTGGGTGCACATGGAGATTTTAACATCAAAAGCTAAATCAGTGGGTCCTCAGTCAGAGAGGGCTCTCCCCAAAGCACTGCCTGTTGGAGAGTTACACTGGGGGGCACTTTGACTTCTTTTAAGACCACAAGGGGGCAGGAAGTTGGGAAGGAGCTCTGGGGGTGGAAAGAGGAAGACTGAGGACACCACATCAGCTGCCTTGGGTGGGCCAAGCAGGAAGCGGCAGGCACCAGCAGACAGAGGCTCAGCCTCCCAGTCCCACACCCCTAACTGTCACTCTTCAGCTATGGTAGCTCTTCTTCCCATCCCAGAATACTCGGAGCTTTCTACCATGTGGGGACAAAGGGGATGGAACACCAGGGCCCAAAGTCCCTCTTCTTAAACCAGTGCCACTTTTGTACCTTGCAGAGTAGGATGTTCCCCCGCCTTCCCCTGTCTCTTGGAGTGAATCCTGCCAACAACATGGGCCTGGACACCAAGGGCCAGGTCTTCCCTGGCTCTGCAGGTGCCAGGGCCCCTGAGGCTAAACTTCAAGAACTTCAAGGGCAAATAGCCTGTGGTTTGGCAGGTGGCTAGCAAAGGTGTCAAAGAGGTGGGACTTGACCTTGGCCAAGCCTTGAAGAATAGGCAGTCCTGGGGGAAGAACAAGCCTAAAGGAAGGGCAGCTGTGGCAAGAAGAAGCTCAGAGACCTGCATGGAGCTGGGGGCAAAGCAGCCCTGACAGGGAGAGTCTTCTCCAAGCACAGGCTGGAGGAGGAAGGGTCAGGAGTCAGCTGATGTCCACTGGGGAGGCTCGGGCATCTGAATCCTAGCTCTCTGGCTGCAGGAGCCACGGACATGTCCTACCTGCAGTCCAGTGGCAGGAATTAAAGCCAAGTTGGAGGACGGTGATGAGGCAGTGGGCGTTCACAGAGTCCAGGTTTGAGTGGCAAGGGCCTGAATGGAGGCTGTAGGTGAATCCCACTGGATCTCCGAAGATGAGAATGGCCCACCCAGTGGGGTTTGGTGACATAGGGGGCAAGAAGGGAGGGATTGCAGGATAATGGAGGGTTTTGTGAGATTAGGGAGCAATTGTACTACGAGGAGAGGAGGAATTGGGGTGGGGGATCAGGAGGGCAGAGGTGAGGGGCAAGTGGCAGGGGAGGAGGCTGGACATTTGGGGTTTAGAGATGGTCACCGGGTCCCTGGGAGTGTGGGATGAGAGGGGCAGTGGGTTTGGGATGCTTTCATTTATTCATTCGTTCAGCATGCTTTGTTGGCAACCAGGGGCACACCCAGCCCTGGGTGAGGTGTCAAAGGGGGGCGTAAAAGGGCAAGGTGTCCCTCCCTTTGAAGAGTCAGACTTGGGCCCCATGACAGGAGAGAGACAGTGCAACCAAGGGGCACCAGGTAGCCTGCTGAGTGTAAGAATGAGCGACCAGAAGTGGTGGGGGAGGCGGTGGACTGCATCCTCTCTCACCCCGTCTTCCACAGAGCAATCAGCTCCCCTCTGGGGTGTCCGTCTCTCCCATCCACTGCATCCCCCGCAAAGCAGGACACTTGTGTGAAGAGGACAGAGTGTCCTTGGGGGCCGCACATGTCCCCTAATCAAGGATCTTTGAGTAAAATGAAGGGAACAGACATTAAATGTGATGCCAGTTCACAGAGTGGAGGGGCAGTCCTGGGTCCTGGAGGAGGTGGGACCAGATCTGGACACGAAGTGAGGAGTTTGCTGAGTGGAGGGGACCACAGGCTCTAAGAGGTAACAGCCCGACTCAGTCTGCTACCCGGCAGCCTGAGGAACCCACCAACCTCAGCTCTGGGCAGGAGCTAGCCGCCCTCCCAGTGCAGGCGGGTGGAACCCTAGAGCACTTGTGACCCGAGGGGCACTCCACTGACCTTTCTTCCAACACCGCCAGCTCTGACCACTACAGTGCCAAACTGAACATGGTAAAAATGAGAACTTGAAGATACAGGATGTTGGGCCGGGGGAGGACTGCAGAGTGCACAGGGGCTAGGCCGCACCCCCAGGGCACCACCTTCCCACCTGCAGTGCTTTCTTGGTTGGATTTCCTCTTTCTTCATTTCATTTTCTGAATGGCATGGCTCGTCTTATTTTAAGAGAAAGTCTGAACCCATTCTTGAGATGCCAAGCTGAGATGGTCGTAGCTCCAAAGATGCCGCATCTGAACTATTGTGACTTTCAGTCTCCTCCTCTGCCTTTAGCAGTTTTCTTTACCTGCCAGGAATTGTGACATTGGGGAGGGTAAGAAGAAAGGAAGGAGTAGCACTCAAAGGAAGGTTGCCCCACATTCCACTGTGCCACCAACAGACAAGGTGGCACTGAGGTTTGAGTGGGATGAAGACTTGCAGTCCTTCTCTGAATGGCCACCTCGCACTGTCAACAAACCAGGCGAGAAGAGCTGGTTTTCTTGCCACTCACTGCAATGGAACCCTGTGCCATGACTGAGTGACTGGCTGCACACGTGCCCAACCTGAGGTGCCCGGCCAGAGCCCAGGACTGTGCCTGTAACTGCCATTGACCCATATCAGAGAAGCCAAGCTTCCTGCTGACCCCTCAAGAGTTGTCCCAACAAAGATCCTACCCGCCCAAATGCTTAAAGCCATTCTCCATTGGAGACAGAGAGGGACCTTAGGTGCAAAGGGCCTTGTGGTTGTTTTTTTTTTTTCTTCAATACTGATGATGAAATATTTCAATCAGCTGCAAGACACCTGGGTTGGGTGCCCTTGTACCCCTACATGGCTCTGGGGAATCCCACTGTTTTCCTCGTCTGGTTCAGATTCTTTGTGAAAAAGTCAAAGGCTCCTGATGCCCATGAGGCTTCTGTTCTGTCCTCAGGGCCATGGGAGCACCTGCAGAGCTCTCTAGACCACAACACTTAGAAACTATTGGGCACAGTTTGTAAAACATCCTTTTAATGCACAGCTGGCTTGCAAGAAAGGAAGGGGAACCCAGGGAGCCAGAACCCCCAGGGGGGAGAACCCTGGGGCAGCAAGCAGAAGCCCCTGGCAGCCCTGATGGGGCAGGAAGGAGGGTGGCTAGGGGAGATGTGGCCCTGTGTTAGGAAGTGTGGCCTTAGCCACCCAGGAAGAGGAGGACCCTGGGTTTTGGCCTTGCTGGGGGTGAACTCAAAGACACCCCTCACACAGGCACATAGAATTGGAGCTCTCTAAGAGCAACACTGTCTGCCACACAAAGAGTCAACAGAGTTCATGCAGGAAGACAAGAGAATTGTCTCCCTCAGCCAGGCTTCTAGGTGGGAAAGGTCGAGGACTCTCAAAGAGATTTTGAGATTCATGACTCCTCGCCAATTTGGGGAACTCAAAACATTAGGCTCCGAGCCTATAATATCCCTAGGTGAGCTGGCATCAGCCAAGGAGCAGCCTCCCTGGGACCCAGGCTCCATCAGTCCTCTCAAGAGCCCCCGAGGCAGCGCCCTGCTTAAGAGGAGCTTGTGTTCGGGAGAAAGTGCCTCTACACTGTCCGCCCCCCCCCTTTACATTTTTCTCCTACTCTTTTCTGCTACAAGTGTCCCGTGTTCTGTGACAGAGCCTCACTTACATTGCTGTAGTGCTAGAGATGCTGCATCTGAACTATTGTGACTTTCAGTCCCCTCTTTTGTGCCATTAGGAGTTGTCTTTGCCTGCCAGGAATAAAGTGAAGTCAAGGACAGTAAGAAGAAAGGCAAGGGTAGCCATCAAATGATGTTTGGTACATATTTCTACTTTTACAGAGCAGAAGCATACCCTCAGAACCATGTACCCAAGAAATACTTTATGCCTTCCTCTTTGAGAGGAGCCACTCCATTTTTAGTCCTGAACATGGTTTTGTACTTAAAACTGCACTACGCGTGATTCCATAGGTCACAGCCATACTGGCTGGCATCTGGAGCTCACAGACGGTGAGAACCATGGCCAGAAGAGAGGCCTGCTGGCGCAGTCCTGCGAAGTCAAGAGGAGCGTGCGGTCCTCTGCTCCTGGCCTCCTCCTCCTGTTTGGGCCTCCTTAGTTTACCTCTCTTTTTTCTGCAGCCAACACTGGCAATTTTAGAAAGAGCCCTATTTCTCTGATAGTGCGACAGTGTTTTAGCAAAGTATCTGAGCAATATGTTTTTTAACTGATTAATGCCCAAGAAAGATGATCCTTGACTGCTTATTATACCCATGGCTTATATAGAAGACTGGCGTATCCTGAAGTCCATTCATGAGGGGTTGGGAAGTCACATGTGATCAAAACACATGGTCAAGTGATCCACTGAGGACCTCTTCCATCACCCAGAAGCTGATAAGCCCTGGGGTGGTGGGCATAGTGGGAAGGGGTGGGGGGGCAGAGATAACAGTGTCATGAAAAGGCTCTCTGTGTCTTGCTAGGAACTTGCTGCTAAATGAAGTGCACTTTCCACGCTCTTGACACAGGCTGAGTGTCACCCCCACTCTGAGTGAAGGCAACAGAGGACCTTCCTAGCATCCCAGTGCCAGACTGTCGTCAGCCTGTTCAGGGAGGGCACATGTCTGACTCCACAGCCTCCTATCCTGAGCACTCCAAGAGAGCCTGATTCCTCTGTCAGCACCCCAGCAACAGAGTCAAATGGGAAACCCAGTGTGGGGGTCAGACAGAGGTTGCAGGGTAACACCTGCTTCCTGGGCCCAGGGTAAGAAGAGAAGAAGAGAGAGGAGAAGAGAGAGAGCTGAGACATAGGAGGAGCTCTGAGTACCCCACCCATGGCTAGCCAGGCTGGCTGTCCCCTGGGAAAGAGGTCAGGTTGATGGCCGCCACTGTCTCAGATTCCCCGCCCCTCAGCTTACGCCCCCTCCCAACACTTCTTGGCTACTAGTTTTCTGTGCTATGTGATACCAGTGTCTCCCTTCTGCCTGACCCGCTGAGGTGCCCACACCTGTATGCACAGTCTTGGTGAGGATCGGGCTGCTGATGTCAAGTGTAGGAGAGGCAGGAGAGAGACAGCCCACAGGACTGGCATGCCGGCAGGCAGTGCTGGCTGGAGGGTCAAGACCTCTTTCCCAGGGCTGGCAGTCGAGTGGCGGTGCAGGCTGGGGTCTACCACCTGGAGCCAGGAGCACAGCACTGGCCTCATTTCCTTGGTGCTCATCCTGCTTGGGTCACCACTGAGGTGATTGTCCCCCTGCCACTGGACTCAGTCTCTGTGACCCAAACAGCACTCTCTGTGTACCCTCTAAACAAAGTTTATGGGTTCCAAGTCCTAGAGAGAGGCATTTTGAGCTCTGAAATAGTTCCACACACTTCAACATGAGCTCTAGTCTGCTTATGAGCTGTGTAAAACTCAACTCTGACCGTTTGTCGTTGACACGTTCTTCTTGTCTTTCAGGGGGGAAAGTCACGCTTCTTCTGACTTTCCTTAGTTATCCTGCCTACAGTCAGCCATCTTGAATAGCTGGACTCCCTTCTGCCTGCCCCCTGCCCTCCTTCCTGGTCATGTTACCTGTGCTGTCCTCCTTCCCAGTTCTCCTCGTCTGTATGGAAAACTGTTGCCACTTGTCCTGTTTGTCATCCAGGAAGTATCAGCTCCCCCAGGAAGGCCTCTCTGCATGGCCTAAAAGGACTAAAGTATTTTTCTGTCACCATGGTCTAGGATCCCCTTTCCAGGATCCTTGCTCCTGGAGGTCTTGAAGTGACTTGTTAAGTAAAGACTCAAGACAGTAAGGCCAGCCAGCCCCTGAGACTCTCCCTCCTGCAAGGCAGCAAAGCAAACCAAGCAGACTCACAGGGGTGGCTGATGACCAAGACTTACCCGCTCACAGGAGCTCTTCCCCAGCCAAGCAACACACGAGCGCTCTCCAGCTCCGCCCGCACCGCCTGTTGCAGTACCCAGCACCTCAGGCAGGGCTGGTGAGCAGAGAATGCTCTGCCCAGGTGGGCAACGTCACCCGCCCCCTGCCACGGCAGCCCATTGATCCTCTCATCTTATGTTTGTCGTCTGGTCTGTGCCTGTGTCCTCTGCTCATGCAAGCACTAAGGGGACCCCTTGATTAGCCCCAAGAAGAGCCACCTTGGCCCTTGGCTTCTTGTCTCAAGTCCAGGGAAATATGACAGCAGAAAAAAAGTCCCAGGATTGGAATGATTCTCCATCCTCACTGGGAAAGAGGAGAAAACTTCAAATCCCAGGGAGCGGAGGCCACACCAAAAGTTCTAAAAGGACAAGGCAAGTGGCCTTGGAGCTGCCTTGGACACATAGCTCTCCCTCGGGACTGAGATGCCTTGGTGCCCAACCAGCTGCCAGGCCTGCGTCCCCTAAGACAGCCACCCCCTTGGGACAGGGATTGCGTCTTCCTTGCCTCTGCCCCCCCTGGTGCCTGGAATATGCAGCTGCTCAAGGGATAGATAGAATTAGCGAGCTACAAGGGTCCAGGCCTATTTGAAACCCCCACTTGTCTGGGCAGCCTCCCTGAGCTGCCCCTCCGCCATTATCTGCCTGCACAGAAAGGAGCTGGCCTTCGAGCAGCCCCCCCAGATCCTGATGCCCACGTGGCTCCAGGAGTGGAGATGGGACGCACGCACATCAGGAAACAAGACCAACACAGTCTAAAAACCAACGAATGCAGGTGCACATCTGCTCGTTTGAATTCGTACATCCTCTTTGCTGCAGACGGCGAGCCAATTGTCATGGGGCCTGTGGCTTCAGGTGCCTCTGGTGGGAGCCGGGGTCGTGGGGAATAAGTGAGGGAAGCTCACCCTCAGCTGGTTGTTCTGTCCTGTTTGGGTTATTATCATATTCATGAATTTCTTTTTTTAAAAAAAGGAATCAAAAGCCAAATGTTAAGCCACAGGGAAAATCACAAATTCCAAAAAATGCAGAAATCCCCAAAGGCCGCACATAGTCACACTCCTACCCACAAACAATAGATGTCTCCAGGGCAGACACATGGGACCAGCAGGATGAAACAGAGGTGCAGACGGTCTATCCTCGCATAGTAAATGGAATAAAAAATACCATAGCAGCTATGTTGAAAGTAAGCAAAACACCTTAAAATAGGATGAAAGCAGGATTTCTCAAAGGAAAATTCTTTGATTTTAATGCTTCTGTATTAGAAACGACAGAAAATAAAGGAAGACAAGAGGCCAGAAAAAGGAGGACCTTGGGGGAAATGAGGGAAGGAGAATAATCTTCCCAAACCACCCTGACCCTGCATTTGCCAATCAAATTCAGTCCTGAGCTGTCAGCAGGAGGAACAGTCAGTTTTCAATTCAGATCTGGCCAACTGGTTTCACCCTTGACCCAGTCTCAGTCATCTCCAATCCATTGGGAAGTAATGGATTGACTGTCAATATCTGAACACCGCAGTGGCCTCCCCAGTGGTATCCCCTGGACGTGCTTTGGAATCTTACCTGTGTCCAGCTCCCTCCTCTGCTCCTGCCACAGGGGCCCCGTCTCCCAGTAGCTCACGCATACTCTGGCCTGTCACGCCTTTGTATCTTTCTGTCTATCTGATGTCCCACCGACCCATCCCCACTTCTCTGCGGTTGTCAGATGGAACTCAGCCTTTCGGGGGTAGCTCAAATGTCCCTTTCCCTGTGGGGCTGTGTTCAACTTTCCCTGGAAGTTCCCCTCTTGCACAGGGCTTTGTTTGTACCCCTAGAGAAGTGTATGTGCACATGTTTTGTGATGGGAGACGGCAGCGACTGTCTGGTTCATCTTCACATTCCTGGCTCCTGCCACCCCCAGCCTAGGGCCTGGTGCCGAGAGTCCCCTCGGTGAAGGCACATTGAGTATCCCAAGAGACTACTCATAAGAAGCTAAACAAAAGCTAGAGACTGCCCCGCGAACACGCTCTGCCCTCCATGGGTCTCAGAGACGCTGCTGTCTTCTAGGACACCCTGACGACCCCTCTGCCATGCCAGATGGAGCTTGTGCTGTTCACTCTTGAGGGCCCAAGTAGACTGGGGGGGGGGGGCGGCGGGGGGGGGGGGCATCTGGACTTTGTTAACAAATGACTACTTCTTTCCCTGTGGTTCTCCTTGTCTGCAATGGATCTTGCCCAGATGGGTTCCCCAGGGCCCCAGAGCTGGGTCTGGGCTTAAAGCTCCATCCAGTTCTGGATGCAGGGTCTCAGCCTGAGAGGAGAAAAGCAGATGCGTCCAGTTATGTACCTGGTTGTTCTGTGCCACGCCTCCTACTCTTGGACAACGCCAACTGAAATGTGTTACACGAGAAGGGTTGGGCACAGTGGCGCACGTCTATAATCTCAGCTGCTCGGGAGGCTGAGCCTGGAGGATCGCAAGTTCAAAGCCAGCCTCAGCAACTTAGTGAGGCCCTAAGCAACTTGGCAAGACCCTGTCTCTAAATGAAATATTTAAAAGGGCTGGGGATGTGGCTTAGTGGTGAAGCACCCCTGGGTTCAATCTCTGGTACCAAAAAAAAAAAAAAAAATTACACATGAAGACACTGTTCCATGGTCACAAGAGAAAAATGCCACAGAGCCACCAGGCTCTGAGCATGCAGGTGGTGGACCTTCAAGCAACAAGTGGTCATAGCACTTCAAGGCCAGGGCCCCTGCATCCTGTGCCCTCAGGAGAAAGCCTGGCACACTGTCAGTGTCCCATCCACAAGTCAGGTAGATGCTGCTCCAGCCGGGTCTGACCAGAGGCTACAGGCCTCCGAGGGACACAGTCCCCCTAACCCAGTGTTCAAGGCAAGCAAGTGGTAGGCATGAAGAGAAAGAAATGAGGTGGGAGCTGTTCTCAACCCCCAACCCATAGCTACCAGGGCATGTTCAATCTTTTGGAAGTCTATATCCAAGAGTAGCTTTCTCAAATATTTTTTTACTTTTTAAAACTTATATTTTTCAGTCTTCGAAAGAGTTTGTTTCAGAACACAAGCCTCTAGAAGGCAGGTATTTCTGTGTAACAGCATTCATTACTCATAAATGCTACTTGATAAGACTGATACTAGTAGGTGAACAACCATTCCTGCTTGGGAGGGAGTTCCAAGAACAAGAACTCTGTGCATCCGGTAGGAAATTCTCTATTACCTCAATGGAGGGCCATAAATGGGTTTGCTTCCAACATAACCCTGCCAAAGAAATCCTTTCTAATAGCACTGAATTTGGAGTGCCCTCCAGAGGCCAGAGAGAATATTTTAATTTTAGGACTCAACTGATTTGTTTGGGGGAGACTGGAGAATGTGAACCATGGCTGTTCTCTCTGCCTCCTGTGTTTGGATGCCTCTAAAGTTCTCTAGCAGAAAGGAGCTCGCTAGCCCTTGAGAAGGGTTGCCCGTCTTCCCACAGCTCTAGCAGGATACCTTTCCTTAGGGCCAATCCAATTCTTCGAACTTAGAGTGCTGCTCACCAACTGAAACAAAACCAAGGCCAACACCAAATGCTGGTGGAGTTTAAGTCACCTTCTTGCATTGCAGGGGTGCTGTGTGTGTGAATTGCATTCCAAACCCTTTAGCGAAAGACTGCTAAAGTGCACAGGCACATTGTTGGTGAGGAATTTGACCGAGGCTTTCTGCAGGGAATGTCTACTCGATTTAAGCATCGACCCTGGAGCTCTTAAGACTCGTTTGTTTTAATTTTCTTAAAAGAAAGAGGCTGCGTTGAATGCTTGTTTAAGTTGATTGAAGTATGACTGACTACTATGTTCTGGCCAAGACTTATCCTGCTCACAGGAAATCTCCTTCCCCAGCCAAGCAACTCACTACCATTCCCATTCCCCACATTAGCCCCTTCCTCCTGCTGTTGTACACACCCCCTGGGGGAGGAGGGCTGGGGAGCTGGGAAGGCTCTGTCAGTGCACAGGTGGGTTGCATCTTGCCCACTGCCAATTAGCCCTGTGTTCCAAGAGCTCCTGGGACATCTTACACTGTCCTTTGACCATGCCCTCTGCTCATTAACACAAAGGAACCTCTTACATACCCAGGGACAGGGGGCCACACCGAAGGATTCTATTTCAAGGGGAAGGCAAGTGGTCCCAGGGTCTTTCTGGACAGACAGAATTTTTCCCAGCTGTCAGCTGCCAGGCCTGCTGCCTGCAGGACCGGGAAGCCCTCACAACAGGGAGCATGTCTTATTCACCTTTGCTCCCAGGCCTGGCTTGTGTGGCTATTCAACGACTAGAAGCATCAGATGGGACCCAAAGTTCCAGGGAAGACCCAGTGAGGGTAGACAATGCAGATCTTTACCGCCCACAAAGGTAGGGTTGGCACCCTGGAGGTCATGATGATTAGCGGGACAAAGAGCAACCCAAGACACCCAGCTAGTACAAAGCTCATTTCTTCTAACAGGAAACAGATGAGTGGGTCTGGGGCTTGGGTGGCTGGTGGGGATTAATGCAAAGGGACATGAGCAGAAGCCTTCACCCAGATTATGATGATAGCTACAAAACCATAAGTATTTCCAAAACTCTTCAAGCTCTACATTTTAGACAGGTAATATTTTATTGTATGTAAATTATACGTCCATGAAATTCATTTTTTAAGAGTAACTGTAATCATTTTCTGAATATCTCTGCAACCTCATCTCCCATGTCCTATCCTCGGAACGACCCTCAGAATGTTAGTGTGTCAGGGTCACCTAGGAAACCTGTCTCAACTCCCATCTTCCTAGGCCCATCTACAGAAGGAGTAGATGGCAGGTCCTGTGATCCAGCTTTAAACAACTGTACTCTCTGCCTCCTGTGTTTGGACGCCTCAAAAGACTGGATGCTTCTGGGACATGATCCTAGTGTCCTCTGATCATTGGAAAACTAGCCCCCTTAGTGAAGCTGGGCATCAGATCTGCCTCCTAGATGAGAGTCACACCATGTCTGATCATCTGGGCTGCATACTCATGCCTTCAAGAGGTGCCCTCATGCCCAGCATTCCCAGTTTGGGCCTACAGCTAACATGGGAGCTATGGGTGGCAGGGCATATAACCTGGAAGACCACAGATTCAGAGAGACACCTGGGCATTATGCCATCTTAAGTGACACTGATTAACCCCTGTGCAGGGACCTAGCCCACACCTGTAATCCCAGTCACTCAGGAGGCTGAGGTAGGAGGATCACAAAGTCAAAAACAGCATGGGAAACTTAGTGAGGTCACAAAATACTAAGAGTCTGGGAATATACCTCAACTGTGGAAGACCCTTGCTTCAAAACATAATACCAAAGGGGAGAAGAAAACCCCCACTGATGTAGCCACACCCCTTAATAGAAAACTTCAGTTTTATGGTGGTTGCCCACATGGACTTCTAAGAAGGTGAGCACCAACTAAAGTTGTAGTATAACTGTCAGCAGTTGGTAGGTGAAGCTCCGCCCATGTTACCAGGGTAACCAGGGAGGCTGAGACTGACCCAACCTCCCAGGCTCAGTTACCTGGCTGCTGTGGACAGAACAGGGAGGAACAGCTCCCAAAGGAGCCCTCACAGCTGCTCCTCCACCAAACCCAGAGCTTGGCACAGGCTTTCAAGATGCACAGGAAGGGACTAAATAGTCTCCCCAAGGGTTTAGGACAACAGGACCTAGTAGGAATCCCACATACAAAGGGACCTCCAGGAACCAGCTCACAGGGAGGCCTTGGAGCTCCTGCCAGGCCTGAGAGGATCTACCTTCAGAACCATGTGGAGGAGAAAGCCTGTGCGGTCCTGGAGGGAGGAATGTGATGGGTAGATCCCCAGGTGGGGCGGCCCAGGTGTCTCTAAGGGGTACAAGTGATCAGGGCCATTAGACTTGGGCCCCATGATAGGAGAGACATAGGGCTCTCCCAATCTCCAAATGGATCACCTGGAATATATCCAGATATAATAGGACCAAAGTGCATCAAGAGAGAAGAAGGAGGGGAAACAAAGTTGAGCAGAGAAACAACCCAAAGGGATTAGGCTCGGAGGGCTGGGGAGCACGCACAAAATGGGACTCAGAGCAGGGAAAGGGTCAGATGTGGACTTAGACCTTTGACCAGGAGAAGGGAGCCTCAGCAGCAGGCTTCAGGGGAAAGGGACTTTCCTGGCCTCTGTGCGGGGCAGCATCCTTGGGTCTCCTAAACGTCCTTCACCTTAAACAGGACTTCGCCTCCCGGCCAGGGGCTTTGGGTGCTGAGGGGGATATGGATGGCACTGAATCCAGGAAGATGAGGAGAGGTTAGTTCAAAAGGAAGAATGAAGGTGATCAGAACCCACAACTGCCAGGCCAGGGACACTAGTTTGCAGGACTCCCCTTGGTCTGTCTCCCTTTCTCTGTCCCCCAAGGGCCATCTGAGTACATTTGAACTTCTGCTTGGGTGCACATGGAGATTTTAACATCAAAAGCTAAATCAGTGGGTCCTCAGTCAGAGAGGGCTCTCCCCAAAGCACTGCCTGTTGGAGAGTTACACTGGGGGGCACTTTGACTTCTTTTAAGACCACAAGGGGGCAGGAAGTTGGGAAGGAGCTCTGGGGGTGGAAAGAGGAAGACTGAGGACACCACATCAGCTGCCTTGGGTGGGCCAAGCAGGAAGCGGCAGGCACCAGCAGACAGAGGCTCAGCCTCCCAGTCCCACACCCCTAACTGTCACTCTTCAGCTATGGTAGCTCTTCTTCCCATCCCAGAATACTCGGAGCTTTCTACCATGTGGGGACAAAGGGGATGGAACACCAGGGCCCAAAGTCCCTCTTCTTAAACCAGTGCCACTTTTGTACCTTGCAGAGTAGGATGTTCCCCCGCCTTCCCCTGTCTCTTGGAGTGAATCCTGCCAACAACATGGGCCTGGACACCAAGGGCCAGGTCTTCCCTGGCTCTGCAGGTGCCAGGGCCCCTGAGGCTAAACTTCAAGAACTTCAAGGGCAAATAGCCTGTGGTTTGGCAGGTGGCTAGCAAAGGTGTCAAAGAGGTGGGACTTGACCTTGGCCAAGCCTTGAAGAATAGGCAGTCCTGGGGGAAGAACAAGCCTAAAGGAAGGGCAGCTGTGGCAAGAAGAAGCTCAGAGACCTGCATGGAGCTGGGGGCAAAGCAGCCCTGACAGGGAGAGTCTTCTCCAAGCACAGGCTGGAGGAGGAAGGGTCAGGAGTCAGCTGATGTCCACTGGGGAGGCTCGGGCATCTGAATCCTAGCTCTCTGGCTGCAGGAGCCACGGACATGTCCTACCTGCAGTCCAGTGGCAGGAATTAAAGCCAAGTTGGAGGACGGTGATGAGGCAGTGGGCGTTCACAGAGTCCAGGTTTGAGTGGCAAGGGCCTGAATGGAGGCTGTAGGTGAATCCCACTGGATCTCCGAAGATGAGAATGGCCCACCCAGTGGGGTTTGGTGACATAGGGGGCAAGAAGGGAGGGATTGCAGGATAATGGAGGGTTTTGTGAGATTAGGGAGCAATTGTACTACGAGGAGAGGAGGAATTGGGGTGGGGGATCAGGAGGGCAGAGGTGAGGGGCAAGTGGCAGGGGAGGAGGCTGGACATTTGGGGTTTAGAGATGGTCACCGGGTCCCTGGGAGTGTGGGATGAGAGGGGCAGTGGGTTTGGGATGCTTTCATTTATTCATTCGTTCAGCATGCTTTGTTGGCAACCAGGGGCACACCCAGCCCTGGGTGAGGTGTCAAAGGGGGGCGTAAAAGGGCAAGGTGTCCCTCCCTTTGAAGAGTCAGACTTGGGCCCCATGACAGGAGAGAGACAGTGCAACCAAGGGGCACCAGGTAGCCTGCTGAGTGTAAGAATGAGCGACCAGAAGTGGTGGGGGAGGCGGTGGACTGCATCCTCTCTCACCCCGTCTTCCACAGAGCAATCAACTCCCCTCGGGGGTGTCCGTCTCTCCCATCCACTGCATCCCCCGCAAAGCAGGACACTTGTGTGAAGAGGACAGAGTGTCCTCGGGGGCCACACATGTCCCCTAATCAAGGATCTTTGAGTAAAATGAAGGGAACAGACATTAAATGTGATGCCAGTTCACAGAGTGGAGGGGCAGTCCTGGGTCCTGGAGGAGGTGGGACCAGATCTGGACACGAAGTGAGGAGTTTGCTGAGTGGAGGGGACCACAGGCTCTAAGAGGTAACAGCCCGACTCAGTCTGCTACCCGGCAGCCTGAGGAACCCACCAACCTCAGCTCTGGGCAGGAGCTAGCCGCCCTCCCAGTGCAGGCGGGTGGAACCCTAGAGCACTTGTGACCCGAGGGGCACTCCACTGACCTTTCTTCCAACACCGCCAGCTCTGACCACTACAGTGCCAAACTGAACATGGTAAAAATGAGAACTTGAAGATACAGGATGTTGGGCGGGGGGAAGACTGCAGAGTGCACAGGGGCTAGGCCGCACCCCCAGGGCACCACCTTCCCACCTGCAGTGCTTTCTTGGTTGGATTTCCTCTTTCTTCATTTCATTTTCTGAATGGCATGGCTCGTCTTATTTTAAGAGAAAGTCTGAACCCATTCTTGAGATGCCAAGCTGAGATGGTCGTAGCTCCAAAGATGCCGCATCTGAACTATTGTGACTTTCAGTCTCCTCCTCTGCCTTTAGCAGTTTTCTTTACCTGCCAGGAATTGTGACATTGGGGAGGGTAAGAAGAAAGGAAGGAGTAGCACTCAAAGGAAGGTTGCCCCACATTCCACTGTGCCACCAACAGACAAGGTGGCACTGAGGTTTGAGTGGGATGAAGACTTGCAGTCCTTCTCTGAATGGCCACCTCGCACTGTCAACAAACCAGGCGAGAAGAGCTGGTTTTCTTGCCACTCACTGCAATGGAACCCTGTGCCATGACTGAGTGACTGGCTGCACACGTGCCCAACCTGAGGTGCCCGGCCAGAGCCCAGGACTGTGCCTGTAACTGCCATTGACCCATATCAGAGAAGCCAAGCTTCCTGCTGACCCCTCCAGAGTTGTCCCAACAAAGATCCTACCCGCCCAAATGCTTAAAGCCATTCTCCATTGGAGACAGAGAGGGACCTTAGGTGCAAAGGGCCTTGTGGTTGGTTTTTTTTTTCAATACTGATGATGAAATATTTCAATCAGCTGCAAGACACCTGGGTTGGGTGCCCTTGTACCCCTACATGGCTCTGGGGAATCCCACGGTTTTCCTCATCTGGTTCAGATTCTTTGTGAAAAAGTCAAAGGCTCCTGATGCCCATGAGGCTTCTGTTCTGTCCTCAGGGCCATGGGAGCACCTGCAGAGCTCTCTAGACCACAACACTTAGAAACTATTGGGCGCAGTTTGTAAAACATCCTTTTAATGCACAGCTGGCTTGCAAGAAAGGAAGGGGAACCCAGGGAGCCAGAACCCCCAGGGGGGAGAACCCTGGGGCAGCAAGCAGAAGCCCCTGGCAGCCCTGATGGGGCAGGAAGCAGGGTGGCTAGGGGAGATGTGGCCCTGTGTTAGGAAGTGTGGCCTTAGCCACCCAGGAAGAGGAGGACCCTGGGTTTTGGCCTTGCTGGGGGTGAACTCAAAGACACCCCTCACACAGGCACATAGAATTGGAGCTCTCTAAGAGCAACACTGTCTGCCACACAAAGAGTCAACAAAGTTCATGCAGGAAGACAAGAGAGTTGTCTCCCTCAGCCAGGCTTCTAGGTGGGAAAGGTCGAGGACTCTCAAAGAGATTTTGAGATTCATGACTCCTCGCCAATTTGGGGAACTCAAAACATTAGGCTCCGAGCCTATAATATCCCTAGGTGAGCTGGCATCAGCCAAGGAGCAGCCTCCCTGGGACCCAGGCTCCATCAGGCCTCTCAAGAGCCCCCGAGACAGTGCCCTGCTCAAGACGATCTTGTGTGCAGGTGGAAGTGCCCCTACACTGTCCGCCCCTCTGACAGTTACGTTTTCTCTCCACTCTCTTCAGCTACAAGAGTCCTTATTCTATGACAGTAACCACTTGCTGTCACCAAGCAGAATCAGACCCTCAGAATTGCATGCCCATCGAGTACCTTATTCCCTTCCTCTTTGAAATGAGCCTCTCCATTCTCAGAGTCCTGAACATGGTTTTGTACTTAAAACTGCACTATGCGTGATTCCATAGGTCACACCCACACTGGCTGGAATCTGAAGCTCACAGATGACAAGAATGATGGCCAGAATAGACGCCTGCTGGCGCAGTCCTGCTGGGTTCAAGAGGAGGGTGCAGTACTCTGACTCCTGACCACCTCCTCTCGGCCTCAATATTTGGCCTCTTTGTTCCAGTCAGGAAAGTCCTTGAGCCCACAGGACTGGGTTTTCCCATCCAGGTGACAGCAGCTGAGGCAGGATACTTCGGACACTCACTCTCTGGACAAAAGGAAATTTCTGGCATCTAGAATGCATTTTTTTCTTAGCGCAATTTCCACGACATTGCAGGTGTGAAAGAACATGAATGAGTATGGAGAGAACAGTTCACTGGCCACACACACCCTAAGCAAATGAGAGTGAGTCCCCACTGATTTCCCAGAGGTAGTTTGGTTGGGTTTAGTAAGGAAGCCAAGACACTGTGCGATCCTAGGAGTCTTTCAGGGAGGCAGCCTCCAGTCTAAAGGGACCGGCAATCCTTGCTGCTGCTGTTTCTCCTACTTTTGAGTATCTTGGTGGTTTTAGTTGTTATTTTCTCAGAAACTATTAGTTGGCTATCCTGGGCTGGGTTGCTGACCTCCTCCCCTCCCAGCGGGTTCATTTTCACGAATCCAAACATACATTCCCAGGACTCCATGCTGAGGAGAATGTGAACGACCTATGTCCTGCTCCTGGTGGCAGGGATGGGACAGCAGAGCTGCAAGGCCCAGAGAGCTGGGGGCAGAGCCCCATGCGCTGGTTGACAGGCTGCCCACCTGAAAAGAGCCAGTGAGGAACATGGAGCAAGAGGCCAGTGGTCCCTGGTATTTCCCCAGACTGGTTCTGTGTATGAACAAATTCTGAGGACCCAGCTAGGTTGGTCTGGGATAGGGGTAGGAGAAGTGCTGCTGGGACCTGGGACCCAGACAATTCATGGACATACCTCACTCAACCTGGTTCTTGATAACTGGGCAGTATGGAACCTGCGTATTGGCAGGGAGGCTGTTCCCATACTGAGCAGAATCTACCTCCTGGAACCTATCTCTGAGTCTGGTTCTGATGGCCCTTGAAGTGTTTGTAGCCAGTCATCTCATCCCACTTACATGATTCATCCTCAAGTTTTGCTGTGGGGTTGAGTTGAGCAAAGCCTTTGGAGGGCAGCCAGGACCTCCAGGCACCAGACTGAAGATATCTCACCCCTGTACAAGTGGTACACCCTGCTTTGTGAGTTCAGGCTCATGGTGCACTTTGTACTTGATCTAAACCTGCTCAGTCTCTGTGTCCCCAATTAGAATGCAGGCCCAGAGCTTCTCCTGGGACTTTTTAGTCCCCTTCTAGTTGTCCAAGAATTCCCAGAGAAAGACTCAGCCTTGTCTTCCCTGGGGAAAGAATCAAACCTGTGGCGCCTCCTAGCCATAGAGTCGAGAAGCAGTTGCAGATTTCAGCTGCCTCGCTCTGCTGCCTCTAGACAGTGTTCCCGTGGACCCCAGATCCTGATCAGGGAGACACACTTTTGCCCACAAATAGGATGGTGTTCTTGATGGTTCAGATCCCCCCTGAGGCTGTGGTTCTGTGGACACCCAGCTGCCACGCCTCGTCTTCGAGGCTCCTCCCTGGACCACATGAAGCCCTCACAACAATGCCGCTCCCTCAGATAAGCTTTCTTTGTGGTGGTACTTGGCTGCAAAGGCCTAAGACCAAATCCAAGGCAGGCTTGCCTCCCAGGAGGAACGTGTGGTGAACCACCTGTGCACACGGGATTGGAGTTTGGTCCAAGCCCTTTTACCTTCATGGAGGGCCTACTCATCTCACATGGATGCAGCTGACAGGGGCTTCTTCAGAATTCTCCAAGCAGAGATCCTGACTTGGGCTCCACCTACACCAAGAAGCAGGAGGGTGCTTGGAAATTGCAGCTTTATGGATAAAACATTTGGAAAATCAATGCTGTCGGACAATCGACCTGTGTGTATTTCTAGTAATCTGTTCTAGTTAAAATCTTTTTTTAAAAAATCTCTTAAGAAGAGTTTTAAGGAGCCTATCTCTCCAAGAGTTGATAGTATCCACTTTGGAAATGGGTCATCTCCAGTTCCTGAGCACCTTGAGGGTCAGGTTGGAGGGAAGGGGTAGAGAGCGCAACATCCTCAGCAAGTAGCCAAAGGCAGGGACCTCTTGTGAGATGTCATTGTCCTAACTGAGCAGATGACTCTGTCTGCAGGATGCTGACTGGGTCATAATTACTAGTGCCTGGGGTCACAGTGCCATGTCATGCACGTGCCCAGATGGCTAATGACGATGCTGCCTCCATGTTGGAGGTGGCATCTGAAAGGCTGGCTCTCTCAGGTGTCTGGCTGTGGCATTGGCCATCAGCAGAGGAACAGCCACAAGAGCACCCATCCCTTCTGGGAGGAGGACAAGGACACTGGAAAGGCGCTGCCCTGCCCTAAGAACATCTTACAGCTAAACTGCAGAGGCCATGGCCCTCCTGAGGCAGGCTTCTGGTCTCATGGGTTGGCCACTTTCCTTGGCCATGGGCGACCAGCATACCTGGCTAATCCTCCAGACAGTGATCTCTGCCCTAGATGTAGTCCAGTGACCCAGGGATCGCCACCTTCTCAGCCAGCCTGGCAGGCAAGGTTTTAACACTGCACGGTTGTATGACCTGAGGCAAGTTTCTCAGCCTCTCTGTGTCTCAGTTTCCCCATCTGTAAAGGGGGATAATAATAAGTCCCAAACAGGGTTGGAATACAAGTCAATAAGCTGAATATCTACAAAGTATTTCGGAAGGTGCTGGCACATGGTAAGAGCCACATAACTGCTATCATTATTATCACTGCTTTTCTGGGGACATCATGCAAATGCTCTTCACCTCTTTTAGTTGTCCATGGCTGTGCTGCACAACAAGTTGAGAACCTCTGATTCAATACCTGGAGACCAGAGGGACTTGCCTGACCGAGAGTCTCACCTCTTACCCATCCCTCCATCTTGGGCTGGAAGTAATAACAAGGGATTGGGGGCTGTGTTCTGGCTCCTGAGGGCTCCCAGGCCAATCAAGGAACCTGCTGCTACCCTGGAGGTCAGGATGATGGGAGATAATGAGTCCTAAGCAGAAGCCAGCCCCTTGAGGGCTCTGAGACTTTGGGCAAGTCACTTTATCTCTGTTTCTTTATTCCTGATTTGGAAGACTGGCGCTGGATCATCTCTGAATCTCTTTCTTTTAAGCATCAATATTTCAGGAGTTGGTTTATTCTAAAAAGTCTCCAAGTGTCCCATGGATCTTTGTCATCCACCGAACCTAAATGAAGCGATTATGGAATACAAGAGACCCTCAGCAGAGATGAGCTCCCCCACAGCGTCCAGCTAGTACCCATGAGCCCACGACACCAGGCCTGGGACACTTTGAGGCAGTTACCAACACGGCAGGCGGAGCGGGGAGCGGTGTATGCTCACTGGGGCCTTCCCATGGCCTGGATGAGATTTTCTCAGAGTTGAACTGCAGGTTGAGGTTCTTCCTACTCAGTCTTCCCTTCCCTCTCTCCCCGCACAGGACCCAGACCTATCTTCAGTCTGAGAGCTGCCCTGCCTGCCCTGCTCCATCCCCGCTTGATTCACAGCCATTTCCCCAAGAAACAACTTGTGTGTCTCTTCCCATGTTGGCATCTGCTTCATGGAGGACCCAAGTAGATGCCTATGTTGGGCTTCCTGGCAAGCGACCTTCTAAAACTTGAGACTCTCCTAGATATGTGGTTTTGTAAATCTCTTTTTCTAATGTGTTTTGAGATTTTCGGCTCTGTGGAACATTTTTCAAAACAACATTAGAAAATGACCTCACGCCATTACAGGCTATCGATCCTGTGCTAACTAGTTATTGTCCTATTAGGTCCCTGTCCTACTCCTGTTGTGTTTGAAGCTGCCCAGCATCTTCTGAATAGCTTTCCTGCATGTGAGAAACTGCTGATAGTAGGCCCTGCCTTCCTGAGCTAGACACTCCCATTTTTCTTTTGAGTCCCTTGCAATGAGGGAAGACATATGACTCTACCAGATGCTTTGGTGGGGAACTTAAATCAGTAAAAGGGCAGGGAGTTGTGTGGGACGCATTCTCTATGAATGGCAGTGACGGAGATATTAGACTTTCCCAGCAATGGTTCCTGCTGCTTCTTCCTCCTTCAAAGACATCATCTTACTGGTTGTATGGAAACGGTGGCCCCGTGTATGGAAAAAAAGGAAATGAAAAGTCAGACAATTCAGTGTTTAAAGTGACCCGACCACTGGCAGCAGAGGTGAAGCAGTGGAGGAGGTGTTTGACTCCCGAGGACGTGCCCCCCACCACCTTCGCCCTGAGTTATACACTAGGGCACAAATCACTTTCTGAGAAGCATCAGTTTTATGAGGCCTGGTTTGCCCATGGGGTATAAGAGAAAGGTCCCAGGGCTCTGGGACAACACGGACTTGGCTTCAAAGCCTGGTTCTCTCCTACTTGGCTCTGTCTCTGGGCGAGCCTGCAGCCTATTTCCTTGAATGCTGCCTTCACTGTTTCTTTGAGGAGAGCATTACGTAATGCTTTTCACAGCTCACAGACTATATGAAATGAAAAAGCAAGTCATCTGTATTAAACAAGTGGTAGTAAATTCCCACAAACAAGTTCTCTATGTGTGTGGCCATAAAAAGGAGACAGAGCCGTATGTTTTGATGTGGGAAAATCTCCAAGGTGTTGGTGGAGAAAAATCAAGCAGGTGGATTAGGATTATGTTAAGGGGAAATAGAGGGCAGAAGGCCAGCCTGTGAATGCATGCATGGACATAGAACTGTGTCTACTTGAATTAACTAGGACAGGGGATGGAGGCACGGTCTCCTTCCTATGCATTACTATAATAAGCATGTAGGCCAGCCTGCTTTGGGGAATGAAAACTTATTTCCTCACCACCTAAGTCTAAACCCACTACCCTTTGCCATATTGCACCAATAGCTTAAAAAAAAAAAAACTGAACCATTTCAGAGGAAATGACACTGGACACCTCATCTCTGAAGAGTCGAGTTCTCACTGCCATGACATGTCGCCCTGCACAATGCCATTAACCATTAACACCCTAATGTAAAGTGTGATTCCCTGATGGCAGAGAACTTGGATCCAGATTCAGTTCTTTTAATTTTCTCCCAGATAAACTATTTTTCTGGTATATGGTTAAATAAGCATCTGAAGACTTTCAATCTGACAGTCCCCCATCTACCTCGTTCCCCACACCTTTAGAGTACTGAAGAGATCAGGAATAGCCCTCATTTCAGATTTGCTGGTTTGTTTCTTTGTTCTCCAAACTTCCTGTGAACTGGTTGTTGGACTTAATCTTGAGATGGGGCAAAACATTTTTGGCAACGAGACTTCACAGGTGAAACTGTGCACTTCTTTGTGTTGAATCTATTCAGTTGGTGGATTATGAGGTCTAGAGTATACTAATAGACAATGGTCAGCCCACAGACAAAAACTGAACTCTGACCCACGACCTGCAGCAACCCATCCAGGAAATCAGACAACCGCTGCAGCGATTTGGACCCAGTGGCCAGGACTTGATCAATGACTGACAGCGTCCCTAGCTTTTGCCCCTCCTTCCAGTTTGATAGGACCAACCAGAGAAGCTACATCTATTCCCCTAACCAGCCCCATAGGGTCGCCTTGTACATATTTAGTCCACCTACAGCTTTCCCATGCCTGCAGCCCCTGCTCATTCAGGCACACCTGAAGAGTCCCCTTCCCATCAGGGAGCTTCCCACACACACACCCTAACCCACCCCCCGCCTACCTTTAGTTCCTGCCAGAGGCAAGTGACAGTAGCTGACTCCTGGATGCAGCAATCCAGGGAGAGCTTCTGCCTGTTCTCCTTTGGGTGGTCTACAAGTGTCACTGATGCTGAGCAACCACAGTTAAGGTGGTAATGGCCAGATCCCTCACAGGGTCAGTGACCATGAACTCTGGCTTTTCAACTTATACTGTCTGGACATTTTGCCCAGGCACCTATATTTACAATAAAATGGTCTCATTTTTTTTTCATCCAGAATTTGTGTTAATATGTGTGTCTATGGTGCATTGAAACGACATTTTTTTTTTCATTTTCAACCCAATCTATCAAAACAGAATGTGCTGTGGTTTTAAAATAAAGGTTGGACCGCTTTTCATTAGATTTGTAGTTAATTACATTGATCCCATTAAAATAATTTTAATTTTATAATTTAAAAAGTATAAACACCATTGAAATGAGGAAACCATGAGAAATGTCAAGGATAGTGCATGTGAAAGTCACCTAGTGTAGTGTAGTGAGTTGCTTGGCTGGGAAAAGAGACTTCCTGTGAGCTGGGAGGGTCTTGGTCAAAAATGCAGTCAGACACACTTAAATCAACAATTGTAGATGAGTCTCGATACTGGAACTCAGAAAGACAAGGGTTTGCTTTTAAGCATTTAAACAAAAACAAAAAAACTCTTAAACCATCTGATCACCAAATACTTCCAGAGAGAGGTCTTCTAAGCCAAGGAGGCTTTTCAGCCCCACCCACTGGAATCCTGAAATCCATTATTCACTCCTCTCCCCAACCCATCAGGGATGTGTGTCCTTTCATGCAAAAGAGAAGACAGGCCCCACCTGGTCTTAGGGGCCATCTGAGGTGATGCAGGGGATGAGGCTATGCATGCTGAGAAGCCTTTTCTGTAGCTACTTCCCAGAGCTGGGTAGGTTTGCTGATGTGGGGACCTGCGCTCCTCTCAACTTGGGGGGGATGGGGGCGGGGCTCTGACTCTTCTCACTCCTACATTCTGTCCTGCAGATTGGTTCAGTTGTCATATCGACTATGCCAATCAGTTAGAGGCCACTGAGTGTACCTTGGAGTGGGGGGCACATCTCCATGCCGGGGCCCGCATGTGAATACTGAAGCAGTTTCAAGCATGGTTATCATGACTGTAGCTCCTGCTGTCCTTTCTGGGGCTTTGAAATCAACGTGCAAGAATGAGCTGTTTCTTGCTCCACTAACTAACTGCGTGGAATGGCTGGGAAACCTCCCCTGAGGTTTGAATCCCTGTGGGGGCAGGGGGTTGTTGGTGCTTGGCAACAGGGAAAGGTTTTTGAGAACCTTAACCTTTTCCACTACAGCCAAGATTGGTTGCACGTTGGCTGCACCTCGGTGGAGGGGGGGGGGGCGCTGCAATTGTTGCATGCATGTATTGCTCTGAGCATCCTTTAGCTGTGCTGGCTTTTGCCATTGGGTACATGCAGCCACCGCCTTGATTTGCTCGGCCAGTTTCTTCCCTGGGAGCTGGAAAGGTGGCACAGTGATGACCTTACTGAGTAGGTCAGTTCCGGTTTGCAGATGGACGTCCTAAAGGCTTTAATCAAACTCTTTGAACCTGATCAGCTTTGGCAATTATCTTCTCCATTGGATCCAACACAATGCCAAGGAGGTTGTCAGGAACTCGGTCCCAGCTACGGGAACACAGAAAGTCAAGAGTCCTATGCTTTCTCTCATATGCAGAAGGTAGAGAGAAAAAAGGAAAAGGGGGGTTCTTAGGAAAATAGCGGGGATACAAGTAGAGTCATTGAAGGAGAGCAAGGGGGTGGAGGGCAGAAGGGCAAGAGGAGGCACTGGGGAAACCAATCAAACTCAGTTGTGTGCATGCTTGAATATGCCACAACAAAAACAACTACAGTGTATAGTTTTACCAATTAAAACTCTTTCTTGTAGCAGCGGGGAGAGCTTCAGAGTGGGCTCAGGCCCGTGAGCTGGGTCTTCAGCATTCTGCACATCTCTAGCCCCTGCGGGAGCATCGGCCTGCCCTGCTTAGTGATGAGCTCCGTGTCTGAGACTTGCCAGATCCCTGCACACATCTGGGAGGGTGACGTCCTGAAAGACCCCCGGACCCTCAAATCCCCCGTCCAAAAGAACTAGCGTCACACTGGCTGCAAAAGCAAGAGGCAAGTTTATTAATACACAGGCGCCTGCGGGTGCACAGCAAAACCTCAGCCGAAGCTTTGGTGAACTGGCACACCGGGCTTTGGGGTACAGATCTTTTATAGGGAAAAAGGAGTTGTTTTCCACCTAGCACAGTAACAGGTGTTTTTGAATCCAGCATACACGTCACTTAAAGGGTAAACTTGTTTTTCACTATGATAAACTTGTTTTTCACTATAGGTTCCCGAAAAACTCATCAATCTTACAGGTTTACATTGTGTTTCCTCCCTATTCCCGCTTATGATCCCAGTCTGCTCAAGCATGTCCTGTGATGTGGTCAGGGTGCCCTTTCTAACAGGTCATGTGGTGAGCTCACCTGTTTACTACATACTTTCTACTTTTTATAATCAAGCCTTAGGTTATGGGGCTGGGGTCTTTCAGTCCAGCATTACAGGCTGCTGCAGCTGCTCCTTCAGAAAACGTCCCAAAAGTATGGTGATGCATGCCTACAATCCAGCAGCTCAATGGTTAGGTGGCCCTGGGATCAATCCCCAATAGTGTGCCCCCGCCCCCCACAAAAACCCATACATTTTATTCAGTTGTGGAAAACTATTGGAAAAAAAACAGGAAGGAGCAATAGAGCCAGCAATTGGAAAAGAAAATGGTATTGGTACTATGGAAAGTGCTTCATGAGAATGAACAAATTATGGCAATTTGAATTATGTTGGTGGAGAAATAATAAAGAGTAACGTGATATCCAATTAGTAGAAGAAGTTACGGTTAGTAGAAGAAGAAGAGGAAGAATCGCCTTGGGATTGTAAGTACGTCTGAGAGTCTTGGGCTTTTATCAGGAGCTGCAGACCATGGAGGGCAAAATACAGCAAATGCACAGGTTAAAGAATCTCTAGAGAAACACCCTCACTTGAAGCCTACCATGGAAACCAAAGACTCTGCTGTGAATAAGGATAAGAGCCAGGGTGTAGGAGTCCTCAGAACTCAGAAGGGCGGGGGCGGTGACATCACAGGAAGCACAAAGGGCAGCATGGCAGTGAAAATAATTAGCCGCAGGTTAAAGGAAACAGGAAGAAGCACAACTGTAAGGAATGAAAGAATGCTGCTGTTATTGGTGACGATTAACTCAATGAACAGAGGAGAAGAACTGATAACCAGCAATCCTCCTGTCAAGAAGAATGGAGACCATAACAGGTAGCTTGGGAACAACCAGTAGCTTTCACTTTGCCATTGAGATCAGCAGGGACTCTCAGCTGCTCCCCAACCTGTCCTTGGGTGTCCACCTCTAGAAGGACTTGTGCAGGGAATGACTGTAAAACAATTTCTTGCCCAGCCGATAAACACCCTCCAGAAGCAGGATATGCCTTGAGTGCCTTTTCCGGCTTGGAGAGACTGAGCTTTTAATCTAATTACAACTGTCAAGACCCAGAATAAATCCGTCACCACTGCAGGAACCACGCCAACATTTTCAGCAGACCTCTGAACTCTTTGGGGGCCCTTCAAAACTCACAGGTCACGTGTGGTCCTTCAGATGCTAAGTGACAAGGACTGCTTTCCATCTCATAATAAGTGTGACCACCAAGTGAAGCCAGATTTAAAGTTAGGTAGTCAGTGTAGTTAGGTAAATCGGGTCTAATACCGAGTGAAATCTAAAATGGAGGCCATGCTGGGAATGACTCAGGGAAAACACAGGACAACTCATGGAATGTTAATGAAGTCCCGAAAAGGCCCTAGGCCAAAGTCCACCTCAAAGAAGTGTTAATGAACAGCCCCCAGCAAACTTAAAGATAGCCCATCACAAAGAAGTGTCCCACCCCTCGGGCCTTTCAACCCACATTCCATCACCAAAACTATAAGAAGGGGAAACAACCCGCACTTCCACGGATTCCACCTCTTGGGTCCCCTTCTTCCTCCGGGAGAAGTCTTTTCTGCTGTCCTTTAATAAACTTCTAATTTCTACTCTGACCTTGCCTCGGTGTGCTTCTTTGGTGTTATTCTTCAACATCGGGGAAGCAAGGACTCGTCACCGGTCAACAGCGGTATCACAAGGACAGTTCTCTGGACCACAGAATGATGTCATTTTGGCTTCACTGTGGCTGGGCATGAGTGGCACTCTGTATCTGATGAGAGGAAAACAGTTCCTTCAGGATCTGGAAGCAAAGATGGCAAAGAAAGGCACCCGTGTGGCCTTTACAGAAACACTCCATGCCACTAAATGCATGGATCAGTGCTCTCTCTCTCTCTCATGACTAGGACCAGAGTGTCACCCACAAGTGTGCACAGACTATATGATGATGGGGTGTGTGTGTGTGGGGGGGCTTATTGTTGTGGACATTGCAGGAAATTTTTTTTTAAATGGCAGGGAAGATGTGGATTATTCCAGAAAGGGGACAATATTAATGTGAAGGTTACCACATGCTGTTCCCTTTCCCTTTTCATTTCCAACCACACCCTGACTTTAAGCACTTTCTCAAGGCTGTTAACCCTTCCCAACTCCCGGACTTTTATGTAAGTAAACTGTAGTTCCAAGTGTTTGATGGCTCACCTCCTCCTGGTTCACTATGTGGCAAAATTGGAGTCTGACCACCAAATCCTTCCTCAGACTTTATGCCAAGAAATGCCAAGTCTGACTCCAGCTATTCCATCTTCAAGGCTGTGTTGGTACGCCCAAGTCCTCCTTAAAATGCTTTTGGAGACGCTAGAAAGAAAATCTCCAGGAGATGCAGATCTCCTTATATTTCCTCCCTAGCAGATATATGCCCTCCGGAAGTAGGACATGCATTGAGTGCCCAAGAGCACCTACAGACATTTTATTGAGGTGTAACACCATGTTTCCATCTCAAGATCAGCAGGATCAGATAAAATGGAAGACGGGCTCTTTCACACTGTGTACAGATATCTCTGTCACTGTTATTGGCATCTGGAGAAATCTGCCCCTGGGACCTTCAGTTTCAAACTATTTAATTAGAAATTATAGCTAAACATATTTTCTAATGCAGGATGAAATGCTATAAAATATCTAAATACGGGGCTGGGGTTGTGGCTCAGTGGCAGGGTGCTCACCTAGCAAGTGTGAGGCACTGGGTTCAATCCTTGGCAGCACATAAAAATAAATAGACATTGTGTTCCCTACAACTAAAAATATATATTTTTAAAAAATATCTAGGGGCTGGGGCTGTGGCTCAGCGGTAGCACACTTGCCTGGCATGTGTGAGGCACTGGGTTCGATTCTCAGCACCACATGAATACATAAATAAAATAAAGGTCCTTCAACAACTAAAAAAAAAATTTCTAAATACAACTCATGGCAAAACACAGGGAGATAAAACTAGGTTACAGCCATGCTTTTTCTAAGAATGCATCCAATGCAAGAAAATAATGACAGCAGTTATTTCATCTGGAATACAGTATATGTTGTGGCACAAGCCCTCTTATTTAAGTCTAGTTTTGCAGGTCTGGCTCAGCATATTAAAATAGAATGTTCTTTGGTTTCAAAATGACAACCTTTGGCCATATTTAGATAACTTCAAAATTCTTTTTAATTCGAATTTTTAAAAAATGCCACAAAGTACCATTAAAAAACATAAAATAAAGCATTTTAATCCTGAGAAAATGTATACTGCACGTAAATGTCCACCATGCATAGTGTCTGGCACACAGGAGGTGCCCTACAAAGATCGGAGCCTATCCCACAGCAGGACACAGTACACAAAAGATTCCAGGGCAGGGCGGCCCTTTTGTCTTTGGGTTCCATTCAGTCATGACCCCCAGGGCACTGCTGCCTCACAGCACTGCGGGTTGGCAGGAAGGCCACAGACTTCTCCTGATCCTCTGTGGAAACAACAGTTGCCTTCCTCTTGGTGACATCTGTGACACACTCTTCCCCTCCCTTCCCTGGACCACTGAAGACCAAGTGTCCCTTCCTCCAGCCTCCTCTCTTCAGGCTCAGAATACTACATCAGCATGGAGGCCAGGTGAGTGCTCTTCCTGTAGAACGCCAGCAAAAAGACCTTCCATTTCCTGCAGCTGCAGGGCTGGGTCTTCCCTTATCCCTCAACCCCAGCTGGGCAGTGCAAAGCAGGACCTGTGTCTGGCTCAACAGTAAACAGATTTAAGATACTTTCCGTACTATGTTCCCTGTTCTAGACTGCCTTTAAAAACTAATGCCAAACTCCAAAATGCTATGGGTCAGGTCACATGGCCCTAGGCATGCCTATTCCCCACCACACATCCATACCCCCCCCCCCACACACACACACCCTATGGCAGCCTTCTTCTCTGAGGGGCTCTCTGGTATTTTAGCTGTACCTGAGCTCTGGCAGCCACAGGCCACACCTTCCCCTTTCCCACCATCCTGAACATGGAGTTGAAGCCCAAGCAGGCCATGACAGGGGCCCTACAGTACTGGGTGATGCAACAATGTGATGTTCTGAGGTCCCACATGGTTCCACGCCAGGTAGGGGGACCCTCCCACCCGAGGCCTCAGAACATTCAGGGACCCCCTGAGGGCTTGGCTCACGCCTCTTTGCTACTCATGGTTCGGCCCACGCCTTCGAGTGGCCCCACTGCAGCCAGCACCCCGCAAAACACACGGGACAGTCAGATGGGAAGGGAAGAAGGGAGTCAGAGAGGGTGTGATGGCAGTAGGTAAAAGGGACCTCTGCCCACAGGAGCAGGAAAGGACCTCCCGCATCGGCCAGTCCAGCCACATGCTGCACAGGAGGAATGCAGGGTGCACCTGGGGAAGGTGGGAAGCAGGGATTCAGGGATCTACACACCAGGCATTACTGAAATTGACCTTTATTTTGTTGTACTAAAACTTTTTGATACAAAGTAACATTTTAGTACAGAACATCCCAGGCTGTCAGATCCGTACCCGCCTGCACACCGCCCATCACAGCCCGATCTGCCTGCAACGTAGAAAAACAGCGTGCAAGCAATGCCTCGAGAATGGTCTACACTTTTTCTCAGTTGTCTGAGCTAGAAAACTTGTACCTGGAAAACAAAGGACAGCACTGAGGACTGAGACTTGTTTCTCTTTTGAACAGCTGTGCAAGAAAATATATCCCTTTTTTTAAAAAAAAAGATGTCAGTAATGACTAAACTACAATCTAGTTTCTAGAATTACAAAGAATCAAATCAAATCAAAGACACCTTGCTATTAAAATGAAATGTTAGGAACAGTATTAAAATATAGGTCCTACCCCCAACAACACTTACGCGGAGCCCGGTATAGTACCTATTAACAGGACACACTGTTTAAGGAAGAACCACATCAAATCTTCAGCCAGACTCGCCCGGCATGGGAAGTGCAAAGGAAAGAAAACGAGAGAAGCCCAACTGAGCCCAAAATAACCCGACAAAGGCCAAAGTCAGGCCCGTGCTGTGAGCCCTGGGACCAAGATGAACAAGGTCGCAGGTTTTCTTTTTAGATATTCAATAGTGGCTACGCTAACCATTAAACTCCCCCTACAAGCTCTCATTCAAACATCTGAAACGTGAATGTTTTCGGATGCACCTACCCTGCTCCACGAAGCTGAAAAAGGCCGTCGGGGCTCTCAGAACCTCGAGGGGAGCCATGGCACGCGTCCACCCTTGCTTGACACCCTGCCTAGGACCTAGCCCTGCAGCTGAGACCCAACGGGGACATGATGGACCAGACAGAATGTTTAAATAACAAATACAGCTGGAGAAGAGTCAGGAGACCGATGAGCGCTTGGGGGGTGGAGAAACAGGAGGGAAAGGCCAAGAGGCGAGTTTGTGAGGATGCCCAAGCTGCCCTCCCGGGCGTGGGAGGAAAACGCAGCGACGGCGAGTTGACCCCACCCAGGGACTGGTTCTGCCATCTCCAGCAGTCTGAGCACCTGAAGTGACGAAGTCCTTTCAGGAGAGGTACCGCCTCTGAGGAGCAGGGAGTCTGCCGAAGCTCTGGTCCCACTGACAAGAACCTCCTGAGGCGGGGCAGCCCACCCCACCCCCCAACCCCGTGAGGTTCCAGGGTCATTTGGGGAACAAAAGCAACAGGGGGCGGAAGGGGTGGGGTGGGCACCAGCAGCATGGGGCGTCCACGTAAACATAACCACCAGATACTTAGAAAAGGCTTGTAAACTTGTGATCTGAAAGGCTCTCTGTGCAGCATCACTGATTGGCTGGCTATAGGAAGGTGGTGTTGTACCCCTCTATCAAGTCTTTTGCGTTTTCTGCTTCGTTTTGTCTTAAAGCACATGTGAGAGGAGCAGTCTGCCAGCCTGGGCCCAGATCCGAGCCGCTGACCCCCTCTGTCTACAAAGGAGGGGCTTCTGGAGTCCTGGTTCTGGATCCTTCCCCTGCATGTTCATAAACAGGCCCATCTCTGTTTTCAGTTGCTGGAGAAGAGCGAGCCGGTCTCCACACCAGCGGGCCGGTCCAGTCGCCTCCTGGTGCCCACCTCCCCTAGAGCGGGCAGGCGGGGATCCACAGGACTTTACTTTGTTCTTGATTGACGGTTGCCAAGATCTGAGTGCAAATGCTCGACAGGGCTCCTCCCTGGACGACCCCTGCAGAAGAGCCCCCCCAAACACACACAGGCCATTCAGCTCCAAGGAAACACCGCTTTGAGGTCAATGAAAACAGTGTGCCCTCTCCACTGCGTGCCCGACTTTATTAAGCAAGGCAGGGCTCCTGTCCCACCCCACCCCGCAACTCTCCTCCCTCTGCCAGAAACTGGGCAAGAGAAGGAAAAGCAACTGCTCCCGAGGAGGTGACCACTCCCAAATAAAGTGTCTGCCCCACTACCGAGGGGTGATGCAGCACATGGGAAGCAGCGTGGGGGACATGTGGCAATACCCCTTTGGCAGAAGTACTGAAGTACTCTACAGAAAACAAGGAGAGGTCTAAGGAACCAGGCGTCTGTGGCCTGGAGAAGAGTCCCAGCAGAGGTGAGGTGCGGAGCCGGGGGACCACTGACACCAGGCTAGGGCTGCTCCCAGTGTGCTCCACAGAACAGCATAGTTGGCAAAGCCCCCTCCCCCCACCCCCTGGATGTGACGAGGAGCACTCAGAAAGTGACAGCATTTAGAATGCTCTGGGAATGGGACGGTTTGACTTTATGTCTGTTGAATGCAATTAAAAAAAAATAGGGATTTTTTTTTTAAGTTGTAGCGTTTTCATATTTCATTTTTCTAGGAGTCATTTACCTATTTGACTAAAGCACTGGGCGGTGGTGAAGTGCAAATTAAAATTGCATGTGTGCACAGTGCGTGTGCACACAGACAAGACCACACTGGGTCCTGGACTTGCCCTACAGGAAGCTCCGTACCAGATGACAACGTTGCACGACACAGTTAAATCCCTGACCCCTCCTCTCTCTGGCCTCATGCTAACCCCATGCAGTGGCTGATTCTACCCCAGCGGCTGAAATGCAGAAGGTGAGACGGCAGCAGGGGAGCGGGAGCCCTGCTTCTGCGGACATGGCTGACTTTACAAAGCAGAGATGGTAAGAGCACATCTTTTCCTCACCAAATCCCACGGCAAAACTGGCCTCCCCTGGAGGGGTGGGGGACAGAGGCCACATGCACCACTGGGGGCCTCTCAGGCTTCCCAAGTGCCCGGGACACTGCAGCTGTGCGGCACGGCGGCCTTGCTGCAAGCACTGGGGCAGACGAGGACAGACTATGACCTGAGGCCAGCCAGGGGGCTGAGCGCTCCTCCCTGGGGAAAGCCGGGCTCTGCCTGTGACTGCACCCCAACACCTCACCTGTCCAGGAGGGGGACTGCCACCTGTTCAGACCAGGCTGGCTGTGGAAGCCCGTGTCCATCCCCCCATCCAAGCTGGTCACCTACCTGTGAAGTACCTGCTGTACTCCTGTTCAATCTTCTGAGCTGTCTCAAACTGCTCTTTGGAATGCCTCTGTGTCACCTTGTCCCTCAGGTAGATGGGGTCTCTCTGCTCCCTGTTGGGACAGTCGGGCAACCAGGCTGAGCCTCAAGTCTCCCCAGGGCGTTCGTCTTTGTCCAGGGCAGCAGGGGCTCCAGCAAGGCAGGGGCGAAGGCAGGGTGCTCCACCACAGAGCAGGTCCCCGGGGAAGGTGGGCACCCGGCACGTGCACAGGCAGCCAGAGGGCACCGGGCACATGCGGGAGCACACAGCACAGGGAGGCCAGGCGTGGAGGGCCAGTCGTGAGCAGGACTGGGCAGACCCAGCCCCAGCCCCCCATTGCACACTGAGAGGAAAGGGGGAGGACGGGAGGAGGGAGGCAATGCATACAGAGATGGCCATGCTCAGGAACTGGCCAGGTGGCCAGAGCCACAGCTGGCGTGGACCCTGGCTGAGCCACAGGGGCCGGGCACCTACTTGATGTGCTTGGCACTCTTGTAGTGGATGAAGATGACGATAGGGTAGATGTGCATGTGGTGCAGGCGCTCGATGGCGTGGGGGGCGACGTCCAGGAGGCAGTGTCGGTTCTGTGGGGTGGGTGCAGACCGAGTGTGGAGGGCAGGCAGGGGCCAGTCTTCAGCAGACACCTTCCGCGCTGCTCTTCTGACACCAAGGGGGCGCCACTCCCCCAACAACCCCCACCGCCTCATCCACCTCTACCCTCCCTCACAACGGAGATGCGAAAGAGGCAGCAGAGCCAGTCTCTCGGAGGGCCACACAGAAGACCCGCAGGGAGACCTCACCCAGGAACGTCTCCCCACACGGGCAGTTCTGATAGCTGTCACAGCCCGGAACAGGGCTGAGTGGCTGGCCAGCCCAACTCCAAACTTCCTGTCCTGTCTCTGCCTTGATGTAGGGACCTTCCTACAGCCCCAACCCATCCCAGCCCCACAGACACTCTGCCAGACTAGGGGAATGGGCACATGCACATTTGTGTGGCTGTGACTGGAATACATCCCACAGGTCCCCCGAGACTCCTGGGTGGCTGCTTTGCCAACACACCCTATAGCTGCCCCCTCCTCTTACTGCCCAGTGCATAAACCCCAGGACATCAGAAGCATCAGATCCTGTCAGATCCTGCTGTCAGGTCCCTTCTTGGGGGCAGGGACCTGACAGAATGTTGCTCCCTGTCCCTAAAAACTGCGGAGGAGTTCAGAGTCTGCTTTCAGGGTCCCTGTCCTAGGATACCCCGCGAGAGGACTTCCCCCACAGTCCCGGGCTCTTCTCAGACCCCCTCTCATGACACCACCGGGAAACTTGTGTGCTAGTCATGCCACAGGAGCACACACCCCGGGGCTCCCACAGGCACTCAGCCCTCGGGCTCAGGCCACAGGTACCTTTTCTGTGATCTCCTTTATTGAAGCCACCGTGGTCACATCAAAATGGCCGCTCCTCCGCTTGTAGTCGACAAACAGGCAGTCTTTAACGCCCCGCTCAATGGCCTGCTGGGAGGCCTTCATCACCTCTGCAAGGCACAGGCATAGAGGTCAGGGTGCCCAGGGCCTGCAGAGCCCTGACGGAGCGAGGATGAACACGGCACAGCCACCCTAGGTGCCCCTAATGCTGTCCTCTCTGGGAGGCCACAGGCAGGTCCTGAGTAAGCAGGGGGTTGGCAGGTGGACAAGGACAGACACAACCCAGTGAGTGGGCTCCAAGGGCAGCCCCTTACCCAGTGGGCATCTGCAGAACTTGCCAGGAGCTTCATTTATCAGCATTTCCTTCACCACATCCAGCAGAGGCCCCAGAATCAGGACAGGCCTCAGAGAGGTGCAGTCCACCTTCTGGACCCGCTGATAGGCCAGACTCACTGAATCTGAGGGAGAGAGCACGGCAGTGTCACAGCCCAGTATGGAACAGAGGGCAGGGGTAGGACTGGGCACCCTACACACTGACCCCGGGTAGGCCCACCCCCTTCACACATGCAGAGCCAGGGAGGGTGGCACACCTGTCTGGTTTTCCTGGGACTTCCCCAGCTTTAGTGCCAGCAGTCCCACAGCCCAGGCACACGAGGGCACAGTCCCTCTTGAAACCCAAACACACCCTCCCTCCTGGGCCGTGGGTGCCGACCATCGCAGCGCTTCCTCATGTGCCCCAGGCCTGCTGCACCTGCCAGATCTCCTGTGCTCCCTGACCCAGCAGCTATGACTCTGACCCAGATGTACCAGTGGGTGACAGAGAGGCACCCTAGGCCCCGGCCCATGGGGCAGAATGGGAGGATGCTGTGAACCAGCTCTGACCATGCAGATAGGGACAATCCTTAAAATGACAAGCCTCATCTCACACCAGTCAGAATGGCAGTCATCAAGAATGCAGATAATAAATGCTGGAGAGAATGTGGAAAAAAGGAATTTTTTACACTGTTGGTGGGATTGTGAATTAATACAACAACTTTGGAAATCAGTATGGAGAAGCCTCAACGGACTAGGCATGGAACCACACATGACCCAGCTATAACCACTCGTTGGTATTTAGCCTAAAGAAATAAAGTTGTCATACTACAGTGATACACACACACCCATGTTTACAGCGGCACAATTCCCAATAGCTAAACTATGGAACCAGCCTGGGTGTCCATCAATAGATGAATAGATAAAATGTATATACACAGTGGAACTGTGTTCAGCCATAAAGATGTCATTTGCAGGAAAATGGATGGAACTAGACAATGGTGTTAAATGAAATTAGTCAAACTGAGGTCAACGGTTATAGGTTTTCTCTCATTTGCAGAAGATAGGAAAAAAGGGGGGGGTGGGGAGTGGGGGCAGGTATCTCATGAAAATCAAAGGGAGATGAGTAGAGGAAAGGAACCAGGAATGGGAGGCAGGGAGGAAGGAGGGAAGTGCTAGGGAGTGATACTGTCGGTCGTGTGCATGTACGAATATGTAGTAACAAATCCCATCATACGTACAACTATAATGCTCCAATTAAAAACGGGGAGAGGGGGACAACAAAAATGACAGAGCCATGTAGCTGAAGGGACCTGGGTCCTAAGATGGTTCTCAAGACAGACCACCCTTCGGCTGAACCTGCACATGGCAGAGAAATGAGCAGAGAAAATGCAGCCCTGTCTGGCTAAACCACTGCTATTTGGGTTCAAAGCAGTCAAACCAGTATCCCAGCTGATACATGAAGTGAGCTTCCCCTCCCCCACAAGCACAAGAAAATCCTTGCAGGAAGAGACTGTCCAGAACCAGCGAGCACAGTGCTCCTTGGCATCTACCTGGAGTACGCCATGTGCTGGCATCTCAAGACGCAGGAGGTACAAATCCCTGCCATTCAAGAGCTCAGAGTCTGACCAGGGCCATGAGATGGCAGCACCAGACACCAGGGCCAGAGCTGCCTGATTCCAGGCAAGACAGCAGAGGGCCCAGGGAGCAGTGTGGTGCGGCAGCACTGAGGCCGGATGGGAGGATTGGAGACCACAGGGCAGGCCCTCGAGGACAGCATGCTGAGCTGAGCCAAGGAGAGGGCGGAGGAGAGGTGGGGGATGAGGAGGGGGTGGCTGGGTGGGAAGAACCTGAGTAGCTCTGCAGAACAGGCTGTGACGAGGAAACAGGGGAGCAGGGACCTGGTGCTGTGACAGGAGCAGCAACCCTGTGGGAAGCACTCAGGAAGAAGGGACAAGGCTGCCTGCCCTCACTGCACCCCAGCACAGGGTGTTCTAAAATAGACGATCATCCACGTGCACCCGGCTTCCTGGGAAGCTGTTGCCGGCCAGCCGATCTGCTGTTTGAAAAGCATGGGGAGGACTTGGTGGCCACATTCACTGCCCTGGAACCCCCATGCAACTTCTCTTTTAAAGATTAAACCTTCACAGATGAAGCCAGCACCCTCCTGTTGCCCATCCCCAGCCCCCTCCTCAGAGGCCACCACTAATGTGAGCGGAAGTTTACCCTTCCGTGTATTATTCTTGTAAGGGGATTGCTATATGTTTGGGAAAAATCTAGAAAATGTGTGTGTGTGTATGTATGTGTGTGTGTACATGTGTTCAACAAAAAAGATATGACACTGTAAATGCTTTGCAATTCCTCCTCTCCCTAGGTAGTTTCTACAGCGTGCTGGTGCTAATTCATGCTGACCTCTATTCCTTTTGAAGAGCCCCCATATGAACCTGCTTCCAACCCAGGTAGAGGGCTGCTACCAAGAGGCTGGGGACTCGGGCAGTTTTTAGAACTCTCTAAGACTGGTGAGAACAATATGGAGCTTAGGACAGCTCAGGCAACCAGAACTGAGAAGCCACAGTTCCAGAGGGAAGGGAAGAGGTACAGAACTGAGTCTGATATCAGCAGTTTTCCATGAAAACCATCTGGCAAATTCTTAAGCTGCGAGGAGCAAGAGGCAACAGGTCTAAGAAGCCATGAACCGCAGAGTCCCTGCAGTCCTGTGGTACTGAAGGGAAAGGCTGGTGCCCAAAGGAGGAGGGGCCCTGTGCAACGGCTCAGGCGCTCAGATGACCCAGAAACCCCGAACCAGGGTGAAGCAAACTGCACAAAAGCTGCTGCCAGTCTGAAGCCATCTTAGCTCCTGCCTGGACCAGGTGAGCTGCCACCAGTGCCAGCTCTGGAGCAGGGGTCCAGCCCTCTCCAGAAGACAGGAATATCATTCAGGGCTCGGACATTCTTAGCTTCAGGGCTCGGACATTCTTAGAAGTTCTGACATTTCAATCAACAATGTCCAGGATTCCAAGCAAAAAGACAAGAGACACACTGGCAGTTTCTGAAACTAAGAACACACTGGATATGACAGAAAAGGGGGATAATGCCTAGGGAAAAGGCCCCAGAAAAATATCCAGGGTGGCTAAAGCACAGAGAGAAAAACAGATGGAAAGTAGAGGGGCACAGAGTGCAGGGGACAGAGGCATCCCAAGGCCCATCCAAGAACTAAGGTACAAGAAAGGCGAGAGGAGCCCAGAAACAGTCTCAAACAACGGCAGAACTTATCCACAACGTCAAGCTACAGATCTAAAAAGTGTTAAGAAGCACGTGAGCAGGATACGCCACCAAGGAAACTGCCCACGGGCAGACACCACAGTGTGACTGCTGAGAAACCCAAGACGCTAGAACAGCCAGGAGCCGGGGGAGCGCGTTACCTTCTGCACAAAACCAAGAGAAAGCCCACCCTCCCCAGGAACACCAGGTGGCAGCCCCCAAAGTGCCCCCCAGAATCGGCTTCCTAGCCCCCAGAACGTGTGACTGCTGCCTTCTATAACAGGAGGTAAGGCTCTCAAAGAGGAAGGGCTTTTCCTGGATCCGCAGGGTGGGCCCTACAAGCAAGCCATCAGGTGTGTCCTGAGAGGTAGAGCGAGTTTGGGTCAGACATGCATGGAGGAGAAACTAATGTGAAAACAGATGACAGAGAGGTTTGAAGATGGTGGTGATGTGGCCTCAAGCAGAAAAATGCTGGCGGCCACCAGGAGCTAGAAGAGGTCAGAACTGAGGCTCTGCTCCATCCTTGGAGGGATGTCAGCGGCCCTCCTGACGGCTGGATTTCAGTCCAGGATGCTGATTTTGGATTTCTGGCCTCCAGAATCAATGAGAGAACAAATGCGTGTTGTTTGAAATCACATGATTTGTGGCAATTTGTATGGCAGCCAGAGGAACCGAATATGCAGTAAGAGCCACAGACGGTGAAGGACAACTTTAAAGTGCTTCAATCGTCAGTCCTTGTATCCCTGGGTTCTGTGTGCATGGATTACACTACAGACTGAAAAGATTCTGGGGAAAAATCACATCTATGCTGAACACATACAGACTTTTGTCATTATTCCCAGAGCAATATAATCTAACAGCAACTGACATCATATTTACACTGACTACATACTATAAATACCAGAGATGACTTTTAGTGGACAGGAGCATGTGGGCAGGTTATATGCAAATACTGTGTCACTTTCTATAAAAGGACTTGGGTCTCTGAATATTTTATCTGCAGAGGGGCATAGAACCAACCGCCCACAGATACCCAGGGACAACTGTGAACACCAGTCATAAATTTCCGTATCCAAAGAGTATTCATGAAAACAATGTAACATAGACATTTTGAGACAACACTGTCTTCCACCTAGGGTGCCTTATATGGTGGGAGAGAATGCATCACCCACAAACCTGCACTACAAGGCATGCTCAAGGGAATTGTTCAGAAAGAAAACAGAACCAGAAGGAAGCTCAGAAGTGCAGGAAGGAACGAGGGTGGGGAAAGGGCACAACAGGTGGCTGTTCTGCAAACCCATAATGCTGGCTTGGGTTTGAAACACACGGAATTAAAATGGTAACAATGCAAAAGTTGGGAAGGTGGTAAACGGAGTTAGAGGGCCCAGTGTCACTAGGGCAGTGGTCACAGCAATGCCTTATGTTAGCAGCAAGTCAAAGAAGCATGCTATGAGGGCTATGGAAGCCCCCACAAGATAAAAACCAGTAACTAAATGAAAACCAGTAACTAAGAACAAGAGATGTGGTAGGAACAGAATAATAAAAATAAGTGATCCAAAAAAAAAAAAAAAAGCAAGAAGGGAAAGACAAGGAAATATAAAATGTGTTGGACAAACTACATTTTAATCACAGATTCAACACCCTGATTAAATAATAAAGGCACAAGGCACAGTGGTGCAAAACCATAATCCCTGCTACTCGGGAGGCTGAGGCAAGAGGATTGCAAGTTCGAGGCCAGCTTCGGCAACTAAGCCAGATTCTTGTCTCAAAATAAAATAAAAAGGGCTGGAGACACGGCTCAGTAATAGAGCACCCCGTCCCCAGTACGCAAAACAAGCAAACAAAACCCAAGAATATTGCAGATGTGCTCATTATGAACACTCATCCTGTTCGCTTTTCTGGAAATGTATGTGTACTCTGTGGTACACGTGTCACATTGAAAAGGCAGACTGCCATGTGCATTAAAACACACACACACACACACACACACAGCTTATAAGTAGTAAGTAAAGCTGAAAAAATTTAAAAGCCAAGGGGACCTCTATTGCGTCTAAAGTCCCAGTTGTGAAGCTTCAGCAAACTGCACTAGGTGACTTGCCTTCAAAGAGTGGGAGGGAGTCGTTGGAGAAGGTGTCCAAGGCCAGGAGGTCTTTCCCGTCTTTGGACCCACTGCGTTTGTGCTTGTGCTTCCTTCGAAAGAAGGACCGGCGAGCGGCTGCTGACAGCGTCTTGGCGGCGCTACTGTCGTCTTTGACCTCGGACATGCTGAGCCTCCTGGAGAATTCTTGGTCCATCCTGCAGTCACAGGGAGTGGCAATGCTGGGGAGGGCCACGGAGACAGACCCTGGCCCACCTCCCAGCAAGGGAAGCCAGGCCTCCCCACACCACCAGGCACCTTGGTTACCACTGTGGTGCCTGGACGGGCTCTCAGAGCAGAGAGATGGCCACCAGGGTGCGCTCACCTCAGTGTCAGAGGAGCGGCTGGGGCGGGCTTCACCTGCTGTCCCTACAAGTTAGGCTTCCTGCCTGGGAATTGACCAGCACAGGGCCACAGGCTGCAGGCTGCAGCGTGAAGGGTGCAAGCCAGACACAAAAGGTCACGCACCATGTGGTCCCAGCCCCTCCAAGTCCCCGACAGGGAAACTTGTCCAACTGTCGATCAGTGGCTGCTTAGGGCTGAGGGCCAGAAGAAGAGGGGAGGACAAAGGGATGCCGTGTGCCGTGGTTTGAGTGTGTCCCCCAAAGGGCCATGTCCCCAGTGTGACCATGTGGAGGTGGAGGAACCTTTAAGAGGTGGGGGTGTGGGGCCACACCCCTGTAACCCAGTGACCAGGAAGCTAGGGCGGGAGGATCACCAAGTTCAAGGCCAGTAACTTAGCAAGACCCTGTCACAAAAATAAAAGGGGCTAGTCTGGGTGTCCACTGACATACAAAGGAACGGATAAAGAAAATGTACTGACACGAGAGTTTTATTCAACCATACAGAAAAATAAAATTATGTCCTTTTTCAGAAAATGGGTAGAACTGGAGACCATTGTGTTAAGTGAAATAAGCCAAACTCAGGTCAAGGGTCATGTTTTCTCTCATATGAGGATGCTAGAGAGGAAAAAGGAAAAGAGAGGTAGGGGCAGATCTCTTGAAAATCAAAGGGAGGTCGGAAAGGCAGGGAGGGAGGGGGAAGGGCTGGGGAGTGATAACTGGCCAAATTACATTGTTACACTGTGTACAAGTGCCAGTATGAAGGACTATCCATCCCTATGTGCAGCTGTAATGCGACAACAAAAAAAAATGTAGAGAAAATAAATAAAAATGCATCCACGCCAGCAAAAAAAAAAAAAGATTAAAGGGGGGGTGCTGAGACTGCAGTTCAGTTGTACAGCACCCTTGGGTTCTATCCGTAGTACTAACCTCCTCCACCTCACCCCCAAAAAAGAGGTGCGGGTTAGTGGAAGGTGGTTAGATCACTTGGGGCTCTACCCTTGGAGAGATTAAGATAGTTCTCATGGGACCTCAGTTAGTTCCTGTAAGAATGGGTTATTATCAAAAGGCCAAGCCTAGCCCCTGACCCCCTCCTTCCTATCTTGCCATGTGACCTCTCCTCCTTATATACAAGGCTGGTCCCTTGTGTTTCCCTACCACACTGTAATACAGCCCAGCGGAAACTCTCCGGAGACAGAACTAATGGGGCACCCTAATCTTACACTTTCAGCTTCCAGAACTGAAAGCTAAAAACCTCTTTTCTTTATAAATTATCCAGCCTTGGTTAGTTACAGCAACAGGAAACAAACATAATAAGACAAATGGGTATGGAGCTTCTTTCTGAGATGATGAAAATATTCTCCAGTTGACTGTGAATATCGGTGAACACACTGAACACCACTGAATTGTGTACTTGGGGAGTTGTAGGATATGTGAATTATAGCTCCATAAATCTGTTTTAAAAATAGTGATGCCGGGGGCTGGGGACATGGCTCAGTTGGTAGAGTGCTCACCTTGCATACACAAGGCCTTGGGTTCAATCCCCAGCACCACACACACCAAAAATAGTGAGACCTCTGACTGGCCACTCAGCTTCTGCACTCTGACTTATGACACCACCTGCTTTTTGAACATGCGACATTGGCAACAGAGATAGCCCAGAAGCTGTCATGAGCAACAGAACCAGTCCTCCGGGAGCTCAAGCCCAGCCTCGCCCTGTGGGACAGCTCTGTGAATGTGGACCCTACGGCCCCACCCAGGGAGAGACACTCACACGTATTTGCTGGGAATCTGCCCACGCTGGATCTTCTGGGCGTTCTCATCCAGCTGCCACGCCATCCAGGACCCGAATGTGCCCTGGGGCAAGGTGTCGTCCACGTAGAGAATGTCGTCCTTCCTAAAGCTCAGCTCATGCTCCACCTCGGCCAGCCGGTCATACAGGGCCCTGGAGCAAGGGACGGAGGGAGTTCCATCAGGATGCGGCCAGTGGCCAGGGGTGCACCAGACTCTGAAGGCCGTTGCTCTGCTTTGCCCCCAACTCTGTCAGGAGCAGGATCCCATTCTGGGCTGGCTCCCAGGCAGGACACCTTGGCATCCTCCCTATCACTGAGGGAGCTTCTAGCCCAGGAACAGGCTGGATCTTCCTCTTCCAAATGGGCCTTTCCCATCCGCTTCCTTCCCAGGAGTCAAGGCCCCTGGTTCCCCCAGACAGAAACCTCTGGAGACACACGCTCTCCCGCCCTCAGGACAAGAAGCGGAACTCATCAGCTTCTCATCCTTCCTATGGTCTCAGATTGTAGGAAATGCAAAGAAAGCTCTGACCACTCACAGAAAACGCTCGACGCCCTCCCCACGTGCCATGTACCACATGGTACTTAAGGGCACCATAGACACCTGAAGCCCACACACTCTGCACATCTCGGTCAGGAGCAGATACAAGGAAAATGGGGCTCTACAGCCTCCAAATTCCCTAGGCCCCCTAACCCTAAAAAAGGGAGCTCAAATGTTTCCTTAGGTTCTCAAGCATTTTTCTAACTCAAAAGAATTCTACCTAGGCACAAGTATGCCAATCACAGCCCCAGCCTTGGGCACAGAGCAGAGAGGCAACCATTCACCAGGAGCAGTCTCCACTGAGAGCCCCTGCCTATCCCTGAATCCCCAGCTGCTGGTACCTGATGTAGAAGCTGTCACCAGGCAGGCCCTTGATCCTGGTGAACTCCTCTGGGCGGTACTGCACCTTCAGGCGGACACTGTCTTTGGGCTTCAGCATCTCCACGTAGACTTCCTCCACCGTCTTATTGCGCACATCCAGGTTGCCATACTGTCCAGGGACACAGAAGCCGGGGTCAGAAGGGCAATGGCCAGTATGCAGTCCTGGTACCCACCAATGTGGAGATTCAATCCCTGATGTGAGACTGCCCACCTCCCCTGTGCAGGGAGGGCCGGGTCCTTATGGTCCTCCCAGAGCCTGAGATCTGCACACACTTCCTGGTCCCCCTGCTCTGCCCTCTACAGCTTCTCCCAAGAAAAACCCTCAAGGAAGGCTTTCCCCAACATGGCCCTGCCTCTTGCTTATGAAACTACCTTTACCATCTGTGAGCCATCCCCCGGGGACACAGGAGTGCCATTGAGAAGATGGCAACCTCCCTAATCAGAGACTTGCTGCTGGCAAGAGACGCATTTCCTTTCAATGCCAGAGCCAGGACCAAGCCCTCTCCTTCTTTTGGTGGCCTGCCTCATGGCAGTGACACCCCTGAGGGGTGTGGCAGCATCGCAGGTTCGCAAAGATGAATAATCAGCCCCGTCAGGTCACCAGGTGAGGGGTGTGCTCCTCTGTCCTCTGTCCTCTGTGCCACCTGAGATGGCACCAGCCCTGCCACAGGGACAGTGGCCTAGCCCACTCAAGAGTACTCACCTCGAGGATCAGGTCCCCTGGCACCAGGCCATCGGGACCCCTGGCAGGACTGTCATCCTCTACTTCGGCCACAAACACCCCGTGCAGGTTCCCACCACACAAATGCACCCCAAGGTCCAGTTGAGACTTCTTGATGAAGACAATGCGTGGTTCCGGGGTCTTCTTGTTGGCATCTCCCATGATCCTTTTAGGAAGGAAAAGGGAGTTTCTCAATCATGCGCAAGGCGGGAGGAGGACAGGAAAATAAGTGGCTAGAGCCCCAGCTCTTTCTGCTTGCTTTACGGGTCTCAGAGCCCAGGTTCCCCAGAGGCCCTTGCCACAGGCTCTAGTTCTACTGATGCAGGGCACATGGCAGGAGGCTGAGGTGCAGTGAGGGTAAAAACATGGCTTAGGTCACAAAGACAGTTGGGGACAGAGGTAAAGCCGAGGCCTCTGCTTCCAGATACAGCCATCGCTTTCACGCCTTGGGAGGCATCGCCCACCTGCCCTTGCTCTCCTGCCTCAGTCCTGCCTAAAGATGGACCAGAGCACAGCGGCTCACTTAGCGATGTCTCCCAAGCAGCTTCTGCAGACCAGGACCTGCACCGACTGGCAAAGAGACCTTGTCAAGGAGAATTTAGAACCAGTGAGGGCAGCTGGAAATAGGCTAGCAGAGAAACCGAGTGGAGGGAGCGTGAGCAGTAGTGGGGACTGATGAAGGGAATCCCAGGAGGGAAACCAGCCTATGATGACAATTTTGCTGCAGGTGAGTTCCAAGGGGACACAGTGAAGAATACGGAGCTGGCCTCATTCTGTGTGATGCCGAGGCTTTGCTGGAAAAGGGGGCCCTCTCTAGGCTCCTCCAGGCCCAGACCAGGCTGAGGGGCAAGCAGCTCTCATGAGGGCTCCTGCCTCCTCCTGATGCTGCTCCCTCCTCCTGCTCACCCTGAACATCTATCTGCACCTAGCATTCATTTCTCCTTGCCACATGGCTGGTGTGGCTGCACATATCTGGGCCCTGGCCTGTCACTTCCTTGGGAACAATGCCGCTGCTGATGGCCAGAAACCTAGGGCCTGGCTGGGTGATGACTATGGGATTGTGTCTCGAGAAAGATCAGAAAATGAGTGAATGAGAGGGGCTGGGGCTGTCACTCAGTGGCAGAGCACTTGCCCAACACGTGTGAGGCACTGGGTTCCATCCTCAGCACCAATAAAAATAAATAAATAATTAAAATAGAGGTATTTAGAGAGAGAGAGAGAGAGAGAAAGAGAGAGAGAGAGAGAGAGAAGAGGGAGGGCAACAAATGAGTCAGTGAGAAAACAAGAGAAAGAGGGAAAGAAAGAAAGAAGAGAAGAAGGAAAAAGGAAAAGTGTCTCCCCCTTTCACCCTGGACACCTGGATATGTGGCCAGCAGCACAGTCTGAGATCAGCTGCCTGGCACCCACACCCCTAAGGGATGTGTTCCATCCCACTCGGGCTAGGTGGACAGAGGACAAGCCCACAGCATGCATGTGCTGACCTGGAGCAGCTGGTGCTCTGCTTGGCTGGGGGTGTGCCAGGACCCTCGTCCTGCTCCATGAGCGGATCAATGACAGAGGGGTGCTCTGGGGTGGTGCTACCACTGCCCTGAAGAGTGGCATGGGCACCGGCAGGGTCCAGGTGGGAGCTAGGAAGGGAAGACAAGAGGAGTAAGGAAAAGCACAGAACATGTGGCACACACCACCCAGGGCCATGCCCCCACCAGGGATGACTGGGTTTGCACTGCAAATAGGGAACAGGTCACACAGCGCTGAGCCCTGGAAAGGCAGATTCATCAGGCCTTGGACTGTGTCACCTGCTCCACAGGACCTCCTGTCCTCAGCTCAGGAATCCTCTCCAAAGGCATCCAGCTTAGGGGACACATGAGGTCACTGTCCCTTTTCCTGGCTTCTGCATCCTGTCTCTCTGAGCTATGGAGTAGGACCCTGCAGGACACACTGCCCCTCCTATCTTCTTCCCTGTGACCCTCAGCACAGGGGCACATAGAGCAGACATCTGACACCCGCTCATGGACAGAGCCAAGCACTGTGTGTGAAGCCTGCTCCAGAGCCTCGGTTACTAGTTATCATAGGGCCCTACCGGGCAATGGGCCTCCCGCCACCTATTCCCACACCCCATTTCAGGAGGAGGGATACTCTCAATGTGTGCCTTTTTCCCAAAGCCCAAGGCTAGTCAACTCCCCTGACCAGCAACAGAAACCCCAGCATTCGCTGTGGACACCCCAGGCCTCCCCATGGTGAGCAGCACACCATCACACCCACCTCTTGGCCCCCAGCACTCACCTGGAGCGGGAGTGGCTGCCAAGCTGGTGCATATGTGGGTTGTACTGGGCCAGGATGGTGATGGTATCACACTGCTGCCCTATGATGAGCCGGGCCTGCTGCTCTGTGGCACTCCGCAGGTTAATGCCATTGAACTGGAGAGACACCCAGGGTGGGCTCAGGGATGGGGCGGGAGCTGTGGACATGGACTTCAAGCACTGCTTTATCAGGGGTGGGGGAGAAGAGAAGAAGGGCCACTCCCTCCTACCTCAAGTAACTGGTCCCCATACTCAAGGCCAGCCTGGTGGGCAATGCTGCCGGTGGTCACTTTGGAGACGTAGATGCCGCCCTTCTCTCCACTCACAATGGAGATGCCCAAAGGCTCTGAGCCCTTCTGTACCTTCACATGGCGTGGTTCCTCCACATAAGGCCTGGGAAAAGAGCCAAAGGTGTCGAGGACTCAGACACAAAGGACAGGCTGGGGGAGGCAGATCAGGCATGCGCTCAGGTGTACAGAGAGGGCCCTGGAGCCGGGTGCTGCTGCGATGACATGGCTGGATGGGGACACGATGAACCAGCTTCGATATGACAAGGGATACACATTCCCAAAACTTCATGCGATACAACACAGCACACCCAAATGGACAAGGAAACACCCAGCCCCAGAGACACAGAGAATGGTCCATGGGAACTAGGAACACCAAAATGCACGTGGGAGAAAACTCACATCTCTTCATTTTATGAGAAAAGCTTCATTTATGAGAGAAGCTGCCTCACAGCATGCAATTTCCAACCCTTGAGGGAGGAATCCTCATGACCACCCCCCTCCAGGAAAAGAGATGGCTCCTGGGATGACGTTCACGCCAGGAGGAGATGACATAAAACGTCAGTCTTTGTGTGTACTGGTTACATGGGGGTGACGCAAACTGATCATGGAAATTAAGCTGCTGCAAACCCAAGCCATGGAGAAGGAGGGAGAGGGAGGCAGAGAGCAAGGCTGGGACCATGCACCTGCTGCCGAAGGGCACCAGGAGGCAGGGGCTCAGGGGAGCCTCGTGTTGGGCCAACCTCAGACTCCTCAGCGAGGAGGACCTGGGCCTGGCGGCCACAGGCAGCCTCAGAAGAGATCTGTGGCGGAAGAGACATCTGGATGGCACCAAAGTTGGAAAGGAGAGAAGGGACACTCAGAAAGAAGACGACTCAGAAGCCTACGACTACAGAAAACAGACAGCGAGCGACACAAAGCCCCCCCCCCTCACCCCACGGCCCGAGCTTCACCAGCCCTGGGCCTTCTTCCTCTGGGACACGAAAAAGAAAGTGAGGCCAAAAACCAAGAGAAGGGTGGTCTGATGCCCACCCTTGGGTCCCCTCTAAAGCCCATGGACAGATCTGTGTGGCAACAAATGAGTTGGGAGTGGGGCACTTGAACCAGCACCCCTGCCACAGAGCTCCAGCAGCCCACCACCCCAGCAGGCCTCAGCCTGGGTCCTGCTGCTCAGGGTCAGGCCGTCTTAGAATAGCAGAAATTAAAATGCTGGGCTGGGGCTATAGCTCAGTGGGTAGAGTGCTTGCCTTGCATGCACAAGGCCCTGGGTTCAATCCCCAGCACCTTAAAAAAAAAAAGACAAAGAAATTAAAATGCTTACAATTCTTTGCTCACCCCCACCTTCCAAACTTACCCACTTTATAATTCTTCCCTTGACCTGCCAACTGCACCTGACCTGGCCTGCACCAGTCACTTGTACAACTCAACAAGTACTAGAATGCCAGGTCAGGTGCAGTTGGCAGGTCAAGGGAAGAATTATAAAGTGGGTAAGAATGGAAGTGGTTTAGAGCAGTGAGAACCTGTAGCCGGCAGCCGCCCTAACGCCACCCACACAGTGGGGCAGGAACCAGGGTGGGCCGAGGCTGCCTTCTTGTGCCAGCCCACAGGCACTGCACAGCTGGCTTCTGTTTACAGCTGCTGGTTCCTCACCATGACTGCCCAGTCCTCTGCTCCACCTCCACCCAAACATGTTTCCCCACAAAGGAGCAGGTAACCTGCTCATATAAAAGCCACTGTAAATGATTCTCCGAATCAGGGGTGACTGACACCCAAAGAAGTAGGGACCACTGTGGAGTGCAAAAGCAGATGGGACAATGCCACACGGAGCCCACGTGCATGTTTACGTTTGTACCTATGCAGATTTCTGCAGAGGGCCTTGCCCAGGAGTGAGTGTGGTGATCTGAGGTGATCTTTATTTCTTAATCTTCTGAATGACTGAAATCTTATACTCTACACACGAGCTTTCTTAGAACAACAATGCTGCTTTGTAAAACATGTTAATGAATTATACTTATCTTTCTTTTTTAATGTTTAACTCTTGATATGCAACTCAGTAATTCTTTTCTTTTCTTTTTTTAAGAGAGAGAGAGAGAGCGAGCACGAGAGATTTTAATATTTATTTTTTTAGTTTTCGGCAGACACAACATCTTTGTTTTTGTATGTGGTGCTGAGGATCAAACCTGGGCCACACGCATGCCAGGCGAGCGTGCTACCGCTTGAGCCACATCACCAGCCCAATAAATTATACTTATAAGGCTCTAAATCACTTAGAATATAAGGTCAGGGTTGGGGATGTAGCTCAGTGGCAAAGTACTCGCCTAGCATGAGCAAGGCCCTGGGTTCGATCCCTTGTGCCACCAAAGGAGAGTAAAAAAATAATAATAACTAGAGGAGACATGATTATGTATATAAAATGACAAATAATAAAACATATATTAAAAATGTGTGTGTGTGTGTAACAAGTGAATTTCTGAGACTACATGTAACTTTTTTCTTCTTTCTACTTTTCTAACTAACTCCCAAGTTTCTATAATAAGTCTATGACAGTGAACTTCAAAATCAGGAAAAAGGGATGATGTTTAATTAATAAGCTGCTGCTCAGCCAGGACACATGTGTTCAATCTTATCTTTAATTACACAATTTTTTCCCTCAGGGGGAGCAGTCCCTGGCTCTTGTGCACGACAGGGTGCTGACGGGTTACTTGGTTGCATGTGACACATGCAACCCCTCCCGCTGGGGCCAGGCTGGCCACAGTTCCTACATAAGTGCCCCACAAAAAATACTAGTGACTTGCTGGAACAAGGTGCACGGGTGCTAGGTGACCTAAAGTAGATTGGCTGAGTCCCATTTCAAATCAAAGCACTATTCTCCAACCCCCCCCCTTCCCCGCTTCCAGGAGCAAGCCCCGTCCCACACCCAAGCCCTGGCTAGTGGTCCAGATGCGCCATCCAGTGGTTGGCTCAGGCCTCGGATGCCCATGCACACTCACCTGTCCTTCCTCCGCTCCCCGAGGGATGCAGGGTTGACAGCAATCCTGGGCAATGTGGAGGCGGAGGTCTGGAACTGGCTACAAGTGGACAGGGTGTCAATGTTGAGGGGCGATTGTGGAGGGGTGCTGCATTCGGAATGTGACAACGAACCTGTCAAGAGAGGAGAGGTGCGAGGACACGGGGCCCCACATCAACCGCAGGGTCTGGACGCTGGGCTACAGCTGCCTGCCACCCCCCAGCATCAGGCCCCGCCTGGGCTCAGGACACCTTTACCCACTGACTGAAAGGACTTGCAAACTACAATCTGCACCCGGGGAACCCAGGCAGGGACAAAAGGAGGCAGCGGGATGAGCAGTGGGAGGGGCATGCCCACAAGTGCCTACCTCTGTCAGAGCCCATGACAGACCGAGGGTACCTCGGCGTTAATGGGATCTTAATGCGTTCTGCCTTGAACTGCAAGTTACTGGAAGACCCTGTTCCAAAAGAAGATGGGACATCAGGCCTTGTGATTAAACACCACCCCTGATCCCTCCCATGGCCTGGCAGTCAGGATGGTAGCATGCAAAGCTGGGCCTGCCATGCAGCTCTGAGGGAGCCTGGATGTGGAGCAGTTGCAAGAAACAGACACTTGGACTCTAGTATTGGCAGAAGTGGGCAGGCCTGGAGTCTGTCTCCAGAACAGGAGCACCACTCATGGTGACCCACGAGATACAGGCAGCTGCTCGGTCTCCTCTCCCCGACAACCAAGATTTCCCCAGGGTCTCCTTACAAGGCCATATAAGCCTCTCCTCTAGGTGACCCTGAGTGAGCAGCCATACAAACACCCCAGGATAGCCAACAAGTTCAGGGAGAGGAAGCAAGGATCCGAGGGGCCACAGGCTGCGGGCAAAGAGCATAGCTCCGGGAGCAGCGTGGGTATGAAAGTCATCGGCCCTCCAAGGAAGGAGCTGTGCTTGGCCCCAGGAGAGAGAGGAGCTCCTGCGGGCAGCCCACCACGAGATCTGGGCATTAGGATGCAGGTGCCCACTGCAGCCCAGGGTCCAAGCAGTAATTACCGAGGCGGGCGCTGGAGGGCAGCGAGTTGGACCCGTGGGAGGCTCTCATCTCAGCATAGTCACTGCTGGCCCTGTGGCTCAGGTCCAGGCTCAGGCGGCCCTGGTGCTGGACACTGGGAGAGAACCAGAGGGGAGGGTTTGTGAGAATCAGGACCAGAGGTGGCCACCAGGGATAAACTGTGACGGCCTAGGCCTCCCTCACCACAGGCCCAGGACAGCAGCCTGCCCCACCACTTCTCAGAGGTGGCATCTAAGAGGGCCACAGACACAGGGCAAGCCAGAGTCATATCCAGGTCAACAGCAGGGATAGATTGGGCTCACTGGGAGGAAGGGTCTGCTACAAGGAAAACAGGCTCTGCAACCCAGGTGGGCCCAGGAGGAGGACAGGGAGAGGCCGCATGGGCCCCAGGACCTTGGAGAGGTACTGCATGAGTCACTCTGAACAGTGCAACTAGGAAAGCAGAGGGCTGGTGGCAGAGGAGAGCCCGGCTCCCTGCGGTCAGGTTCCCACAATGTACAGAGATGCCACCTTCCTGCTTAAAGCCCTCCTGTGGTCTCCGCCATACTCAGAGTAAAACCCCAACTCTAAGCCAGGCTGCAATGGCTGTCTGGGACCCCAGTTACTTGGGACGCTGAGGTGGGAAGATCACAAGTTTGAGGGCAGCCTGGGCAGCTCAGTGAGACCATGTCTCAAAATAAAAAATAAAGACCTGGGGGTGTAGCTCAGTGGTAGAGCATTTCTAGCCTGCACAAGGCCCTGGGCTCAATCCCTGGGACTGAAGGGGGCGGAATGTTGAGGGGCTAGGGAAAAGAAAATCCAACTCTTTATTATGGCTGTAGGTCCTATAGGTTTGTGCTGGCCAACCTGGGGTCTCCTCCTGACTCACTGCCTGCCTGCCAAGCTCCCAGGATTTCAGCCTCAGCATCAATGGCACTTCTGTCTGGATGCCCCACCCCAGTTTGTGCAGCTTAGTGGCCACTGTCTTCTCAGTCATAGCCCAGCCTGTCACCCTGTCTTACTGTCTTCAGAGCCACTCGGCACCACTTCAAAGTACCCTGTACATGTTTATTTGCCTCCCACACTTGAACAAAAGCACCCCATGAGTAGGAAGCTCATCTCTGTGGTCCACCACGGTCTCCCCTCAGAACTAGTCTAGTTCTTGGAACATAAAAAGTGCTCAATAAAAATTTGTAAGAGTGATCTTGAGTCAGCCTACCCACTTTTTGACAACTTGAGTTTGCTAATTTATTTAATTATTTATTTTAGTTTTTATTCCTTCCTTTTTTTAAAGTTTTTATTTTATTTATTTAATTATTTTTTTATTTATATATGACAGTGGAATGTATTACAATTCATATTACACATACAGAGCACCATTTTTAATATCTCTGGTTGTACAAAGTATACTCACACCAATTCGTGCCTTGGTACATGTACTTTGGATAATAATGTCCATCACATTCCACCATCATTGCTAACCCCATGCCCCTCCCTTCCCCTCCCACCCCTCTGCCCTATCTAGAGTTCATCTTTTTTTATGTTAGGTTTCTCATTTAATAAATGAGATTCATCAGTGCTCTACACAATCCAAGGAAGTTTTCTAATAATGAAATATAGAAATCATCCCTGAATGCAGTTTTGCCCCATTCACTTTTAAAAGCTCTCATCCCTACAGCAGAGACAATATAAAAGTATTTAGCTCAGAAGCCTTGAGGGAAGAGGGTGTGGCTGAAGGTCTGAGCATGGCAACCAGGACATGAGCTGCTGTCACTATCACCTGTTGAGAATCCACGCTGGTGAACTCACAGAGGAGCTCCACCCAGGCTCTTCCCAGCTAGCCAACGAAGCTTCTCTGCCCACAGCCTCTCTGCACCTGTGGCACAGGAAAGGGTAGGGTACCTTTGCATACCTGGGAGGCAAGCCCTGGGGGCCAGCATCTCGGGGCACAGGTGGAGAGCTGCAGGGGCCAACCCTGTGGCTGCGCACAGTGTAGATGGGGTTCCGCAGGATGGAGCTCACAGCAGTGCTGGGGGTCATGCTCCGGGGAACAGTTCCTAGAAATGGGCTGGATGAGAACAGTGGCCCCCAAAGCACCTGCCCAGATAGCCCTGGACTTGCCTACACCCTCTCCTGTACACCAGGGTGGTGGCCACAGTCTTTTTGGGAAAAAAACTCTATTATAGGGAAATAAGAGTTTTAACCACCAATTTGCTAACTGGCTTTGGCTATTGGACTTTCCCCACCTGAAAAGGGAGATCCCTCTTGCACCATTGCCCAGGCTGCCATGGGGACAAAAAGGTTAGTTCTGACAAACTAAAATATGACATGGATGATCAACCAGTCTGGACAGGGCAGCAATTCCTGTTTCTCTGGGCCTCGGGGTTGAAGACCCATGACAGCCATGAAATATGTGCCTCCCCTCTCCCTGGAGACCACACAGCTGACCCTTTTCCCAGCCCCTGTCCAACCCACTCACCCACGGATGGCCTGTTGGGGTAGAGCGGGGGGTTCCCATGCCGGCTGGAATGCCCTGGTGAGTAAGGGGACCACTCCTGCACCTCGGGGGAGAGCTCTCCACTAGCTGGGATGCACTTCTGCTCCTGTAGAATCAAAGACAAGGAGTATTTTCTGGAGATAGTGGGTCTATGTGCAAGCCAACTTCTGTCCCTCACGCATGAGCTCCTTCTACTCCAGCAGAGGAGGTGAGCAGTAGGGCAGAAGTCACCGCCCACTCACGTTGCCTCACACAGCTTCCTTCACAAGCCCTTCTGAAGACAACTGCAAAGGAAGACTCTACCCTTTCCAAGAAACAGCCTCTGGGGGTGGAAGGTGAGCAGGTGGGCACGCACCCGGCTCCCAACTGCATGCCTCAGCATACACTGGTGCCTCAGAGGGTCTTGGCTCCCGGCAATCGCTCCCTTCTAGAAACAACTACAGCACACATGATCAGACCACCCTGCTGCCTGTAAATAGTCTCACATGCCACTCATGTCTTCAAACCCTTCAAGTGCAAGTTTGTGTCACTTGACTTTGTGGTACAAGTTCAAAGGCTTCTTATTGAAAAAGCATATCAAATGCTATGTCTAAGCAAATGTCCTCTGTGCTTCCCTCCACCCCAGCCCACTCCCCGACATACACACAAGTTAACAGTGAAAAAGCCAGCCTAGCACAAGTGGGGACGCCAGTGCAGGGCCACTCTGCAGGATTCCCATGGCCAACTCCCCCGACCCAGGGCTGAGCTCTACCTCCAGGAATTGAGCAGGAATCACTACCGGAGCAAGCTTGGGCCGAAAACTAGGCGCAGACTTTGGCCGGCGGCGCTTCTGCCCCAGCTCATCTGCCTTCTGGGAAGTGAGGTCCTCGTCACAGGACTTCTTGGCTGGCAGGTAGGAGGAGTCCCCATCCCCTTCGGGGTAGTAGCTGGAGGCGATGCGGACCCTGGCCTTGCGAGGGGGTGATGCATGCATGGGTTCTCCGAGGTCAGTGTCCGGGGGCGGGGCACTTGGTGGGCTGGTAGATGGAGAGCTGCCCACCAGTGTGGCCTCTGACTCAGAACTGGTTTCCAGTCTGTGCTGGAACTTGATGGAGTCAATTCCCCTGGGGGGCTTTGGGGGTGTCAGAGGCCCCATCCTCTTGGAGGGCTGGGGGGAGTGAATAGGCCCAGGGCCTGGGAGCAAATAGTCTATTTTGGGGGGCGTCTGGGGACGTTTAAAAGTGTTTGGGTCAAAGATAGACTTTCTTTGCTTTGGCTTCTTGTAAACGGAGAGCTTCTCCGGCCCTGCTGTGGAGCCGAGCACGGCCTTGGGCCAGGTCCCACCGCTGTTGGAGCCCTCAGCATCCACCTTGTCCAGAGGGGCTTCCACCACCCCACAGGGGCCCACCTCGGTCTCAAAGGGCAGCAGGGGCCGCCTGCTCCGCATGTCCACCAGCCCGTAGCCACGTTCCCCAGAGGCATCGGAGTGGAAGGAGCTCAGGCTGCGCTCGGAGGTGCTAGGACAGGTCTGCGGGGAGACTGAAAAGGGGCCCCCAGGGAACGGTTTGTGTAGAAAGGAGGTGCTGCCTCCGGGAGGCCCCGGCTCCTTCCTGTCTTCCAGCCCAGCACAGAAGAGCTCCGTCTGCGTGGAGCTGTGGTGCTGCATCAAGTTCCGCTTGTGATGAGCCTGGGCCTCCAGGCCATGGGTCCGAAGACTCAGCATCTTATCAGAGTCCTTGATGTTTTCAAAGATGTTCTGGCCGCTCCACGAGGAGCTCTGAGGGAACACCTAAGTAGGGTTGCAGAGGGGTGAAAAAAAGAGGCAGCAGGGCCTGGAGTTGCCGCTGATAATCGTCCCCACAGCAGAGCAGGCTGGGCTACCCCCCACCCAAAAGGGACCAACAGGCACATGCAGGCGAACGCACGTGCATGCACACGGCCCCTGATGGTGAAGTCTCCTCGCAGCCTCCGCCACTTCAAATGCACAGAACTATAAAGTTCTGTGATCTTTATAGGATCCCCACGACTTTGAGCACTTTCTTTGATCAGTCTAAACACTAAAAATCTCTCACGGAAAATGCAGGTGATGGTATATTGATCATCACTAAAAGGACACGAGCTGTCAAGCCACGGAAAGACATGAAGGAACCTAATGCACATTACTAAGTGGAGAAGGCCATGGGGAAAGGCTGACTGCGGCATGACTCCATATGACCTTCTGGGAAGGGCAAGAGTCTGCAGGCAGTGCAAGGATCAGTGGATGTCAGAGGCCTGAGAAGGGAGAGATGACCGGGCAGAGCACAGGAATTTACAGGGCCATGAAGCTATCCTACATGACACTGTCATGGTGCATACACATAAGGATATGTTTGTCAAAAGCCACAGGATATACAGCATCAGAGTGAACCCTCAGGCTGGGAGGGAGCTCAGCAGCAGAACGTCTGTCTATCATGTACAATGACCAGGGCTCAATCTCCCATACCACACCAAGGTTGGGGAAAAAATGAATCCTCAGGTAAACTGTGCACTTAAGTTCACTAATGCATCAACACTGGCCCCTCAATGGGAACAAGAGTACCAACTAACACAGATGCCAATATCAGGGACAGCCTGGGGTGGAGGGTAGGGAGGTGGTGGGGCTTGGTTCAGGAAAAACATGAGACTACATCAACCTCAAACAGCTGCCCCAAGAGTCAATTAACTTGATAATAACTGAGTAGTTTAAAAAACTACTCTTAATGAAATGGATGGGCCTATTTTTTTCTAACTTTCTTTGATTTGTCTTTTTAGCTAAGTAGAAAAATTGACAGGAAAGTATAATGAATACCCACCAACTGGACTCCATAAGATTTTACCAAGCTGTCTTGAATGTCTGTTTATAGTGATATTGCAGATCACTGGAAAAGTTAAGCTGTAGCTTAACATTTCACTAACAACTTTAGCTTGTACCTCCTCAAATAAACTAATTCCCCATATATAACTCCAATGTCGTCATCAGACCTAAGTAATAATTTTCTATTGTCATCCAATTATCCAGTTCAGATTCAGCTGTACCCACTGTCCCCAAAACGATCTTTGCAGCTGTTTTTTGTTGTTGTTGCTTTTCAACCAGGATACAGCCAGGACCCAGCCAGGCCTTGTGCACACTCTGCATTTTGTACATTGGTGCCTTTTTTTCAAGGATCCCCACGACGCTGAGCAGTAGGCTGGAGTTGGAGCTGAGGCTCTGGCCACCGCCTCAGTGGTGAGAGCAGAGCTGGCTGCAGGGTCCTTACCTTCAGGAGGGAGAGGGTTAAGGAGTCCTGGCAACTGCGCAACAGAGATTCACATTCATTCAGGGACTTGTTGTCCAGTGCGATGCCATTGATCTAGGGCCAAACAGAGAGCTGTTCAGATCCACTGGCAGGGAAGCCTCAGCCCTCTTCTCAGGGCTGCCAGGACAGAGGCTCAGCCACATACCACCCATGGAGGACAGCAGGCCTGGTTGTGCAAGGTACCAAAGTCAGGAGTGGGTGAAGGAGTGAAAGCCCCTCCTCAGGGAGGCCCAGAGTCAGTAAGGGGCTTCTGAGCAAATGAAACCCAAGCCTTCACAGCATTCCATGGGAAGGGGCCTTCCTCCTGGGACCAGAACACCAGAGACCCCAGGGAAACATCGGACCCTGGGATGCCCAGATCAGCAGCGTGGAACATCCCAGCTTCATCCTTCGGGTATGAAATAGCTGACAAACAAGCATGTTGAGACCAAAGCCATGCAAGGTCAGGTAAGCCAGAAAGCACCACAGGCAATGAGGCACTGCCACTGTTGAGAGGAGATCAACAGCCCGAGACCCGTCTCGAGTCTGTCCACATCCCTCAGATACACTCAAACCTTTCCTCAAAGTACACGTGTGACAGTAGATGGTTAAACTGTGGAACAATGTCATTGCTCAGCAATGACAAGGAACAAACTGTTGGCACATGCAACCCCCGATGGTCCTCACAGGCTTGATGCTGAGTGAAAAAAAGCCACCCCAAAGTCACCCACTATAGGGTTCCATTTATACGACAGTCTCAAAATGACAAAATCATAATGAAGAACAAATCAGGTGCCAGAAGAAAGGGATACTGGGGCAGAGGGGGGCCTGACTGTAAAGGGGTGACAGGAGGGAGGCCTCTGTGGTGGTGACCCCTGGTCCGCATCTGACTGTGGCAGTGGTTACACAAAACGATCTATCAGAAAAATCACAAACCACGCACACCTGCTGCACCACAGTCAGCTTGCTGGCTTTGATGGAGGGGGAGCCGGGTGAGGGGCAGGTCAGACTTCCCTGTATTCTCTTGGTAACTTGTAACTATTTCAAAGTCCAAAAGTCTTGGAATGGTGAATGAACTATATATAACCCCTTCTGAGAAGGAGAGGTTGAGGCAGGAGGATTGCAAGTTCAAGGCCAGCATGTCCAACTTATTTTGAAAATAAAAAATAAAAAAGGGTAGGGATATAGCTCAGTGGTTAAGTGCCCCTGGGTTCAATCTCCAGTACCACAGGAAGGAGGGGGAAAAAAGCAAATATTATCTCTATGTGGTAGCAATACAAACGTTTGTTATTTCCTTCCAAGGCATTTTCTGTATTTCATAATTTTCTAGTGTTTACTGCAGTAGTATTTTGACACTGTTGGGGGGAATAATTACTTTTTGAATGTTAACATGGTGCAATGCCCAAGAACAAGGGACGTATGAAAACCCTGCTCGTGACTTCTTGCTCAAACCTCTCATACGTAACCCAGCCATATGGGAGCAGCAGACAGCCTGGCTCCGTACTTGAAACTCACCGCCACAATCCTGTCTCCCACGGCGAGGGACCCTTCTTTGGCAGCAGGGCTTCCAGGTACCACAGCAGCAGCATACACTCCACTCTCCAGACTGATGCCGCTGTCTGCAAGCCACAGGATGATAGTGGGCAACCCTGTTCTGGCTGCCCCACCCCATTTTTTTTTTTTTTTTTGAGGTACCGGGGATTGAACCCAGGGGCACTCAATCACTGAGCTACATCCCCAGCCCTACTTTGTATTTTAGTTTGAGACAGAGTCTCACAGAGTTGCTGAGTGCCTATGGCTGGCTTTGAACTTATGATCCTCCTGCCTCAGCCTCCCAATCTGCTGGGATTATAGGCGTGTGCCACAGCACCTGGCCCCACCCCATCTATAAAAGGGGAGGTCAGCAGACTGTACACTGTCCAGCCCAGTACCCCCACCTGGTCACACCCATAAGGGGGCTCAGTCACACCCAGTCTGGTGAATCAGACACCGGAGACCCAGACAACCCCCTGCCAGGAAAGCACACAGGCTGCATTTAAATGGCATCAACAACTCATGCCTGAGAATGATGTGCTTCTGCAAACACGCAAGCCCTGCCAGCCAGAAAGGGCACCTGCCACCCCTGCAGGCTCCCTACCTTTCTGTCCACTGAGGTTTATGTGCAGGGGTGTGACCACCTTCCCACCCAGGGACTTCCTCCGCCGCACGACCATGTTGATGGCCCCCTCTCCATTGAGGAGGGCCTTGATGGCCTGCTTCTTGTCCTTGTTGATGAGGTCCACATCGTTGATTCTCAGCAGCCAGTCGTTAACCCTGAGGAGAGACACAGCCCGACTGGCAATCACAAGGATCCTGGGCCCTTTGGGTCACCCCACCACTCCCATTCAGGGGTCAAATGCCAAAAAAAAAAGCAGTTGCCCTGCGTTCACATTCAGAAAGAGCTCCTCTCCCTGGAGCATACGGTGGTTAAGTTTACAGAGGCTGGAGCTAGACAACCTGAGCTCAAATCCTGGCTCTGCCGCTTACTAGCTGGGGGACCTAGCTGTGCTGTGTGTCAAGTGTCCCCATCTATAAAATAGGACCAACAATTGCACTGACTTTACAGGACTGCAAAGATTAATCAACTCATTTATATAAAGTGCTTAAACCAGTACTTAGTAAATACAACTCATGGAATGAGAACGTGGCACAAGTCCTCGGCTTCAACACATCCCACCTGAGCCCTCTGCCAAAAGACAACCCTTGGTAACTAGAGAAAAACCAGATTCAGAGACAACTGAGAGACACAGTGTCTCCTTTTAAACCAATCTTAGCAGTTGAGCCTGAGGCCTCAGAGAGACTCTGAATCCCCAGATGCTGGGATCCATTCATCCCAGCACTACCCGACTCTCCGAGTCCTCTGCATTAGACCAAGACATCCTTAACTCTTACCTTAAGCGGCCATCAGCAATGCTTCCTTTGTCCACTTTCGTGACAAATATGCCACAGTCCCCTGGGAAACAAGGCTCATTCACACCTTCTGCCATGTCAAACCCAAGTGCCTTCAAGTCAACCTCCTCCTGTCGGGACAGCAGCAGCACACTTTACCAAGCAGTGAGCAGAAACATTTGGCTCCTAAGCCCCCAAGCCACACTCACTCAGTCCCCAGAATGGAAGGCTGGGAGGAGCTGCGACCTGCCCGCTCTGGCCCTTACAGACACACATCCCCGCCAGCACCTCCCCTGCGCTCCATTCCTCCCTCTGCTGTGCTATGCAGCACACTGTGAGGCAGGGGACACCATCTGCTACAGCCCATCTTGGACCACTGCAAGAAAGGATGGACTTCCACCCCAGAGGAAAAAGCTGGTCCTTGGGCTGGGGCTGGGGCTCAGTGGTAGAGCGCTTGCCTAGCATGTGTGAGGCACTGGGTTGGATCCTCAGCACCACATAAAAATAAATAAAGATATTGTGTCCATCTACAACTAAACAAAAATAAATTAAAAATTTTTAAAAAGCTGGTCCTCTGAAATGGTAGCAGTGAAACGGAGACACTGCCAGAGGGCCATCCCTGGTCTTCATGTCATGCACGGGGAGAAAAGCCATCCAAGGCAGCTCACCGTCTCCCTTTCAAACTCGACGACTTCTGTTTCCCACTCCATGGAATCTGTATCGATGGCTGAGTCGTGGGAGCTGTGGGCCATCAGCTGCCGGAATCGGGCCTCCTTTTCCAACTGGGATTCCATCTGCTCCCTGCGAACAGAGAGAACTATGGCGATGGCCCTTTGGAAAGCAAAAACATCCCCTGGCATCACAACTCCACGCCAAGGTTGCCATTCATGAAAGCCCCTCGGGGCTCCTTTCTTGTACTCTAGGCCAGCTTCCACCATGACTGGAGGGCCAGCCAAGGCTTCCTAGGTTATCAGAGGGCTTTCACAGGGGCTTTTGTAAAAAGACAGATTCTCCCCAAATTTATCGAGAGTCTTAAAACAGTTCAGGTCAAAATGCCATTGAGACTTTTTTTTAAATACAGACAAAATTATTCCCAAATGTACACGAAAAGGAATGAGAAGAGCTGACCATTTTGAAAATGGGACAATCAAGGGGGAGGAGTCACTCTACCTGGTCCTAAGACTTACTGAAAACCAACTATGATGAAGACTATGTGATACCGCAGAGAGACAGACACGCAGATCAATGGAACAGAACAAGGGACCTGGAAATGGCACCACACAAATACCAAGGTGCAGATGTAATCAACAAGAGGACAATCCCGGGGACTGGGGGTGTGGCTCAGTGGTAGAGCACTTGCCTAGCAGATGTGAGAAACTGGGTTTGATCTTCAGCACCACAAAAAAGTAAATTAAGGTTAAAAAAAAGACAGTCCTGGGTCAATGATGCCGGACAGCAGGACACCATGGAAAACAAGGAACGTCAACTAAAGCCCTTCCCTCCACACAAACTCGAAACATACCACAAATTCAAATACATAACATGAAACTATAAAACTTTTATAAGGAAAACAAGAGAATATCTTTGAGTTCTCTAGGACTATGTGAAAGGTCTTAGACATAAATCATTATGAGGTTTTTTTTTTTAAATAAATAAATTAGTCCATCAAAAATTTAAACTTTAGCTCTTAAGAAGACCTAGCAAAGAGAATGGAAAAAAAAAAAGACTCAGAAACCCGTCAACCCCCTAATGACTTACATGTGATGCCCTTCTTTCTAAAATCTGGGCCCAGGCTACCTTTCCAATTTATCCATGATACCCACTGGGCTCCTGGCATCTGTGTGAACTGCTCTTGTGTCCTGCAGGCTCCCACGTCTATATGGATGGCTCAGCTGGGCTCCCCCTGGCAAATTCTAGAAGGCTTCTCAGCCTCCAGTCCTCTTTCCAGGCCAGTGCAGCCAACACTGTGCACCGAGAGCTCGGCACACTGTTCCATCTGTCTCCATGACGGCACACCAGACAAGAGTCTGGTTCTAGACCGCATTGTGGTTACTGGACTCCGCCAATTTCAATTTTTAAACTCTGAACTTGGTATTGTCAGTCCTCTGCTAGTGGTCCCAAGTGTTTAGATGATGCTCTGGGAGGTATTGTGACCAAGGAGAGAGTGCCTGACATCCCAAATAGTCTTAGGAATGGCATCCACAGAACACAAGCAGAACAACCTGTTCCACCCCCACGGGCTTATCACAGACTGCGGCTGTCTTTTGTGCTGGTCTAAGAAGTCTTACTGCTAACAGGGGGACGGAACTGACCTGGACCATTTCACAGAATGACAAAGTGAGGCAAGGTGAAGGGACGGATGCAAGGCCTACACACAGGGACAAGCCCAGTGTGCTCTGGGTTCAGTGCTCTGCAGGGAGCAGGGATGTCATGGTCACAGTACATGCCCACCCAAGCCTACTTGAGCTCCTTAAGCTCCCGGCTGACGTCGTTCTTCTGTTTCCGAGTGTCATCCAGGCTGCGCAGGGCCTCAGCCAGCTCACTCACTGCCCGGTCCCGTTCCCGCCGCAGGTTGTCACACAGTGTCCTGGCAGGGAAGGCAGAGGGCAAGGTGACCTTGAGGGGCAGGGGGACGGAGGAAGGGCTTATGTCAGTAGCAAACAGCCCGGCAGGCCCCTTCCCAAACACCTGCAGGCACATGCCTCACCCCCAGAAGGAGTGCTTGGAAACCCCACAGTCACCAGGTTCCTAGTGACCTCTACTCCTTCTGCTCCACTCTCGGTGAGCCTGAGGTTAAGAACCACCGTCTGCACGTCTCACTTATTCTAATTCAGGCTTGGGGGAGGGGAGTGGCTCTCCTCTGCAGTGAAGCACCCCAGATGCCTGGAAGGCCCCCTCTTCAGCACTCACCTCACATCCCTTAGCCACCTGCACGCAGGGCTTTCTAGACGCACCCCAACCCTATACCTAGGCTGGGAGCCCACTCAGCCAGAACCTGATCCTCACACATCTTGGCCACCCTGAGCTTTGTCCAAGTGCGACGTGTGAGCTCAGTGGGACTCTGCAAAAGGAGACCATAGCTTGTATCAGCCATCCAGGGAGGTGGGGACACATGACGCATCAGGGAGCAGAAGATGGCTGTGCTCTTTGCCATCTCCAGCACTGGATGTGTCCCGGGGGCTGGTCCTCACCTCTCCACAGAGTCAAACCTTCCCTGTCTTGATCAGAGCCCAGTTCAGAACTGTATGCTGGAGAAACCTGCAGCTCAGGTCAGAAAAGGAGCAGACAGGAAGACCCACTAGGCCTCAGCACTCCCTCCATGCCCCGGAGAGCACCTCGCTCCTCTCCACTGGTGGGGCCTCTGACCAGCCCCCAGGGCCATAGGTCTCTACCCAAACAGCCTCAGGGGATCTTCCAGAAACCCCTCAATGACCTCTCTTCCCAGTGCCATCCTCCTCATCACCTGAAAAGCCCCATTCAAGCTCCAAGTTCTAGCCTGAATGCCACACTTTCTCAGGAGAGCTCCTGTGCCGAGAACAGCCCTGGCTGAGGCCCCAGACATAACATCCATGCATCCCCCGCTGCCCCCCATCCAAGCTGCTCAACATGTCAAGAACATCATATGCACCTGGGAACCTCTCTCAAGGTCTTTATGTTCAAGGGATCTACAATCCTGCATACAGTTGGCACCTAGTAAATATGCTGAAAGAATGTATTTCCCAATGTGCTACTGTCATGAGAAGCCCTCAAAGTGGCCAGCCCTGTGCCACTTCTCAGGGGTCTCACCTGGACACGCACACACTCAGGATGTCTGGGGTGAAGTTAAACAGGAAGGAGAGACACAGTGCAAAACTCCAAAGCCAAGAGGTGAGGTCTGAACGTCAGCCAGGGGTGAGAGGGAGGAGCCCAGGTCCCTGCCACCCTACCTGGACATACAGTGTCCAATTCTGACCCTCCCAACAGACCTTAATGTGACCTGGGGAAACGTAAGCTCACGCCTGGCCCAAGGTACCCATACCGGATGCTGTCGCGCTCCGCCACAATCTTGTCCCGCTCCTGGAAGGCCCAGTCCCGGCGGCACTTGGCCACATCGGCCTCCTGCAGGGCTTCCTTCAGCTCCTGGCACAGAGCCTTGCACTGCTTTCGAAGGATCTCCACCTCCTTGTTGGCTCTCCCAGCATCCATTGTCACCGTGTCTTTGATCTGAGGGCGAGAGACAGGCAGGGGGTGGTGGTGGGGTGCTGCTGAGACTCCTGGAGTGGAAGCCCCCTTCCTCCCAATGCAGGGGTGGGGCTACTCCTCTAGAGAGCTGCGTGGAGGGAACACTAAATCTAGCACACCCCCTCCTACACAGGACCCCTCCACGGCACACTGACAAACATGGTCAGACCACAAGTGGCACTAGGCGAGGGTCAACCCAGACTCTCACAGTCTCACACCAGTCTGCACCTAACCCCAGGCCGTACCCAGCTATGGCCTCGTCAGCCTGGGTGGAATGTCTCCATGAGTGCTTTGCCAGAGCTCGTCCTGCTACTTCCGTGGTTTATATCTAATAGGCCACCATTATATCTAATGTCACAATGAATTCCATTTTTATGTCTAACTATAATGTACCAATTAAATAATAAACTTAGAAAAAGGGAGCTTTGGGGACAAAATGTGATGCTGTGAGGCAGTGAAGGATTGGTCATAACTTCTCCTCCCACCTGCCCCCCATGTCTGCAGTACTAGTGTCTATAACGCACACACTGAGTTTTTATAAAAAATGAAAATACTCCAGAATTTTTGCTTGTGAATAATGTGCATCTAAGTTTTTGGGTTTTTTTGTCTTTTTGCAGTACTTGGGATGGAACCCAGGGGTGTTCTACCACAACTACATCTCTACTTTTTCATTTTATTTTGAGACAGGGTCTAAGTTGCTAAGGTTAGTTCTCACCAGGAGGCTCAGTGGGGAAGGAGACCATGGAAACCAGTCATAAGCCTGGAATAGGCTCATAACTAACCTTCGTTGCTCAAGTACAGTCAGCAGGAACCAGGGGGAAATTTGGACAAAAAGTGTTTTGTAACCCAAGAGTGACACGGTGGCATGCTTTGCTCAGAACTTCTGTTGCCCAAGATGGATGCTAATTATTTTAGTTTCGGTTCTTCCCCTATTTTTATGCTGCATCGAGCACAAAAATAACTTTGAAAAAATTAAAGACTATTTGTACTAATTCTATCAATAATTTGATATAATAAATAATACATTTAATGATCACGTTTTTTAAAAATCTACATTGTGTTGAATGTTGGGTAATATACACATGCGTGGTTTTAAATATGAAACATGTTTATATTTGATTTTCTGAAAGGCTTTTCCATTTTGCGCTGGATGATAATCTCAACCCAGAGACAGAGGTGGAAACACACAGAAAAGCCCATGCTGGGGAATGGAGCGGCTCCTGCCCTCTCCCCCCACTCCTCTCCACGGGCTCCTTGGCACTGTTTTTCTCCAAAATGAATTCCCCCCAGTTTCTTTAAGAGTTTTAGAGTGGGGGTGGGGAGTAATGAGATATCTTTAAAAGGACAGAGGAATTTGAAGGAAGAGACTGGAGTAATCTTTGCCCAATTCCTTGATGGTGCTAATGACGAAGCCCAGGATCCTGGCGATGACCTGCCCCAGGTCCCGCCACAGTGGAGAGTGGACTTTCAGTCCACTCTGTGCCCCCCACATCAGACCTCAGTCCTCATACACACTGCCTATGACTTCTTCCTGCCTGGCTTTGGTGCACTTGGAGAAGAGATGGCAGAGCCCACTCCCAGGTCCCAGAGAGAAGATGGGATGCAGGTGTGGTGGCTTTCAACAGACGCTCCCAGGTGGGCAACTGGCTTCTATTCTGGCAGCCCCTGCCGTCAGAGCCCTCTGCCCAACTGTCTGCAGCCTCTTCACGCTGCTCAGCCTCCACAGCCAAACTCAGCTCCTCAAACTGGACTTGTGGGTGGATATGCAACTGCATTAGGAGGGCTACAGGGGCAGAAAGCCACTGTGAGCCAGAGTGGCTGTGCTGGCCTTCTATGAGGCAATGTTCTATTAGTGGGGCTCGGGGGGAATTAGAACCTGGGGGAACTTCTTCCTCCATCCTCCTAAAAGCAATGGCCTTCACTAGGCCAGGCCAGCTGATGGCAGGGAGAGAGACCTTGTAATGACAGTAGCCCCTGAGGATGTACCCACTCTGGGAAGTGGACAGAACAGAGGCCTCTCAGGTCATGGACAACGAACAGGGAGGCACAGAGAGAGGGGAACAGAGTGGAGAAAAGCACAAGTCCAGAAAGCACCACTCCCTGGCTGGGCAGAATCAAGACCTCCTGCAACCCAAGAGCTAGACCAGCTGGGCTCCTGAGGAGGGTGAGGTCTGACCCCAAGCCGGGATAGCCGGGGCCACAGACCTGGCCTCCCCTGGGTGGCAGGGAGCAGTACTATACATGGAACCACAGCAGCAGCAGGAGAGGGCACTGGGGCTTTCAGCTCTGGAAGCCTCGGGTGGGGGAGGGGGTTCTGGTCACCTCCTGCCCACTGACTCGGAACAATGCCTGGAAAGGGTTCCTGTCTCAGCTGACAGGCAGGCTTGAGGCCCAGCCAACACCCCCTGTGCAGGGCAGGCGCTGGGCTGAAGGGCACACCTGAGTGCCGGGGGAGGGGGGTTGAGTGCTCTACTTCCCCATGCTCCTAGATGTCCACGGCCTTTTTTTTTTTTTTTTTAGAGGGAGAGAGAGAGAGGAGAGAGAGAGAGAGAGAGATTTTTTTTTAATATTTATTTTCAGTTCTCGGCAGACACAACATCTTTGTTGTTATGTGGTGCTGAGGATCGAACCCGGGCCGCACGCATGCCAGGCGAGCGCGCTACCACTTGAGCCACATCCCCAGCCCTGATGTCCACGGTCTTCACAGGTCACTCCGATGATCTCAAAAACCCATCCACGTGGGCTCTGGGTCCTATTACAGGTTGTGTATAAACAACCTTCTGTGACCTTCTAGTCTGGTGACTGACTAGGTCTTTTCAGAGTTTTCTTCTGTACCATTTTGTTTTTCTAATCTGATATCAACATTTCACTCAAGATTAAGTGCTCAGACACCAGGATGTGAAAAGGAGCCCTCACCTAGGACACTTACTGAGCTCTGGTGTATTATCTTATTATCAACCTAAAATTCCTTCTCATAATGTCAAATGTCATAATGTCAAAGTAGGGGCTGAGAGTGTGGCTCCATGTCAAAGTAGGGGCTGAGAGTGTGGCTCCGTGGTAGAGCGCTGGCCTAGCATGCACAAGGCCCTGGCTTCCATCCCCAGCACAAAAATCAATAAATAATACAAGTAAATACTCCTCTTCACATTGGCTCTCACCTTAATGGTCTGCACAGGTCCCAGTCCCCTTGTATGAAACTGCTGTTATTTGGCCCATTCGTAAAACAGTGTCACAGCATTCACCCTGGTCCTAAACAGGACAGTAATGAAGACCAGGGGGCAGTGGCGGGGCACGATCTGTTATAACCAGGCCAGATCACTCCGAGCCACACTGACTCACACAATGCAAAGAGAATCTCCCATGCTGTCCTCACCCCAGCAGAGTAGGGGAGCTCAGGGGAGAAGCGTCAGTGCTAAGGTGGCAGTGGGGATGGAGGTGGCCTGGTAGGAAGATTGTGAAGAATCCACAGAAATCACTCAGAGATGAGTTGAGTGACCTTGTCTCAGTGCCACTGAACACTCCAGTCCCCCAACCCCAGAGGAACCACCCCCAGGGGGCTTTAGAAGGGGGCCAGGCTCAGCCTACTAGCACATCTCAGCAGGGGCCTGGGGCAACCTTGTGAAGAGCAGTGTTGGTCAGAAGTGCCCAGAGGAGGACTGGGACTGCGGCTCAGGGGGAGAGCATGTACTTTGCATGCATGAGGCCCTGAGTTAGATTCTCAACACCATATACAAATAAATGAATAAAATAAAGGTCCATCCAGAACTTAAAAAAAAAGAAGAAGAAGAAGAAGTGCCCAAAGGATGTTCCTCTGACCCATAAGGCCAACAGATCTATGGTTCTAAGAACTTGGACTTGGGGGCTGGGGTTGTGGCTCAGCAGTAGAACACTCACCTAGCACATGCAGGGCCCTGGGTTTGATCCTCAGCACCACATAAAACTAAATAAATAAAAGGATTGTATCCAACTACATTTAAAAAAAAAAAAAAAAGGAACTTGGACTTGGGATTTGCTTCATAATGAGCAAGTCTGAGATATCTCTGACTTTCAGCACAAAACTGATCTGAGCTTAAAGGATGGCTTTGGATGTGACAGCACCTAGAGTGTCATCTGATTTCTCCCAGGATATCTAGGACTGTGGTTGGACCTCCCTTCCCATTGGACCCACCCCGCCGTATCCCACTAGAGCTGAACACTGAGCCTGAGCCCAGCAGTGACCTGCCAGCACTTAGGCCTCCAGTGAGAACTCTCTACTGTCACTCAGAAGCCTGTCCAGCCAGCCCCGCCTCTTGCTGAGGAATAGCCTACCTGCCGCAGCGCCTCCATCTCCTCGCTGGCCGCCTTCTTCTCAGATGTGCTGCTCTTGAGCTTGGACTCGGCCAGCTCCACCTCGGTCTGCAGCTTGTCCAGCTCAGAGATGACCTGGTCACGCTCGCTCATGATGAGCTTATACTCGCTGTACACCGCGTCCCGCTCCTCCTTGTACTTCTCGGACTCCTTCGCAGTTTTGACCTGCGTGGTCCTCAGCTCCGTCAGCTCTGACTGGAGCAGCTCCATCTCCCACTGCAGGTCCTTGTTCTGGGCCGTGGCCTTGTTCAGCTCATGGTGAATGGCCTCGAACCTGGGGGAGGAAGGCAGCGGGATGTGGGAGGGGCGGCACCTGCCCAGTCAGCTGTCTGGCTGCTCTGCTACCTCCCGCCAGCTCGCCAGCTCCACTGTGAACAGTCAAGCATGAAGTTTGGGGTGAGGTCATTCTCTGCACCCCAAGGGAGAATGGTCACAGAGCACCAGTGCTGTGGGCCTGGAATTTTTACAAATGCCAGAAGTGGAACTGAGGACAACGCACCCCCTGCTCTACTAGAAATAACTGCATATTCCCGCAATGTCAGAATCTCAACAGAGGACATGGAAAAGCCTTAATGATGATTTGCTCCAACCTCCTCATTTTACAGACAGGGATGGTACGGCCTGGCACTGTGAGCAAGGGACCAAAGTCACGAGGTTAGCTTGGTCCGCCTAGGCCAGGTTGCACCTTCTATGCGGGCAGCCCGAGAGTCAGAGTTGCTGCTCTAAAGTAGCATGTCCCAAAATGTGTTCTTAGAGAACAGTAATCCTGCAAGGGGCTCCATCACAAACCACCTATGTGGATTCCTGAAGGCCTCTACATCTTGGTCCTCTCTGGGACAAATCAAAGCTCTGGCAAGTCCTGCAGCAGGGAAATCCATCTGGGCTCAATCCAGCAATTCCCCAACCTATTTATACCCAGAGAACACCTTTCAAGAGATGCTCCCGAGAGCTCGTGTTCTACAGGATCGCGCTTAAAGCAACACCGTCAGAGGGAGGGGATCACATCTCTGAAGATGATATTCCTTAATAGAAAATGAAAATTATAGGAGACACGGTGCCCTGAAAACTGACAGGAGGAGAGGGTTGTGGGGAGACCTAAGAGACAGAATGCTCAGAACACACTGGGTTGCTCAGGTGGGAGAAAGAAGATACAACTCCCGAGACACATTAAGTGTCAAAAAAAAAAAAAAAAAGTTTCCCAGACAGAAATACCTGTTGATTGACAAGCACTACAGCCTGCACCGCCTTCCCGGGGCTGCGCCTGGGAGCCTGACAGAGAAGACGCATCTGGTTCTTAGGCCGCTCTCCTCCCTACCGCTCTGCCAGGGTCCTACCTCCTCAGGGACAGGGCGCACTGGTGCTGCAGCTGGATGGCAGTGTCCCTCTGCTGGGTCAGCATCTCCGTCTGCTTCAGCAGGCGCTGGTTCTCCTCGCCCAGCTGCTCCAGGCGGCTCAGGTCTGAGTTGTGGATGGCGACCTTCTCGCTGTACCGCTTCCGCAGGGCATCATAGTCCTTTTTGACCCCCTCCAGCTTGTCCATGGCCGTGTCGTACAGCTTGTTGAGGATCTCTGATGACCCGTTGTGCTTCAGCACCTGGCCACAGGGAGTTATGCTCACAAGAGGCGGGGGGGCGGGGTGGACAGGGCAGATCTCCTCCCTGGTGAGAAGGCGTGGGACGGGGACTCCGAGTCCCCGAGGTGTCTGGTCCTACGTGCCCTGCAGCCGCACTGGGCTGATTCATCCAGATTTGCTCATTCTCAAATATTTATTGTCATGCAGAGAAAAGTTAACGTGGCAGAGCCGAGACGCTCCGCCTTGGACAGGCTCACAGCATGGAGACACTCCTCCTTGGACAGGCTCACAGCAAGGCTGACTCCTTGCTGGGTGCGTCCGGGAACCCACACCTGCAACATCTCTCAACGCTGATATAAATCGTCTCCTAAGTGATAAGAGTGGCCTGTGGTGCCCAGACTACACAAGCTGTGTGGCTTGTGCTACTTTCTCTGGGAGTCTGGAATCTTGTTACATGCGAGGCAGTGGGCATCCTGGTGATCAGCCCCCAGTGAAAAGCCCAGGTACTAGGTGTCCAGCAGATGGCCCCAGAGGCCCCACTGGACGTGGGCTGTCATGACTCTGTGCTGGAGGGGTCGGGTGTGTCCAGTGTGACTGCCCTGGGGAGGACTCTTGGAAACCTGCACCTGGCTGCCTCCGGACTTTGCCCCACGTAGCTCTTCCTCCCTTTGCCGATTTGGCTTTATGTCCCACGGTTGTGAATTTTTACCACCACGGATTACACACTGGACCTTTTGAGTTCTCCCAGCACATCGCAGAATCCAGAGGTGGTGCTGGGGACTCCTGAAAACAACACCTAAAGTGTCTAGTATTGTTCTAAGTGCTGGTGACACCAGGCAGGGTGGAAAGAGACTGTGCTCCCTGGACCTCTGATCCTAATAGGAGGAGGATACAGGCACACAGATCAAATCAATTGACCTCAGAGCATGAGAAGGGATATCAAATAAAATAAAAATAAAATAGGATAACAGGCTGAAGAGACTGAGCAGCAGAGTGGAAGGCTAAGGCCTGGGGATGCCTCTCTAAAAGGGTGACATCTGTCTGGACACAAAATGAAGAGCGGCCAAGAGCACACCTGGCAGCTGGGAGAGTAGATACAAAGGCCCTGGGGCAGAACCAGCAAATGTGTGCTAAGAACAGCAAAAAAGGAATGGGTAGTATAGCTGTAGCCACCCAGTTCACAGAGCCTTGGAAAAGAGCCCACAATGAGGATCATGGCCTGAAAGAAACAGGAAACCATGGAGAATTCTGAAGCACCCTACTCTGAATTACAGAAGCTAAAGTTCACTTGGGATGCTATTCAAAGGCAGGGGGAGATGAGTTAAGAAGCTGTGAGGGGGGCCTGCCGACTTCTGCTGAAATCCTCAGGGGACCTGAGCCCTTGGTGAGTCACCAACTTGAGGGTTTCAGTTTCCTTATATCTCAAATGACAGGAGAGAACCGGAAAAGCTTGCTTAGTGCCTGCAGCTCAGCGGCCTGGGATCACCTGGCTCACTGCGCGTGGGCTGCGTTATCACAAGATCTTTGCAGCCCAGAGAACTGGGACCTGAGAGCATGGAATATTCCTCCAGAGGCAGAGTCGGCCTCAAAAACACAAGTACCTCGAAACAGAAAAGCAGATGTGATTTAAAAATCAGAATCACCGAGACAGGAAAGGAGCTCACTCCCCTAAGACCTAGGATCAGACCCTGGGACCGCAGCCAGTCAGAGGCGAAGTCCCGCTCAGGCACCAGCTCATTCTTGTGCCTTGCTTGTCTTTATTTATTTTTTAAGTAGAACTCTTCCCTTCAAAGGAAGTCTTACGAGGTCGCCAAAACACAAAACTCATTTTAAAAAGTGGCAGGTGAGGGGCTGGGGTTGTGGCTCTGTGGTAGAGCGCTTGCCTAGTTCATGCGAGGCCCTGGGTTCGAGACTCAGCACTACAAAAAAGTAAATAAATAAAGTATTGTGTCCAAATACAACTAAAAAAATATTTTTTTTAAAGTGGCAAGCAGGTTCCACAACAGTTAAGACCTCCAATGTTCTATTAAAAAGTTTCGCTGTGGCAAAAGTGGAATACAAATCAAGACACGGGCTGGAAAACCAGGTGCTGAGCCCCACACTGTCCTCTTCCACACATAGAGAAGAGGATAGCTAACAATGTAACAAATGTTATATACCCAACTGTTTAATCTTAATATAGTACCGTGCCCCAAACTGTTTACAGAGAAGTAGACCATTACAGAGGTTGCTAAAGCTCCCAGCACACCCCTCTTACCCAGTTTCCCATTTATCCCATCCCCTCCAGAAGGACTCACCACCACCACCCAGTCTAGTGCTGATCACCTTCATGCACAATGTGACACTACCACCAAGGCAGGAGCCTCTCTATGCCACTGGAGGTGATTTTTTGCATGATTTCTGTTTTTTTTTTTTTTTTTTTTTTTTTTTGTGGTGCTGGGGATTGAACCCAGGGCCTTGTGCATGCGAGGCAAGCACTCTACCAACTGAGGTATATCCCCAGCCCCCGGAGGTGCTTTTTATTCACTGCTGCTTTTGAGATTTGGTCAAGCAGATGCAAGTAGCACTTCACTGTGTGAATATGTCCCACTCCTCCTTCTGACCCAGAGATGGTCACATGGTCTCCACATATTTTTTTTTAAAGAGAGAGAGAGAGAGAGAATTTTTTAATATTTATTTTTTTTAGTTTTCGGGGGACACAACATCTTTGTTTGTATGTGGTGCTGAGGATCGAACCCGGGCTGCAAGCATGCCAGGCGAGCGCGCTACCGCTTGAGCCACATCCCCAGCCCCATGGTCTCCACATATTTGCTAATAGTAATAATACTGTCCTCAGGCTGGGTACAGTGGAGAACACTTGTAATCCCAGCAGCTCAGGAGACTGAGGCAGGAGGATTGTGAGTTCAAAGCCAGCCTCAGCAAAAGTGAGGCACTAAGCAACTCAGTGAGACCCTGTCTCTGAATTAGTACAAGATAGGGCTAGGGATGGGGCTCAGTGGTCAAGTGTCCCTGAGTTCAATGCCTAGTATCCCCAAAAAACAGGGTTGCACACACATCTCCTTTCTCTAGGAGCAGAGTGGCTAAGTCTCGGGATATGGATTTTCTACACTTACTGGACAGCACCAAATTGCTCTGGCTATGCCAATTTACACCCCCCACCAGCTGTGGGAGAAGCTCTGAGAGTGACCAACACCAGCACACCCTTGCCAAGGTACAGTACATTCAGATTTTTTTCTTTTTATGTTATTGGTGGCAAAACACAACAACATAAAACTGACCCTCTTGCCCATGTGAAGCATTTCTAAGTGTGCAGTTCAGCAGTTTTACGTACATTCACTCGGTTGTGCAACCAATCTCCAGGACTTTTCCCATCTTGCAAAACTGAAACTCAGTACCCATTAAACAACTCCATGGTCCCCCTTCCCAGCCCCGAGCAACCACCACTCCACTTTGTCTCTGTGAAGCTGACCACTTCAGATGCCTCCCATCTGTGGGATCAGACAGTATTTTGTCTTTTTGCGGCTGGCTTATTTCATGCAGTGTAATGTCCTCAAGGCTCACTCACGTTGGAACATGGGTTGGACTGCCTTCTTCTTCCTCAATAATATTTCACTGTATATCCTGAAACACCACATTTTGTTTACCCATTCATTCCCCAGTAGACACTTGGTTTGTCCTGCCACTCTTGGCTACTGTCAAATGGTGAGGTTTTTTAAAGTACTGCCAATCTCATAAACAAAAACATGCTCTCATTTTAAAACTTATAGCTTGGACTTGGAGCAACTTTCTTTATGTTTATGGATTATGTATTTTTCCTATGAATTGTATGTTCCTATCCTTTGACTCCTGGCTTCGTTCCCTCCCTCTCTTTACCTCTCTCACCCTCTCCTGTCTCTGGAGCTATTTTCAAATTCCAGGCACTAACCCTTTTCTATTTATCTGTAATACAAATGTCTCCAACATATGTTTTAAGTTGGCTGGCAGGGTCTTTTGTTGTGTCCCAGTTACACATTTTAATATGCCAAGATCTAATAGTTTTGTGCGTTGGTCTTTTAACAAATTCTTCCTACCTTGAAGTCATACAGGGATTCTTCTGGTGTTATTTCTAAAAAGTTTTCTAGACAAGTTTTATTTCTCCCATTTAAATCTTTAAACTACTTGGAATATATTTCTGGGTGTGGTGTGAGATGAAGATATATCATTATCCTTTTCTATCAATCACCTGAGCAACGAGAACTGGGCCCAAAGCACCAGACAATGTGCCCGGAATCTGTCCCGGTGCAGACAGTGTGATCAGGAGGACACCAAGGGCCTCACCTGACAGTGCCCTCCACTAAGAGTTGAGAAAACGGGGGCTACCTAAGTCACTCAGGGTGGAGGGAGAGCTCTCCAGACATCTGCTCAATCACCAAGGCCTCCCATCCACGTCTGAAAAGGTCGGTCTCTACACGGGGTTGCCCTGATTTGTGGACAATACCTCAAAAATGCCGGCTAAAAACCAACTTCAGATGCTTTACGCTCTACACAGCCCCTAAGCCAGGTAAAGACCCTCACTGGCTGGGAGGGAGTCTGGTTTACTGCAGAACAAAGAACCTGCTGCCATTGTCGGAGTGTCCCACCAGGTGGCAGCCTTGGGTGGACAGCCCGATGCCTTCCTACAGTTGTACCAAGCTTCAGTAAAAAACTAATTTTTAAGGTGGCTGACAGGAGGCAGAGCAGAGGCCTCCTTCTGAGCTCAGCAGGAGCCAGCTTTCCCAGGCAGAGTAGGCCATGGAGTCTAGAACCAGGGCAGGAAAATGGCTCCCCTTGAGGAGCTCATGACAACCCAGAGACAATTCAGGGCAGTCAGGATGTGCCACACATTCCTGGTGAGACAGGCAGGTCAGGGAAATCCCAGAGCAGAACCAGGAATCCTTCCTGATACTTAACCTGGCAATGTGGAGGGATCCTAGGGTCCGAAGAGACCTCCAGGGAGCCATCAGGCCCTGGCCCGTTTCCACCACCATCACCCCCACACCTCAGTGCACTGCACAGGTGTAAAGTCTGCGTGAGGACGTCCTGCATACTCTGAGCGGAACTCCACCTCTCTGAGCCCCTCTACCTCTGACTCTCACTGCCGCCCAGGAGTCACAGAGACTCCTCCCTCCCACAGCACAGCAGCCAGACATTCAAGGAGGCTCACAGACACCACCTCCCCACAAACGTTCCTCAACTTCTCTCACAAGCAGAGCTCAGAATCATGCCTGGGCTGTCCTACCCGGCCTCGGAAGAAACATGGGAGATGGTGGCCACAGTTGACTCAGAAGAAGTGAAAAACAGTCCAATTAGTCTACAATTTTTCCTTTTCAAAGTCTTTTTTCTTTATGTTCTTAGTAAACAGTTCCACACACACACCCACACAGGCATGCATGTGCACAGATTGCACACACAGCTCCAGTCAAATGTCTAGCTCCCCAGCTAGAGCTGATGGAAGAGAACACCTGGGATACTTGAAAAGGAAAGTCAACTTTCGTGAATTAATTAGGAAAGAGAAAAGAACATTTTATTTTTTAGCCTATTTATTTTTTATTTTTGGTACAAGGATTGAACCCGGGGGGTGCTTACCACTGAGCTACATCTCCAGTCCTTTTTTATTTTTTGAGACAGGGTCTCACTGAATTGCCTAGGGCCTTGCTAAATTGCTGAGGCTGGCTTTGAATTTGTGGTCCTCCTGGCTCAGGCACCTGAGCTGATGGGATTACAGGCATGCACCACCATGTCTGGCTTTAGCTTGTTTGTCTGTTTATTTATTTTGGTGCTGAACTTTTAGGTGCTTTACCACGGAGCTACATCTCCAGACCTTTTATTTTTATTTATTTGCAGTACTGAAGATTGAACTTGAGGACTTACTACCACTGACTTACTCCCCCAGCCCTTTTTGTTTTTATTTTATTTTTATTTTGTTGTTTGTTGTTTTTTCATGTTTTAACACACATATAAAGTTTTATTTCCTGAAAGTTGCCTTTAAATTTTTTTGTTGAACTTGCCATCTTCTTGCCTTAGCCTCCCAAGTCTCTGGGATTACAGATGTGGACCACCACACCCGGCAAAAAAATAAGTACATTTTAAAGGTAGAGAAAGGAGGAAGAAGAGAGAGGAAACTCTTGAGACCTTATAAGTTTCCCAAATAAATCAGCAGGACCTATGAAAAGGAAAATGTGCATTGCCTTGAACTCAGGAATTTTAGAATTACTAAGAATCATATTGAAAACCTAAATACTAAAGAGCATAAAGATAGACGTATGTGTGACCTGTAATCCAGCTGAATGGGAGACCAAGATAGGAGGATTGCGAGTTGAAGCCAGCCTGGGCAACTTAACAAGACCTTGTCTCAAAAAATAAAAAGGGCTGGAGGTGTAGCTCAGTGGTGAAGCAGTTGTCTAACATGTGGGAGACCCTCGATTTGATCCCCAATATTAAAAAAAAAAAAAAAAGTATGTGTGACCTCTTAAAAACTATTTTTAATAGGGAAAAAGTCTTGAAAATCAAAATGCGTCATACACAACGCAGAACAGGGGTCAGACATTACTGACAACAAAACAGAAATGCACTGTTGGTTGTTCAAAGTCCCAGAAAATTTAAGAAAATCCATGATACATTATAAGGTTAAAACAAAACAATTTTAAAGGTAATTTTCAGGAAATAAAACTTTATATATGTGTTAAAACACGAAAAAACAACAAACAAAAAAAACTAATGTCTACAAGGATATTTCCAAAGGGGCTCACATAGAGGTTGGTCGTTTCTAGAGTAAGACTGAGGTGAGGGAAGTACCTTTATTATTGTTTGAAGGTTATTTCTTCTTTTTCCTTTTTAATCAAAGAATATGCATCATTTTAGTAAAGAAAGAATGATACAAAATCATCCTCCACTTTGCTTTGCCAGCCAGGGCCTGTCACCCTCCACCCAGGATCTCCTGGGCATGCCTGAGGAAGCCGAGAAGAATCCAAGATGGCGCATTCTAACAGATGAACAGGCCCCTCCCCTCGCACACACACACACAGAACAAAGCACCTGTCTGCTGCTCTCAAGTGGGAGAGGGGCCCGGGCCCAGGCCCAGGCCCTGGCCCAGGGCTGCCTCATTTCCTCCGAGATAAATCATGCAGAGGACTAGGAGGCCCCTCAAATCCCTCAAGCAAACATGCAAGTCAAATAGCACCATTTACCCTGCAAGGGCCTCTTCAAGTTTACAAGGCGTAGGAGGAACCAGGCAACAAAACCAGCCTTGTCCAGGGAGGCCAACCTTTGCCCTCAGGCCCAGTGGGGAGCAAACTGAGGCCATCTCTGTCCCCTGCTTCCTCTGCCGCTGGCCTACCCTCCACCTGGTAACTCCAAAGCCAGGCACCTACTCCAGAGCCTGACAGCTCACAAACCCCATCCTTCCCTCCCAAGCCTCCTCTCCTAGTGGGGCCTGCAGGTGGCACTTGCTGAAGATTGTCAATCTGGATGACATGGAGGAACTCAACACCTAGGACTCATCCAGAGACCTACCCACGCACACCCTGCCACCAAGGGCCACCGTTAGAGGAAACTAAAGGATTGCAGGAAATGGAATGTGGGGTGGGGAGAAAAACCCTCCCACAACAGTTGTTGGGTGAGTATGAAAGGGGAAGAGAGGAGAGGGATGGGGAAGGGATGACTGCACTCTGAATGTAAGTAAAAAGCTTGTTGAAGCCGGGTGCGGTGGCACACACCTATAATCCCAGCAACTCGGGAGGTTATCCCAAGGAGGAGGATCCCGAGTTCAAAGTCAGCCTCAGTAACTTAGCAAGGCCCTAAGCAACTCCGTGAGACCCTGTGTCTGATAAAATATAAAATAGGGCTCAGGATGCGGCTTAGTGTTTAAGCACACGTGAGTTTAATCCCTGGTTAAAAAAAAAAAAAAAAGCATGTTGGTGCTTAGGAAGCCAGAGAATGGGAAACAAAAATTAAAAGAAAACATTATTTTTAAAGAGAAGGTGGGAACTACTCAGCCTTCTTTGTCTTTTACATTATCACACACATTTTTTAGGGCTACAACTCAACAGCCATCCTATGTGCCCAGGGATATGAATCTGCAAAGTTTCCACTAATTCCAGAGCATTTCCACCATCCCCAAAGAAACCTGTCCCATCGGCATTCACTCCCCATCCTCCTCCCCCATCCCGTCCCAAGACAATCACAAATCTCCCACCTCTATGGACTTCCCTGTGCTGGACGTCCCCTATGCCTGAAATCACAACACGTGGTACTTTGGGACTGGTTCCTTTCATTGCTACTGTCCTTTGGATCTGAAATGTCCCCCAAAGGCCCATTTGTTATTAAAAGGGTTCGTCTCCAGGCTGTGGTGCCACTGAGAGGTGGTGGAACCATTGGAAGGTGGGGCCTGAGAGGAGGATGTAAGGTCACGGGGACATGACCTCAAGGGGACATTAGGAACCCAGCCCCTCCTCCCTCTCTGCTTCCTGGCTGCGGTGGCATGAGCCATGTCTTTCACCCTGTGCTCCCACCACAATGTACTGCTTTGCCACAAGCCCAAAAGCAATGGGGCCAAGCAACTGTGGACCAAAACCTCCTGAGCAGAAATAAACCTTGCCTCCAAACGAGCTGATTATCTCAGATATTGGTTTCAGTAACAGAATAACATTAATAACATTTGGCATGTTTTCAAGGTTCACCCACATTATCACATATATTATTTTTATGCTAAATAATATTCCATTGAGGAGATACACCACATTTCACTTATTCATTCATTTGTGGGTGGCCATTTGGGCTGTTTTCACTTTGGGGCTGCTGAACAATGCTGCTCTACAAACATCCTGGTTTCTGTGTGGACTATATGTTCAGTTCTCTTGGGCACACACTTAGGAATGGATCATGTGGTAACTTGTTTTTTTGAGGAATTGCTACACCATTTTCACAGTGACTATACCATTTGACATTCCTGCCAGTAATGTACAAAGGTTCCAACTTCTCCACATTCTCAATGAGGCAGATTTTAATCCAGACTAGGCAAGTCCAGAATAATAACAATAACGAGGGCAACCTGTTGAGTGTTTAATGCACAGGTATGCGGTGCCAGTTAGGATATGTGGTATCATTCTGTCTCCAGACATCACACGAGACCAGCTCTGCTGCACTGAGAAAGTCCCACTCTCACATATCCTAGCATGGCCACGGAACTTCCCCTGGATTAAGAGCCACAAACACATTTGCAATTATGAATGTCTCAAGAGTGAATCCAAACTAAGCCCCAAGGCAAAGGTTAACTGAGCCAAGTTTAAACTGGAAGAGAAGGTAAAGAAAACCAGCAGGCAATAGGTGAGGGAACGGAGCAGGGTACAGGTGAAGACAAGGAAGGGCCACCCACCTCTCTGGTGGGCAGTCATCACCCAGGCAGGAAAGACCCTGAGTCTTCAGCTGGCTGTTCGGTCGCTTGGGTACCTTGATTCACCACCATAACTAACTCCCTCTTCATATGCCTCAGAACACTCAAAAGGATTTCTTTGGAGGTGAATGTTTTTTGCCTCTAAAAAACACCTGAAAGTTTGGGAAGCTCTGTGGACATCCAGGAGGGCGGTCTCCTGAGGAGGGTGGAGATTCAGGTGGTACAGACTAGAACTGGAGCAGGCTCTCTCCTTCGTGTCTGTCTCATTTCACCCTTACAGCAATGCTCCAAAAGCACCCTCCACGCACCTCCTGAATCCTAAACGGACAGGGACGACGATGGACTCCTGCAGTCCCCTCTCTGAGGCCACACCACAGGTGGAGGCAGTGGAGTCTCCCAGGATCTGCATGGCTCTTGGCCCCGGGGTGGACTCCTGCTGCCCTAGCCTACATTTATTTCCCCTTCAGGAATTTTTTTTCCATCACCAAGACTCCCACAGGCAGGCTTACAGGTAGATATCCCTGCCCAGGTTCTAGGCTGGACCAACATAACCAATTCCCTCAATCCAGAACTCATGAAAAAGACTACCAACGGCTCCAAGTACATCTCTCTCATGTCCCTGACTGATTCTGCCCTGGGTACGCCACCAACGACCTCAGTAAATACCAGAAAAAGAAAATAAATGATGGAAGCAAATTTTTCTGTTGAATAGAATTCATAATGGAAAATCCTGAAATAGCCCAAGGGTCAGCCAATAGGTGAATGGTTAAATCAATTCCAGTGCTTTTATGTAACTCAGAGCTTTGCAAAACAATGAAGTAGAATCTGTACTAAGACAAAATGACAAACATGATGTATTAAGCAAAAAAAAAAAAAAAAAGTTAGCAACAAAATGTACTATATGATTCATTTTGTGAAATAAATTAATAAGATACAAAAGGGCTCTACAGGTACAGTTAAAAATCTCTACTTCACCCTGGCAGCACACTCACCATAGTGATTTCTGCAAAATGAGACTAAGGAAGCCTACTTTTTTTTTTAAATTCCTGTACTGATTGTTTTGTTTTTTGTTGTTGTTGTTGTTGTTGTTGTTGCAAAATACATATTAATCTTGCAAAAATTGAAAAAATAAAAATGAAAAGAAAACCATGTCCTTTTTTCTTTCTGAATGATTTAACCTTAAAGCCATTAGTGATACAGGAAGCAAGGAGGGAGAGGGGAGGGATGCCTGCTATCAGGGGCTGGGGTGGGGGCTTCTTGTTGAGTCATGTACTGGTGGGAGGAAAGTGTCGGGTATGAGGACCTATGAAGGGCAAAAAGAAATTGGTATGGGGAAGACTGCAGAGGGGATGGGTGGTGGGTTCATAAAGGGGGACTGATCATGTAAGTAAAAGAAGAATAATAGGAACTATGGGCTGGAGTTGTGGCTCAGTGCCAGAGTGCTCAGGAACCAGCCAGGCATGGTGGCACATGCCTGTAATCCCAGGGGCTCGGGAGGCTAAGACAGGAGGATCACAAGGTTCAAGGCCAGCCTCAGCAACTCAGCAAGGCTCTAAGCAATTTAGCAATACCCTGTCTCAAAATAAAAAATAAAAAGGGCTGGGGATGTGGCTCAGTGGTTAAGTGCCCTTGGGTTCAATCTCCAGCACACATGCACAAACACGCAAGCATGCACGCGCACACACACAAAGAATAATAGGAATCAGGTTTCCCAGTGTTGTTTTAACAGGGAGTTACAAAACTGAAAGGAAGAAAACTAGAAAGAACATGGATGACAAAAGTGGAAGTGTCGGTAAGAACTCATGTTTTTGTTGTTGTTTGTGGTACTGGTGATTGAATGAGGAGTGTTCTGCAGCTCAGCTACAACCCCGGCCCTTTTTTGAGACAGGGTCTCACTAAGTTGCACAGGCAATTTGTGATCCTCCTGCTTCAACCTCTTGAGTTGCTGGGATTTCAGGGAAGCAACCACTGTGTCTGACTCCTAGTTCTTAAAAATACATATCTAGATACAGAAATATAGATGTGAACTGTGTGGGAACTTGGGTCTTCCCTACCTCTGTCCTCTGTAAGAGGTAGGGAAGACCCTAGGGTCTGGAGCAGTGATACTCCAATAGCTACAAGCATCCCCAGCTCTCACATCTTGCTTCCTAATACTATTCTCCATTAAAAGGAATAAGAACTCCCTGGAGGAATAAATGACCGGTACCAGGGTCCAGGCAGGGAAACTGTAAAATGAGCCTGGAATACCTCTTTTGCACAGACCAAGAAACTACTAAAAGAACGAGGGGGCATATTGAAAGAATGGAGAAGCAAGCTTTTCTTTTTATTTGTTTATTTAATTTAAATTTTAAGTGTGTGTGTGTGCATGTGTAGCGTACTGGGGATCAAACCTAGGATCTCACACATGCTAAGCAAGCGCCCTACCCCTGAACTACATCCCCAGCCTGAGAAGCAGCTTTTAGAAGCTACCCCTAGCCACAATGGATTATAATCCACTAAGTGAAATATACTGAGGTCCATGTCAAAGGAAACAGAGACACTAGAAAGAAGGGAGGAAGGGAAGGAAGAACAAAAGAAAGCCCTCTGCCGTGGAGAAGCCTGGAAGAGATGCCAACTTAATCTAAGAGAACGCCATCAGTGGCAGGTCTAAACAAACTAAGTCCCCATCAAGAGAATGCAATGAGAAGCCCACATCATCCTCTCTTGGGTATTCCCATTAAAAAGGCAGAGACTGAATCAAATCACGAGGATCAGACAGATCCAAGTTGAGAGGCATCCTATGAAATAACCAGCCTTTAATAGCATCAAGGTCATGAAGGTCTAGAAAGGTCTGAGAAACTGTTCCGAATGGAAGGAGAGCAAAGAGATGTGACCGCTATGGGCAATGCTTTATTCTAACTGGATCCTTTTCCTTTAAAAGACATTCTTGAGACTGGCAAAGCCCCATGGGGTCTGACAAACTGGATGGCAATCGTGCGTCAACATTAATGTTTGCATTTCTGTGGTATGGGAGAATATCCTTGTTTTAAGAAATACAGGAGTGCATCTGGGTGTGATGAGGCAGAAAGTTGGCAAATTACTCTTGAATGATAAGGCAGTGGGGGGAACCCCGTGTTAGACTTCCAAATTGTCTACAACTTTATAGCAGTTTTGCATTTAAAAATTCTTAATTGTAAATGAAAAGAAAGCAATAAAGGTAACATTATGCTAAATGAACAGAAAAGTTTTGGTTGTTACACCAGCTTACCCAAGACTCCCGGAAATGCTCTCTGCTGGGGAGTCATGCTTTCCTTGGTCAGATTACCACAGTGCTTAGAGGAACCATCTCTCCTTGGAAATTTCTCCCAACACCAAGTCCCCCACCATCCTCAGACAGAGACTGTACAAGCCCTTTCCATGTCCCTGAGCAGTGGAGCTATTCTAGATTGCAAGGCACAGGAGGGAAGAACTCGGCCTATGTCACTCACAGAAGCCAGTGCTCTGACTCGGCCACTGCTCATACCTCTGTCCATGTGAACCACAGGCTGGCCGAGGCCAAAGAAAAGACCATCTAGGAATGCAGGGAGCATCAAGAGCACGAGACCACACTCCCACCCAAAAGCCAAAGTGAGGACTGCTCCCCTGCTCACTTGCACAGGGCTCTAACATTTCCAAACTTCTTTGCATCTACAATCTGACAAGATCCACACTAGGAAATAAGCTACAGATTCCCAAAGCTCGGACTCAGTCATTTGCCTCTGCTACCTGCCCCCTTGTGTGGCATTCCAAACTGTCCGCCCTCCTCGGTAGCCCCTGCAACATTCACAACACTATGCAATATGTGTGGTTAACACTGGTCTCCCTCCTGGGATGCAGCTTCCGGGAGAGCGAGGGCCAAGTGTTCACAAACATCCCGGAGTCTCCCACACGGCAGACATCCCAGAAGTATTTGCTGAATGATCATGCGAATGAAAAACTGGATGAATCGGTGGGTGGGTAGGTGGGAGGACAGGGGGATGGCTGACTTAGTCCGCCCCCAGCCGCCCAGCCCTACCTGCTGCTGCTGCGCCCGGAGGTCTCCGATCTCCTTCTGGTCCTCCTCATGGAGCCGCTTCATGTCTTCCCAGGACTGCTGCAGTAGGTTCCGCTCCCGCAGCAGCTGCCCGTTCTCCCGCCTCAGCATGTCCACATCATCCTTCAGCTGAGTCTGGTCACTTAGGAGCCAGCTGTGGAGTGTGCTGAACCCCCACCCACACACAGTGAGTCCCAACCAGACTCTAGCACCCCATCTCCAGGCATTGCCAGCCCCTCCAGCACCCAAGTCCTCAGTAAAGATCTCAGACAGGAGCCCCCGGCAGCAGGGCCAGCAGCACTCAAGACACAGGCCAGAAAGTTGGCAAATTACTCTTGAATGATAAGACAGTGGGAGGAACCCTGGGCCAAAGCCTGTGAACATCCAAATTCCAAAAAGACTCAAACCACTTTTTTAAAACCTGTCATGAAAACGGGCTCATGTATCACAGGGAAAGGACACAAGCCCCCACCTGGCACGGACCTGGTTCCTACAGGTACTGGGACCTCAGAAAACATCAGAAGGCAAATACCCTACAAGGAGGCCAGAAGACCCAAGGAGAGATGCCTGTCCCACAGGTACAAGGTGCAGGAAGGCCCCTGGACAGAGTCCCAGAGATCTGCCCGACCCCCCAGCCTCACGTTCACATTGCTCTGCAGCTGGCAACCGATGATGGGAAGGGTTAACATTCTCCCTCTACACTTAGGAAAATGGAAACCCAAAGGCACAATTCCTCTTGCAGAGGCAGGAATACAACCAGAGCCCCTGGCACAGGTCCAGAGATAAAGAAGGGCAGAAAGCAGCTGTTCTGCGGGTGTTCTGCCGCGCGGGCACACTTACTGGTAGAAGTCGGTCTCCTTGGCCACCTCCTCACACCTCTTCAAGGCATTGGTGTGCTGGTTCTGGAGACTCTGCAGGTCCGACATGGCCCGCACACACTGGATCTTCAGCCTCTCGTAGTCAGGATTCAGTCTGTGGTAGGGCCTGGCCCCAAAGTAAACGGCCCGTGAACACAGGCCCCAAGAGTCACATTGACCTGGGGCCAGCGCCCCCCACCTCCCTAGTGCTTGTTAAACTCAGCTATCCCAGCTCCCCAGATCACCAGAAGCAGGATCCCTCAGATGAGAGTAGCCTTGACTGCCTGAACCTCTCTCTCTTGGAGAGCCTAGAAGTGGCTGCCTTGCTTTCTAGGAGGTTCTGAGAGTCTGGGTCTACCAGCAACCTATGATGAAGTTTCTCCTGTCTTCAGAACAGTGATTCTCGATCTTGGGTACAGATCAAAACAACAATGACAAAACCTGTTACGTCAGCATCTCTGGAGGTAGGACCCAGACGTTGGAATTTTTTCTTCCCCCAATGCTAGGAGTTGAACCCAGAGCCTCACACATGCCAGGCAAGTGCTATACCATGGAGACATACACCCTGGCCCCAATTTCTTTTTTTTTTTTTTTTTTTAATATTTATTTTTCACTTTTCGGCGGACACAACATCTTTGTTGGTATGTGGTGCTGAGGATCGAACCCGGGCCGCACGCAGGCCAGGCGAGCGTGCTACCGCTTGAGCCACATCCCCAGCCCCCAATTTCTTTTTAAATTCCCCTGGGGGTTCCAACGTGCAATCAAGGTTGAGAACATTGACCAAGAACACTGGTTCTCAAAATGGGCCTCCCAGATTTACAGCCCTGGTATCACCCGGGAACTTGTCAGAAACGCAAATTTTCAGAACCAGTCATAGACCTCCAGAATCACATGCTCCAGAGAGAGGGAAGGTTAACTAGCATAGTGTGCTTTAACCAGCCCTCCAGGGAAATTCTGTGCCTGGTTAAGTTTGAGAATCCCTTCCCTAGAGAGAAATCAGCAACAATTTTTCAAAAAGGCCAGATAGCGAATTCTTTGTGCTTTGTGGGCTACAGAGTACCGGTTATAACCACTAGACTCTGCCTTCTAGCACAAAAGCAGTTGTGGACAATATGTAAACAAATAGCATGGCTGTGTTCTAGTGAGACTTTAATTGTGAAACAAGTGACTGCATTTGGCCCTGGGGCCACAGTGTACCCACTCGGGTTAGGATGTCCACGTTTCTCTCATCTTGTCTTTGTGCCGTCTACCTAAGGAGCATATCCTCCTAAAAACCACTTCAAGAATCAGGCTTTGCGGATCTGGGGTTGTGGCTCAGCAGCAGAGCACTCGCCTAGCATGTGTAAGGCCCTGGGTTTGATCCTCAAAACCACATAAAAATAAATAAAGGTATTGTGTCCAACTACAACTAAAAACAAACATTAAAAAAAAAAAAAAAAAAAAAGAATCAGGCTTTGCAGCCCTAACGTATACCAGAAGCACAGACCCTTTCGTAATAGGAAGAAGTTAAATCAAACTGTTCACACCAATTCTCTGCCCTAAGACGCCCACCAGCATGGGAGCTAAAGGATAAATGGCTCTCTGTCCCTCCTCCATCAGGAAGTCCTCCTGGATCATGCAGGTACATAGACTCTCTGTGTCCCACTCAGAGGCTCTAGTATGTACCTCTGAATCCCAACCCAAAAAGCTAAGATCTCCTTCAAAATAACAAAGACACCAAGTGGACTGTACCCTTCCTAAGACACAGGTGGCAGAGAACAGTTAATGTATTCACAAACCACAGAATATTCCATTCAGCAACGAGGCAGGCTGGGGTCTTCTAGGAGACAAAGCAGGTACGTGTACACACACACACACACACACACACACACACACACACACAGCCCACCTCTCAGATAAGCACTCCAAATGCCTGATGGGGACACACCACACACCGCCTTCTCCATCTCTATGCTGTGTGACTCAGGCTACAGCCTGTTTTTTATCTGGAGGAAGCAGGACAAGCCTGACTGCCCCCTCCCCTGCCACAGCCTCCAGGTTCTGCCTCTGGGGAGCACTTAGAGATGAGGGGTTTGGACACTCTGGCCTTGCAGCCTGGACCCTGGGAGCTAAGGGTAAGTGCGAGAGGGGACAGCACTGACGTCAGCACCTTAACCCCTGCCCGTGAGGCTGGGCAGGCGCAATTAATACCTCTTATCAAAGGTCGTCCCGTGGGTCGCAAAGGCCAGGCGTTTGCGCAGCTCATTCCTCTCGCGGGTCATCAGCCTCAGCTGAATGGACAGGTTCTCCACCTTCTCATTCGCCTGCCGGTCGGTGAGGAGGGGCGGCGGGGATGGCGCCTTCCCAGTGGTGCCTGTGGGCAGTTACACGAGTGAACTTGCACTTGGACAGTACTCAGGAGGTGCTGGCACTCTTCTGAGGTCATGGCTACTCACAGCCCCACGGGCTGGCTCCTGAGCGTCCCCCTTCACAGGAGAGAACACCAAGCACAGACAGCTGAGGCCAAGCTGTCTGGCCTTGGCTGGGGACACCCACCCTCTCCCCAACCAGCTTTGACACCTCCAGGAGGAACCTCTGTGGCTCCGCCTGATCTAGAAATGCCAGCTATCCCCCAGCCCTGGGCAAGGCACAAAGGGCAGGACAGACATCTCTGAGCCCTGAACAAAGACTTGAGGAGGAAGACACACTTGGAACCCAGCAAAGCTCCCAAGGAGCTGGGCAGCTGCCCCAAGGCCACGTCCCTGTCCTCCCCACTACAGCAGAACACTTGGCTCAGCTTCCACAGCAGTCCCCCACCTCTGCTGGACCTGCCCTCACCAGTCTTGGAGTGCCAGCTTGGAGGGGGCCCCTGGCTCACGGCCGAGCTAGACGTGATGCTGCCCAGCCCACACCGCGCCCTCACCACCTGTCCCCAGACCCTCGTGCCTATGTGCCTACTAAGGACAGACATCACCACCACCTCTGACAAAGTCCAAATCCATCTCTAGGAAAACTGCAGTCCGTCCCTCTTGGGGAAAGCACTCTATTCAGATGTCCTGGAAAAGACGGATCCGTGGCGCTTTATGGTCAGCATGGTAGGTACCTCCACCTGGTGCCTCGTCTAACCCTCGGAGACCTCGGGGAGGTCACATGAGCTCACGGCAGCCCTCTCATAGGATCAGGGAGGCCAACTCACCCCAGCATGTGCAGAGGGAAGACCGCACAGCTTCGCCCCTCCATGCGGTCCTACTCACCCCCTCCTGCCGATCCTTGGAGGATGACTGCTTGTGCAAACCAAGAGTCCCCCCGGACAAGAGCCAGGGCTTGTTCCTTCAAGGAGTGCCAGGGAGTCCGACAGCACAGGCTCCTCAAGCCCTGTGCCTGGCACCAGCCGGGGTTTCAGGTGGTAGTGTCAGCCATCTGGTCTAGGACCCCCGAGTGCTCTTTACTTAAAAGCCACCACCACAACAGGCAGGATTCCCGTGCTGCAGGCCAGCCTCTGGGTCAGAGCGTTCTCAGGAAGTGGGCTGGGGGCCAGAGTTTCCCAGGAGTAGCTCTGCTCCTGGAAGCAGCTCTACTCACAGCTTCTGAAGCCTTCCCTCCCCTTTCTCCCATGAGACTGGTCTCACTCCTGCTCCCAGCAGCTCTGGAGGTGGGGCTGGCGAGGGCTCTGAATCACCTGCTTCACAGTACCTTACCTGACTCCAACAGGTGAGGCTTCCTCTGGACACACCTGATGTCCCTTCTGGGCATGCCTACCCCTCACCTGCTCATCAGTCTTAAGGGGAAATTACCCACGGAGGACCTACCAGCCCAAGACTATGGGCTGAAAACACCACAGGAGCACCCAGAAAAGCCGGTTCCTGAGCTCACAGTCATGCCCACCCACACAGGAGCAGCCAAACAGGACATCTCAGGCATTAATTTAACCACTGCCACCACCCCACAGATGGGAGCCATAGCAAGCTCCCCACCTTACAGGTGAAGAAATGAGGCCCAGCTAGGTTAGATAGTTGACAAATGCTCCCAATTAGCCAGGACAAGAGGAGAGACTGGGACTTCCACATGCTACACCCCGCACCTCCCTACCTCCCCAACCACGTGCACCAACATCTTCAAGGATGGTCATCAGCCTGCGGTGCGAGACTGTGGGGAGCTCTGGGTTCTGGTCCCCACAGAGACCTCCCTGAGCCCTAGACAGACATTTATAGGTTAAATTATGGCCCCCAAAAGCTTTTGTAAAATATTTTGTTAGTTGTTGATGGACCTTTATTTGTTTTTTATATGTGGTACTGAAAATCGAACCCAGTGCCTCAACATGGTAGACAAGAGCTCTACCACTGAGCCACAACCCCCGAAAGATATGTAAGCACTAATCCAGCAAATTACCCTATTTGGAAACAGGGTCTTTTACAGATAAGCAAGTTAAAATGAGGTCACATTGGAGCTAGGTGAGCCTTAAACCAATAGGGCAAGTGTCTTTATTAGAAGGGGATATGTGGAGACTGCAGCAGAGGAGATAACTTCATTGAAACCTGCGGCTACAGGTGTGTAATCTCCTAGCCTTCCCTCTCCACACATCGGGGAAACCTTAAGGGCCCCTCCCAGCTCTCCCGTAAGGGCCCCTCCCAGCTCTCCCGTGAGTGCTACAGCCAGCCCGAGGGAATCAGAGGTGGCGCGGGACCCGCGGCGCGGAACTACCGCTCCCACCAGGGCTGACAGCTGAGGTCTCTTGCACCAGCTACCGGGGGAGTGGCTACTGGAGGGCAAGAAAAATTCGCTGAGGATTCTCAGCCCCAAGCTCTACAAACTTAGGGTCTGAGGGAATGGAAAACTGAAAGAGTGTGCCCAGTCGTTCGTGAAAACAGGGCTCCAGGGAGCAGCAGACCTGGCATGTAGCCAGTATTGTGGTGAGAGGGGCCTGGCTAGAGGAAAAGTGGGAAGTGACTAGACACAAGAGGAGGCCCTAGACACTCAGGATTGGAGACTCGCCCAGTCTGGGAGGAGCTGCTGCACAGTGATTGGTTCCCGCGTATTGACAGGAGAAACTTGACCTGGTGGGCACAGCGCCACCTACTGGAAGAGAAGTTAATCAAACTCTAAGACTGCATTTATTAGTTTTTTTTTCTTTTTTGCTTTTCTCTTTTTTTTCATTTGGGTTTTTCTTTCATTTTCTTTTTTCTTTCTTGTTTTTTTAATTTTTTTACAATTTTTTTTAAATTTTTTTCTTCTAATTTTAATTTTAAATTTTTTTAATTATTATTATTTTTTTAAATTTTTTTCTTTTTTCTTTCCTATTTTTTTCTTCTTTTGTCTTTTCATTTTTCTTATCCCCCCTTCCTTGAATTCTACCTGCTTACTCTCATTCTCTTTAGTGACTTCTTCCCTTCCCTTCTAATACCTTTCCTCCCAAGCATCAAATAAATTTATAGGAGTAAACAGTAACTCATCAGTCAAACAGAGCAAGAAGTAACATGAGCAGCTTCAAAAAGCAAGGAAGAAAAGGAGTACAAACAATGCAGGACAGCCTAAATATTCAGAAGGACCTAGAGTCATCAGAAAAGTGGTCATATAAAGAACTCAAGGAACACCTTAGACAGATGGAATGGAACCTTAAAGAGGATACAAGACAGCAAATTCAAGCAGCGAAAGAACACATTGAGAATGAATTACATAAACAGATAAAAGAAGAACTTAAGCATCTTTATCAGGAGATAGAGATTATAAAAAATAATCAAACAATAATTCTAGAAATGAAGGAAACGATAAACTAAATTAAAAACTCAATTGAGAGTATCACTAACAGAGTGGAGCAAGTAGAAGCCAGAATGTCAGATAATGAAGACAAAATATATCATCTTGAAAAGAGTCTAGCCAACTCAGAAAGGCTGGTAAAAAATCACGAGAAAAACATCCAAGAGTTATGGGATAACATAAAAAAACCAAACTTACGAGTCATCGGGATAGAAGAAGGTACAGAGATTCAAACAAAGGGAATGAGTAACCTGCTGAATGAAATAATTACAGAAAACTTTCCAGAAATAAAAAAGGAAACAGATATACAAATTGAAGATGCATACAGGACACTGAGCACACAAAATCACAGTAGACCAACGCCAAGACACATTGTTATGAAGATATCCAATATACAGAACAAAGAGAAAATATTAAAAGCTACAAGAGAAAGGAGACAGATTACATTCAGGGGTAAACCAATAAGGTTAACAACGGATTTTTCATCACAGACACTGAAAGCAAGAAGGTCATGGAACAATGTATTTCAAACACAGAAAGACAATGGATGCCAACCAAACATTCTGTATCCAGCAAAATTAAGCTTCAGGTATGACAACGAAATAAAAATCTTTCATGATAAACAAAAGTTAAAAGAATTTGCAGCCAGAAAACCAGCATTGCAAAGCATTTTGAGCAAAACACTACACGAGGAAGAAATGAAAAACAATAACCAAAACCATCAGTGGGAAGTGCCTCAGTAAAGACAGAGGGCGAGGGGAAAGATAATCATGGAGAAACAAACTAATTTTTTTTAAAAAAAGGATAAACAATCAAACATGGATGGAAGTACAAACCATATATCAATAGTAACTCTGAATGTTAATGGCTTAAACTCTCCAATAAAGCGACATAGGCTGGTATCATGGATTAAAAAAACAAATCCAACAATATGCTGCCTCCAGGAGACACACCTGATTGGAAAAGACATACACAGGCTGAAGGTGAAAGGATGGGAAAAAATATACCACGCACACGGTCCTCATAAGCAAGCAGGGGTGGCCATCGTCATATCGAATAAAATCGACTTCAAGACTAAGTTAATCAAAAGGGATAAAGAAGGTCATTATATACTGTTAAAAGGAACCATTCACCAACAAGACATAACAATTATCAATATTTATGCACCAAATAATGGTGCTGCGACATTCATAAAACAAATTCTCCTCAAGTTCAAGAATAAAACAGACCACAACACAATAATTATGGGTGACTTCAACACACCTCTCTCACCATTGGACAGATCCTACAAACAAAAGTTGAATAAAGAAACTATAGAACTCAATATCACAATCAATAACCTAGACTTAACTGACATATATAGAATATATCAACCATCATCAAATGGATATACTTTTTTCTCAGCAGCACATGGATCCTTCTCAAAAATAGACCATATATTATGCCATAGGGCAACCCTCAGTAAATATAAAGGGGTGGAGATAATACCATGCATTTTATCTGATCATAATGGAATGAAACTGGAAATCAATGATAAAAGAAGGAAGGAAAAATCCTACATCACATGGAAAATGAACAATATGTTACTGAATGATCAATGGGTTACAGAAGACATAAAGGAGGAAATCAAAAAATTCAAAGAGATAAATGAAAATACAGACACAACATATCAGAATCTATGGGACACAATGAAAGCAGTTTTAAGAGGAAAATTCATCGCCTGGTGGTCATTCCTCAAAAAAAGAAAAAAACCAACAAATAAATGAGCTCACACTTCATCTCAAAGCCCTAGAAAAGGAAGAGCAAAACAACAGCAAATGTAGCAGAAGGCAAGAAATAATTAAAATCAGAGCGGAAATCAATGAAATTGAAACAAAAGAAACTATTGAAAAAATTAACAAAACTAAAAGTTGGTTCTTCGAAAAAATAAATAAGATCGACAGACCTTTAGCCATGCTAACGAAGAGAAGAAGAGAGAGAACTCAAATTACTAACATACGGGATGAAAAAGGCAATATCACAACAGATGCTACAGAAATACAGAAGACAATTAGAAATTATTTTGAAAACCTATATTCCAATAAAATAGAAGATAGTGAAGACATCGATAAATTTCTTAAGTCATATGATTTGCCCAGACTGAGTCAGGAGGATACACACAATTTGAACAGACCAATATCAATGGAGGAAATTGAAGAAGCCATCAAAAGACTACCAACCAAGAAAAGCCCAGGACCGGATGGGTATACAGCGGAGTTTTACAAAACCTTTAAAGAAGAATTAATACCAATACTTTTCAAGTTATTTCAGGAAATAGAAAAAGAGGGAGCTCTTCCAAATTCATTCTATGAGGCCAACATCACCCTGATTCCGAAACCAGACAAAGACACCTCAAAGAAAGAAAACTACAGACCAATATCTCTAATGAACCTAGGCGCAAAAATCCTCAATAAAATTCTGGCGAATCGAATACAAAAACACATCAAAAAAATTGTGCACCATGATCAAGTAGGATTCATCCCTGGGATGCAAGGATGGTTCAACATACGGAAATCAATAAATGTTATTCACCACATCAATAGACTTAAAGATAAGAACCATATGATCATCTCGATTGATGCAGAAAAAGCATTTGACAAAGTACAGCATCCCTTTATGTTCAAAACATTAGAAAAACTAGGGATAACAGGAACTTACCTTGACATTGTAAAAGCTATCTATGCTAAGCCTCAGGCTAGCATCATTCTGAATGGACAAAAGTTGAAGGCATTCCCTCTAAAATCCGGAACAAGACAGGGATGCCCTCTATCACCACTTCTATTCAATATAGTTTTCGAAACACTGGCCAGAGCAATTAGACAGACAAAAGAAATTAAAGGCATAAAAATTGGAAAAGAAGAACTTAAATTATCACTATTTGCAGATGACATGATTCTATACCTAGAAGACCCAAAAGGGTCTACAAAGAAACTACTAGAACTAATAAATGAATTCAGCAAAGTGGCAGGATATAAAATCAACACACATAAATCAAAGGCATTTCTGTATATCAGCGACAAAACTTCTGAAACGGAAATGAGGAAAAACACTCCATTCACAATATCCTCAAAAAAAATAAAATACTTGGGAATCAACCTAACAAAAGAGGTGAAAGATTTATACAATGAAAACTACAGAACCCTAAAGAGAGAAGTAGAAGAAGATCTTAGAAGATGGAAAAATATACCCTGTTCATGGATAGGCAGAACTAACATCATCAAAATGGCGATATTACCAAAAGTTCTCTATAGGTTTAATACGATGCCAATCAAAATCCCAACGGCATTTCTTGTAGAAATAGATAAAGCAATCATGAAATTCATATGGAAAAATAAAAGACCCAGAATAGCAAAAGCAATTCTAAGCAGGAAGTGTGAATCAGGCGGTATAGCGATACCAGATTTCAAACTATATTACAGAGCAATAGTGACAAAAACAGCATGGTACTGGTACCAAAACAGGCGAGTGGACCAATGGTATAGAATAGAGGACACAGAGACTAATCCACAAAGTTACAACTATCTTATATTTGATAAAGGGGCTAAAAGCATGCAATGGAGGAAGGATAGCATCTTCAACAAATGGTGTTGGGAAAACTGGAAATCCATATGCAACAAAATGAAACTGAATCCCTTTCTCTCGCCATGCACAAAAGTTAACTCAAAATGGATCAAGGAGCTTGATATCAAATCAGAGACTCTGCGTCTGATAGAAGAAAAAGTTGGCTCCGATCTACATATTGTGGGGTCGGGCTCCAAATTCCTTAATAGGATACCCATAGCACAAGAGTTAATAACAAGAATCAACAAATGGGACTTAATTAAACTTAAAAGTTTTTTTCTCAGCAAGAGAAACAATAAGAGAGGTAAATAGGGAGCCTACATCCTGGGAACAAATTTTTACTCCTCACACTTCAGATAGAGCCCTAATATCCAGAGTATACAAAGAACTCAAAAAATTAGACAATAAGATAACAAATAACCCAATCAACAAATGGGCCAAGGACCTGAACAGACACTTCTCAGAGGAGGATATACAATCAATCAACAAGTACATGAAAAAATGCTCACCATCTCTTGCAGTCAGAGAAATGCAAATCAAAACCACCCTAAGATACTATCTCACTCCAGTAAGATTGGCAGCCACTATGAAGTCAAACAACAACAAGTGCTGGCGAGGATGTGGAGAAAAGGGTACACTTGTACATTGCTGGTGGGACTGCAAATTGGTGCGGCCAATTTGGAAAGCAGTTTGGAGATTCCTGGGAAAGCTGGGAATGGAACCACCATTTGACCCTGCTATTGCCCTTCTTGGACTATTCCCTGAAGACCTTGAAAGAGCATGCTACAGGGATACTGCCACATCGATGTTCATAGCAGCACAATTCACAATAGCTAGACTGTGGAACCAACCCAGATGCCCTTCAATAGATGAATGGATAAAAAAAAAAATGTGGCATCTATACACAATGGAGTACTATGCAGCAATCAGAAATGACAAAATCATAGAATTTGCAGGGAAATGGATGGCACTAGAGCAGATTATGCTTAGTGAAGCTAGCCAATCCCTAAAAAACAAATACCAAATGTCTTCTTTGATATAATGAGAGCAACTATGAACAGAGCAGGGAGGAAGAGTAGGAAGAAAAGAGTAACATTAAACAGAGACATGAGATGGAAGGGAAAGGGAGAGAAAAGGGAAATTGCATGGAAATGAAGGGAGACCCTCATTGCTATACAAAATTACATATAAGAGGTTGTGAGGGGAATGGGAAAATAAACAAGGAGAGAAATGAATTACAGTAGATGGGGTAGAGAGAGAAGATGGGAGGGGAGGGGAGGGGGGATAGTAGGGGATAGGAAAGGTAGCAGAATACAACAATTACTAAAAGGGCATTATGTAAAATTGTGGATGTGTAACCAATGTGATTCTGCAATCTGCATTTGGGGTAAAATTGGGAGTTCATAACCCACTTCAATCTAATGTATGAAATATGATATGTCAAGAGCTTTGTAATGTTGTGAACAACCAATAAAAAAATAAATAAAAAATAAAAAAATAAAAAAAAACTATGTCACCTTGAAAAAAAATAAAAATGCAATCAATTCCTTCCTTGCAAAAAAAAAAAAAAATAGAAGGGGATATGTTCAGACACACGCACGCGCACACACACACACACACACACACACAGATGAGGACAATGCATCCAAAGTCAACACACTGAAGATCAAGGGCGAGCCACCAGGAGCTGGGGAAGGGCCTGGAACAGATGCTTCCCAGCACCTTCAGAGAGATGACCTGCCAACACTTTGATCCTAGACTTCTTTCTGTTCCCCAGAACTGTGAGATGGCGGCGTTCCTGTTGTTGAAGCACCTGGTCTGAGGTGCTTTCTTATGTCAGCCCTGGCGAACTCATGCAGACCAGACTGATGCTGGTACCTGTCGGCCCCTCTCAGCACTCACCTCCTGTACCCCAATAGTCACTGCCCCCCCCCCAAGATCCAGGAGCCAAGGGACCACATCTGCCCTCGATCACATGTCCACCCCAGGCCCAGGAGAGAAGTTGAGGATGTGCACTGACAATGGGACATCACCCCGGCCACTTCTGGAATCTCAGGCATGCAACTCCCCGGGGATTCGTTTTCCCATCTCCCTAGAGTGGGAAAGTAAAACACCTGCCCCAGATGACCTTCCAGCTCAAAACCTCAGGACTTGGCACTACATGGGTACAATTGTCACAGAGGGGACACCAGAGACCATCCCAGGGCTCAGCACAGGGAACGGGCCTGAGGTGCTGCAAGACTGTGGGTGCCCTACAACCTTCCTGCTGGTACGTCCCTGGAGAACTGAAGGAGGGCCGGCCTCACTTGCAGACTTCGGGAACCCAGGCTCAGGGAAATATCCAGTTAAGCATGGATTGGCTGTTCCTGTCCTCGGGGCACTCTGCCCTTCTTACAGAGGGAAGCCCCCACAAGGGTCAGTCTCACAGAGAGTGGTCACAAAAGTACTATGAGGCCTTCAAGTATGTGACAGGTGCGGACTGGCTCACGGAGAAAGCAGATGCCCCATCAAAATGAAAAGGCAAAACACCCCCACACCCACCCCTCCTAGAACCAGGGTGGATTTTTGCTGCCAAGAGAGACTGTGAACAGCATCAACACAGATGATCCCACGAATGGTCTGCCAGCTTCCCCTGCCAGGAACCTTTCAGGGCTGTCCCGCTCACACGCAAAGCCCTGACCCACCTGCCATCCTGCAGGAAGGAGGGCACGGGCAGGGGTACTCACCCACACTGCTGAGGGAGCTGCTGCTCTCTGAGTCCGAGGGCATGATGGACAGGACACTGTAGGTGGAGCCTAGGGACAGAAGGGAGACCATTTGTTACTACTCCAAAGGGGCCACTTGTCCATTCCCCAAGCACTGGCAGAGAAGCCCACCAGCAGTCAACATGAGGCCAGGAGCCAGCGCCAATCCAGGGCCTGTGAACCTGCAGTTGAGAACGGGCAGAGGTGCGGCCGGCAGGAGCTGGACTGGGGGGCTTCCAGCCAGCCTTCTGCCTCACCTTACCCCCCATGTGTCTGCTCCAGAAACTGGTGGGCACGGGGAACTGGAGTCATTCGGCTGGCCTCTTGTTGGGACACCTGGGGGAAAACTTAGACGGGGAGCACACTAGTCACAGTGGGTTGGGGGCTTTCCTCCAGAGCTTTGTCAACATGGCTGGCTTCCGTGCAGAGGGCAGCAGCATGCACTCAGCACCAGCCAACTCTACTCTTTCCCTGACTGTCCTGCTCGTATGTCCTCACTGGATGCAAGCTCAGTCCTGATTTAGTCAGTGTCTGCCTCTTAATAAAAGTTGCTCACTGGCAGCACAGCTCAGTGGCAGAGCATGCACTTAGCATGCGTGAGACCTGGGTCAAATCTCCAGCACCAGAAACAAAAAAAGAAATCACTCAAAACATTATGAGCAATCACACTATCACAGAGCCAAAGATCAGTGCATGCTTTGGGTAGTTTTTTGTTTTGCTGTTGTTCATTCCAGGTGGTTTGGTTTCAATTCCAGTATTTTCAAAACCCGATATGACCTGACTGGCATCAGGAAAAACCTCTGGATTACCTCAGTTTCTGAGCCGGCCCTGAACCAGAGGCTGGTGGTACGGAGTGAACTGCTTCCGTCTTCTGGACTCTGTTCCCCAGTCTGTACGCTGGACAGGTTCAGTCCCACGGTTCATAATGCCCTGTCCTATCCCATTCCCACTGAGTAGTACAAACAAAGAGTGAGCTTTACTCTTCAAGGCCGCAGCTAATGCAAAATTTAAAAAGAGGGCAAACCGGGGCTACCGGGAGACAAGACTGGGAGTCACAAAAAGTCCAAGGGACAGAGATGCAGGTCCCCCGAAACAATATCATGGGAGGAATAGGATGTCTTGTTCTCAGAACCAAAGAACCACACAATGAAGAAGGGTACCGACTGGGCAGGGCGGGGAAGCCAGAGGTGGGATTTTGCAGGAAAGGCTTAATGCAACAAGTCCCAGGACTCTGGGTCAGAAGGCTGCAAGAACTAACGAGATCTCAGGCTCCAGAAGCAGAAAAGCAAGGCCAGATTTAAGGAGTTCTCTTCCCTCAGATGGGAAAGGGGTGAAGGGATGGGTCAAATAGGAAAGGAAGGCAGGAGGCTCCCCAGAGGAAGAGGCTCTGAGGCTGTGGACAGGAGAGACCCCCAGGGGACAGGGATACCTTGGGTGGAGGATGAGGACCATATATGAAGGGCAGAGAGACAATCTTATATAGAGGGATGCCAGTGAGCTCACAAGCATGCCCGTCAGGAAGAGATGAAGGGGAAGAGAAATCCAGAAGAGAAGGGACTTTAGGAATGGCAAGGCCAGTGGCCAGGAAGGACAACCGCCTCGTTATCAAGCTTTCTGTGAATCTCTGAAGAACCTGAGGGTTTAGCATGGATGGACTGCAGGGAACGGGAAGGTTCCCCGCCTTCCTACAGTGCTGTCAGAGGGATTAAGCGTGCTCTGCATGGTCTATGGAGCAGAGATGGGAACAAGGGTGAACTGTCTGCATGCTGGGCGGCCTCGGGATGGAAGGTCAGGAGGGAAGGCACAGGGCCAGCACTCACCTGGAACAGGTGTCCTAAGGGCCACGGCACCTCACGTGAAGGGAGATGGAACCAAAGTACCCCATCCACCCTAAAATTACCCACTAAATGGCCCTATTAAAAGCGAATAAGCCACATTCAGCCTTCTGTATTCCAAGCCCAACACACACCACTATTAAACGGGTTTTTTAGCTTTGTTTTTGTTTGCAATTCTGGGGATTGAACCCTGGGTGCTCTACCACTGAGCTATATCCTCAGCCCTTTTCATTTTAATTTTGAGACAGGGTTTGGCTAAGCTGAGGCTGGCCTCCACCTTGCAATCCTCCTGTCTCACCCTCCCAAGTTGCTGGGATTACAGGTGCTGGCCACCACACCTGGTTTTCCATGCTATTCAATTTACCTTGCATTTAACACCTCTACGTTTTTGCTCTCAATTAAACAAGGAGATTCACACATTTTTCGAACCATCTCTCTTTCCATACGATAAGCTCAACACACTCCAGGCCACCCACAGTCACCAACAAGGAATAAGAGTCAAACACCATGTCTACTTTCCAACCTCAACTGTCATCTTTTAAATCTCCTTGCTCTCTGTGGGGGCAAGGAAGGCTGGCTGGCACCTTGGTGGGTTGTTTTCAAAGATGCCTACTCAGGAAAGCAGGTACAAATAAACTCTCCCACTCACACCTCCCGGAACCTCCGTCTCAGCTCAGCCCTGCCTGGGACGCAGGCGGCCAGAGCCCTGGTCCACGCACTGCGGGGAACGGAATGCTTTGCTCCTTTCTCGTTACTGGCACCGGCAGTGCCCCATCTTCCAGTAAGCCGCCCTCCTCTTCAGATCGTCTCTCTCCTCCCCATGGCGAGTTTCCACTGTTAATTAAACTTGGCAGGCGCCCTTTCTTCTCTCCACCCACCTCCCTCCCTAGCCCTCCCTAGCTGGGGGAGTCCACGGGCCAACCAATACATTCTGTTCCTCTTCCCTGTCCCCAAAGCCCGACGGAGCTCTGGGGCCTGACCTGGGGCAGCATGACATCTTTATCTGCATCTCTGGGCATCACCCCACCCCAGGCAGCTGGCAGGGTTCCCTGGGGCCAGTGGGGGTCGTGATTAACATTGGACAGGGTCCAGTTATCACAATGTTCCCAGAGCCTTGGACGTCACAAAGGGGGAAAGGCCCAGAGATGACATTGTCTTGGTAATGCTTTGTCTCTGCAGCTGCTGTCTTAGGCCTGTGTGGTCAGAACCGTCTGGGAAAAAAGCAAAAGGAGAGACTCTCCCCCTCGCCCCCCCTCCCCCCAGTCACGGATGTCCTTTCAAAGCCAGTGGCTTCACTTCCGTGGGGCTGAGGGGTGGATGTTGGGCGTCACCGACCTCTAGGGTTTCACAATCAGATTCAGAGGTCACCAGAAGTCCCTTCGCAGCCAGGCACTCAAGGATGCCCTGCCTGGCCCCTCGCTCTGACTTGACCCAATCCTAGGAAGGGTGACAATTCCTCTGGACCCCCTAAGTCACCTCCACCTCCTTACCCACCCTGAAACCTGGAACAGCCCAGTGTCATGTTGGGCCCCCAAAGAGGGTCCACCTCACAGAAAGGCCCAAGCCACTGAGGACCGCAGGATCAGCCTGGCTCCCCCACTTACCCCCCCACCCCGCAGGGCTGCAGGGTGCTCCCCCCAACTCCCACATGCCTCCCAGAGAAAGTGGAGTCAGGTGGAAACAGTTCCAGAAGACAGGAGCTGCAGGCTAGCTGTCTGGATGTGTGGGACAGAGGTCACACATGGGGGACTCTTCACTGTCACAGCGATTGCCAGGGGACCTGGAGGAAGGGCAGGTTTGGAAGGGGCCTGAGACTCTGCACAGCTAAGGGGCCCCCAGGGCACATGGCCCACAGCCCATCAAACCAAGCCTCCTCTGAAGCCCTGGGGGAGGCGGAAGCCTTGGAAGGGAACCGGCCTGGTGGCCCTGTGGGGCTGACCCGGCCCCGGGCATTGTCTGCGTCCCTCGGAGCCCAGGCCCTGCTTATTCTGTTTACTCTGTGACTCAGCCCCACTGGGTCACTAAGCCCACTTCAAAAGAACTTCCAGTAAAATCACCCTAGCGATAAGGGAACACCCCAGGCTCCCAGGCTCCCAGGCGGGGCAGCCCGCCAGGCCCAGCAGGGATGAGAGTGTCCCTTGGGCACCCCTCGGTTCACCTGGAACCTTCATCACCCTGTAATTCCTGCCACAGCCGGACTCGCTCCACCTCTGAGCCAGCACAGGGTCCCCCACCTACAGGAGGTCCGGGCCAGCAGGATGAAGGTGGCTCACCGGGCCCACCCTGCTGCTGCCTCTCCAGCTCACACCTAAGGAGCCGCAGCCCACAAGCTGACTAGCGCATGTCCCTCACGCCCCCCACATGTCCTGCGTGGCCCTGGGCCAGGTTTTGAAGGAGACGAGCCAGAGGTTCAGAAGCCCCAAGGTTGCTTACCAGCTGTGAGACCGGGGTGGGGGTGGGGGGTGGGGGGTGGGGGTGGGGGTGGGTCATTCCCCTCTCTGGACCTCAAGGCCCAATGACATGTGAATGACTAGAACACAGAATAACTAGCACAGATCAGCCTGCCTGAGTTCAACTCCCAGCTCTGTCCCTTACCAGCTGTGTGCCCTCAAGCAAGTAGCTGAGTCTCTCTGTGCCTCCATATGCCCACCTATAAAATGGGATGATAGGAACACTAACCTCATGGAGCTGCTATGGGGGCCAATTTAGTATATGAAAAAGTGCCTAAAACAGCACCTGGCACTACCAGTGTCTTCTTGGGTGTTAGTCATTGTGATTATGGCAAACCAGTCCTGCAGAAGGCCCTTCCCACCCTGACTTTCTTGATTCCTAGATTACCTAAATTGAAAGCCCTGACACAGTGATGAGGTCACAGGCCACAGAGGCAAACTGCCAGACTGTATGGCACTCTCTAATAACAGTAACAGCAGCTAATAGGTACTGAGCACTTAAGTGCTGGGACTGTGCTAAGCACCTTGCATGCACTGCCTCAGTTAACTCCCATAATAATCCTGAGGTTGTCCTTAGGTCCCTTTTACAGAGGAGAAAACTAAGGTTACAAAATTTAAGCCACTTGTTTGAGCTCATGGTAGGGCCCCTACCACAGAACCCCAGGCAGTCTCCTTCAGAGCCGGTCCCCCAACCCCTACACGCACTGCTGCAACCGGGCTCCACAGCGGGGAGCAGTCAGGGAAGACTGCAGGAAGGAAGGGGCCCAGAGCTGGCCCTGGAGGATGGTGGATAAGCATGTGAGAAGCAGTGTCTCCCCCTGTGGGTGACAAGCCTTAGAGCAGGGCTGCTGGCCCCACTCAGGGCTCCCCAACTGACTCCCCAAGAGTGGGCATGCCTCTTGCCCCCACCCTTCTGGGGCTGTCCTCCTGGAGCCTCCCTGGGTATCACGTGGACATATGTAAAAGAGTGGAAGGGTGTCGGGGAACAGGGTTCAGAACCCTCACACGCTGGGGTCCTTCCTGAATGTCCTACTACACCCTGGCTGTTGTCAGCAGGTAAGTGGGCAGGGTGCTGGTGGCAGGAAAGGTACTCTTTATACACATGACTGCATGCATGTGTATAAACTAGGAGCCCTACGAGACAGACTGTGACCAGCTCATCTTCAAGGAGGCCCAGAGAGGCCACAGGACCCACTGAACGCCACAAAACTAGCAAGCAGTAGGTCTTGTTCCAAACACAACTCTCATCCATGGACCCGGAACTCCTGCTTTGTTTCCAAGAAGATCAGAAAAATCAGAACTCACCAGATCCTTGTCCCGGTGGACAGCAGACCATGTGAGCAGCCATCTCCTGGCCCAGTGACAATGCTCAGGGCACAAGAGGCATCTGAAGGTCTGTGAAGTCACTGAGCCTGAGGAGATGTGTCCAGCACTCACCCTACAGCACCTAGCCCTTCCCAACAGTGGGCAGGAAGAGAAGCCACCGTGAGAGAGATGGTTCCAGTCACCTGTGTGCCTCAGGACCAGTCTCGTCCTTGGGTCCTGGCCTCTCTGACCTGTCTCTCCTCCAGTCACTGACTTCTCCAGGTCCCCCTTGGAAAGACCAGTATGATGGCTAGAACAATCTAAAGACATATCCCTATCCTAGGTCTTTAGAAGGCAGCAGGAAATCAAATGAGCCGTTGAAGTTTCCAGAACCTGTTGGTGATTCTGTTGCTTATACCAAATGCAAAAGTACTTCGAACAGTGTCCCTCCCCGCACTGTCCCCTTCAGGCCACGTCATCCCCCCAAATGGCCATGCTCCACTAATCCCAGTTCAAGGTAAGCTGAGGAGTCAGCCAAGGAAATGACAGCTCTGGGACAGCTTAAGCCCTGCAGTGTGATCAGGAAGGTGGATATGACACCCAGGCTGACAGGTCAGGGACATTCCATCCTCAAAGGCCACCGAGAGCAATCACCAAGGAAATGGCTCATCCTCATCAGCAAACCAGTGCTGTTTCCGCCTCCTCCCCCCTTCAACGCCTTCGCCATCACCCTCCTCATCTGCTTTGTGAAGTGCCTTGAGAATCACTGCCCACCTGGCAGCCCAGGCCCCAGGAGCAGCAGCCCGGGCTCTGCACTCCTGGAGAACCCCCTGCCCACCAAGATATGCCCGCAGAGTCTGAACTCACCAAGACCAGGGCCACGGGGACGGGAAGCTCCCAGTGCTGGTACAGTGGAAAGCGGGGGGGGGGGGGGGGGGGGGGGGGGGGGGTGTCGGTGCTGCGTGTACCCGGGCGCTCCCTGGTTTGGCCACCCCATAGGGCAGATACTTTTTCTGAGCCTCAGTTTCCTCATCCGTGCACTGGGGCTCAAGGTCTTTACACAGTCTGTATGGCACAAGTGGCTGAGCTGAGCAAAGGGACTGCCAGATGCCACAAGTGCTCTGTAACTACCAAGGAACTGCTTACAAATGACACGTCTCCCCTGCTCCGGTGGCCCCGTCTCCTTCCTCCCCGTCCTCTTTACCACTAGCTGCTTCTCTTCCAGGAGCTCCATCCCCTTTCTTCTACTCTTATTTAAAACTCAAAACAAAAACACTACACACACACACACACACACACACACCAGGAAAATAAATCAAAATACGGGAGCTTCCCCTGCATCTCCGTCCGTTCCACTTGGCCCAACTCTTGGGGCCTCGAGTGGTCCAAACCACACAATTGTACACTCTCTCTGGTTCCTACAGGCAAAAGTTCCCGATGCCCAGCCCTGAAATTCTAGAATGCCCAAGATTTGTGATCAAGGACAGAAGCGGGCAGGGATGAGCTCCAGGGCGCTGTCTCCAGCAACTGTGAGCAGGAAAGCGGGGAAGAGGGGAAGAGGGAGGCCGGAGAGCAAGGAGAGCTCTCAGGGTGTTCTCGCAAAAGTCCCCCTGAACCACTGGTCATGGGGTCCAGTTGGGAGGGGGCACAGGAGCCTGTGCAGAGAGATAGGAGGTGAGGAAAATGGGGCAGGGGGAGAGTGGACAGACATGGGTGCTGGGGGATTTGGGTGGAGTGTCTGGGAAGATGACACCATTAAGAGAGGCAAAGAGCTTAAGAAAACTCAGTTCAGAGAAACAATGGGTGGCTGAGGCTCAGACTGAACCAAAGAAAATCCCTGTGCAGTCTGACATGGTCAAGACAGGGAAAGCGGCAGGATCCCTGAACAGGGTGGTCCACAGCTGGTCCACCTCCAGAAATAGGATTTCCTGGTGGACGGCACTGGGGAGGTTTACTTTAACTAATTGGTAATTGGAATTAAACCTTAAGTTCTGATCTGTTTCTCTAAAATCTTCAACTGACTGAGACTGAAGGGGTCCTCAGGGGGGAAAAAAAAAAAAAATCAAAGGATTTCCATGGATTCCCTTTTTGAGGCCCTGAGAAATAGAGTCTAAGAAGAGTCTGGCCCATCAGAAGGTCTTCTAATCCAAGATCCTCTCAGATAAGGTGACGGACACCACGCAGAAGGGTCTGTCACCATTTTGTAACAGTGATCCTTGGTGGAAAGAGTCCATTCCTGAAACTGCAGGGACATTTCATGAGGTTGTGCAAAAAGGACAGCTGCGTATGCTCATTGCAGAGATCTACACAAGTACCAAGATTCTCCTCTGCTACACGCCACGTCTGACCTGAGCTACAGGCCCACTACCCCCACACACGCAAGCAGGGGCGGCTGCCTGTGCCAGCCACCCCCTAACCCATCAAATCAAGGCACACATCTCGAGCAGCCTTCTCCCTGAAACCCCAAAGCAAATTCCAGCTTTACAGCTATTATTTCAGTGAAGCCAAGTGCTCACATCTACCTGGAGTGCACGGCCAGTCTTACCCTCCAATGCTCAGAAAACAGGCCCCAGTCACTCTTCCCTCAATTGAGCTCCCCCGATCCTGGGCAAAATCTGTTCACACAATGTCTTCAGATTGCCACAACTCAACCACAGGAAATGGGGAAGGAGACCAGAGAAGCATTTCAAATGCACAAAAGGATGTGGGTTCTTTCACACTTGGGTAGCCCTCAGAAGAAAATGTCGATCTTGAGTAACAAGAGAAAAAATTTCCTTATTTTGTATAAGGAGGGAAAAAAAAAACAAAATCCACATGTGCAACCACAGAGCACAGCAAATGAAACCAAAGTGCTCCAGGGCTCCTGGCCCACTGGCCACCTGTGGTAACCCTTACGGAAACCCTTACGGCAAACAGGCCCAGTCTGCTCCCTAGGGACTAGGGCCCCAAACTTGCATCACGGCACCTGGTCCCCAGCCCCTGTGCAAGACAAACGCGGGTAGAGATTTTCAGAGTCTGGGATAGATCGGGTTTCCAGGCTGACTTCAGCCTTTCTGTCCCTAGGGGGCCCGGACGGCACCCAGCCTTGACCTTCTACAGATGTCCAGAGGGGGGCAAGTGAATCCAGGTCCCATGTTGAGCTGGGGTCAGTGACAGAAGTTAAACTCAAGCCAACCTATGACTCTGATGGGCAGGACGTGGAGATGAAGTGGGGGGAGGGGGGCTAGCTTGCAGCCTGCTGGCACCTCCAAGAAAAGCACCTACTCTATGAGCACCCAGAAATGCCGGGTTCCAGGACCTCTTCCTCCCCTGAGACTGGTCAGCACCTCCAGCAATCCAGATTTTTAAGATGCTGGTTGGTGACGCTGGTGAGTGGGTCAGTCTGGGATTCCCATAGGGCCTGCATGTGCAGCTCAGGGCTTCCTGAATCCTAACACTGACCCTATCTAGAAGTGCTCAGGACCCCAAACCACCCTCAGGGCCCTCATGTCCACAGAACCATGTAAGAATAGTAACAGTGACTGTCACAGGCTGAAATGAGTCCCCACAAACTTTTATGTTGAAGCCCTCATCCCCAGTACTTCAGAATACAAATGTATTTGGAGAGAGTCTAAAGATGTGATGAAACTAAAATGAGGCTGATATGATGGGCCCTAGCCCCACATGCCTGGTGTCCTTGTAAAGAAAGGAGATTAACCAGTAAGATTGGCAGCCATTATGAAGTCAAACAACAACAAGTGCTGGCGAGGATGTGGAGAAAAGGGTACTCTTGTACATTGCTGGTGGGACTGCAAATTGGTGCGGCCAATTTGGAAAGCAGTTTGGAGATTCCTGGGAAAGCTGGGAATGGAACCACCATTTGACCCTGCTATTGCCCTTCTCGGACTATTCCCTGAAGACCTTGAAAGAGCATGCTACAGGGATACTGCCACATCGATGTTCATAGCAGCACAATTCACAATAGCTAGACTGTGGAACCAACCCAGATGCCCTTCAATAGATGAATGGATAAAAAAAAATGTGGCATCTATACACAATGGAGTACTATGCAGCAATAAAAAATGACAAAATCATAGAATTTGCAGGGAAATGGATGGCACTAGAGCAGATTATGCTTAGTGAAGCTAGCCAATCCCTAAAAAATAAATACCAAATGTCTTCTTTGATATAATGAGAGCAACTATGAATAGAGCAGGGAGGAAGAGCAGGAAGAAAAGATTAACATTAAACAGAGACATGAGATGGGAGGGAAAGGGAGAGAAAAGGGAAATTGCATGGAAATGAAGGGAGACCCTCATTGCTATACAAAATTACATATAAGAGGTTGTGAGGGGAATGGGAAAATAAACAAGGAGAGAAATGAATTACAGTAGATGGGGTAGAGAGAGAAGATGGGAGGGGAGGGGAGGGGGGATAGTAGGGGATAGGAAAGGTAGCAGAATACAACAATTACTAATAGGGCATTATGTAAAATTGTGGATGTGTAATCGACGTGATTCTGCAATCTGCATTTGGGATAAAATTGGGGGTTCATAACCCACTTCAATCTAATGTATGAAATATGATATGTCAAGAGCTTTGTAATGTTGTGAACAACCAATAAAAAAATAAATAAAAATAAATAAATAAAAAAAAGAAAGGAGATTAAGACAGAGGGAAGGTCATTCATCAGAGACCCAGGGAGAAGAACACTGCCTACAAGCCAACGAGAGAGACCTCTGGAGATGTCAACCTTGCCTCCAGCTAGATCGTGCACTTCCAGTCTCCACAACTGTGAGACAGAAGATGTGTGTCAGAAAGGCACCCATTCTGCAGTGCAGTTACGGCAACCCTAGCAAGCCAATAGTTAAGACCACCTGCCCAGTGCTCAGTCACCTGGGCCCCGTGAGCTTCTTCCAATAAACATCAACCACGAAACAGCCATGAAAATCGTCATTTGCAGACATTATCTTACTTGAAACTCGTGTGGGAGGTACTGCTATTAGCTGCTAGCCCTATCTTTCAGATAAGAATGCAGAGGTTCTCGGGGTTAAAGAACTAGACCAAGTCCTTCAGCTAGATGGGGAATGACCAGGTGCACCTGCCTCCAAGCCCTGTACCCTTCACAACTGCTGAGCTGCCTCTGTGTCCTAAACCCTCTCTCCCCTGCCTTTTCCCTCCCACTAAGCTGCCAGTGGGCTCCCGCCTAGATGAGCGCTGGCTGAGGCCACTTGCCTTCTCTCCCAGCCACAAGCCCCCAGCAGATACTTAAGGGGAACCCAGGCTTTCTAGGTGCATAGTTCTAGACTCTTTTCCTTTTAATAAGCACTGTATTGCATTGGTAATGGGGGAGGGCGGTCATCGATGAGGGAAAAGAAGCTAATGCAGTTAAGAGACTATTGATCTTCAACTTGTATGCAAAAAAACAAGTGATCAAAAGGAAAATATTTAGAATGACTGCTATGAAGAAAAAAAAAAACCACAAGCTGCCCTTGTCAATGTCCCATCAGTGGAGATGAGATAAGGGACTCCTGGGGCAGAAGTAAGGCTGCTGCGGCCAGTAACTCCAGCCAGGCCATCTCTAGAAAATGTCTATTTTTAAAAGCATATTCCATTTCATCACATCTCAGAAAAACAAAGAGGAGACCTCGAGGAGCAGAAAAACAAACTTCACAGCGACCTGCGACGCATGTGCAACAGCAGCCGCCCCTGGCCAGCCAGCAATTTTCATCTGAAAAATGCAGATCTCTAGTGGCAGATGGGGCCCAGACACTGAGCGACCATCAGCACGAGTCCGACAAGGTGCTAATTTTCATCTTTCCTGGGGCCTGCTGGGCTCCCGACTCCTTGGTTTAAATGGAACCGGTCGGGATGTTGTGCCAGCATGTGTTTTCCTCAGAGGCAAACATTCTCAGTCTACAACTTGTTCTTTCATTTTCCGAGAGCTCTGTGTCCCTGGTGACTACATCAAAGATGAGACAGGACGGTGGGGAGGAGCGTCGGGAGCACCAGAACAGAGCCAATGCAGAGGGCAGGAAGGGCCCAGTGAACTGCAAGGAAGCAAAATGCAGCAAGAACCTGCTCCTCAGCTCCCCAACCTGAGGGTCCGGTGTGTGTGTGGCGGGGGAACAGTGCGCTCCCCTCCCCCTGCTCCCCCAGAACCTCTGTGTTAGATGCCCTGGAGGTCCTGGAGGAGGAAATGGTGCAAAAGAACATGCAAAAATCTGGTGGAGGACAGCAGAAGTCCCATGTGAACAGGGAGGGGGTTTAAAATATTGCTAATATTCATCAGGCAGAGCTTTTGGACATAGTTAATGACACTGACCTTCTGGAACCATTTTAAAGTACATTTTCATTCTAAGATCATTCATTCATTGGGGCCTCCTAAAATAGTCTCCAAAGACAGATAGCAATGTGCCCTCATCTACTGCCACACCATCACTGCGTGTCAAGCAAATGGAATTCAGAGGCAAGGACATCTGTGAGGACCGTTCAACCCATTAATAAATAACATCCTCCCAAGCTGGGAGTGGAGCTCAGTGGTAGGGTACTTAACTTGCCCAGCGTGCGCCAGGCGCGGGATTCAATCCCCAGTGCTGCCGGAAAAAAAAAAAAAAAAGAAAGAAAAAGAACTTCTTCTCAAGCTTCACATGATAAACCTATGCCACACTGGCCTTTTGTCATGTGTGAGGTGCTGGGGGTTGTGGGGCACAATAGAGAGACCCCTTTAAGAAAACTGAGGAAGAACTCCCCAAATGGCGACATTTAAGTCTTCAAAAGCTTCACTTCTTCTCTGTTTGCGTCTCAAGGGGTCCAGGTAAACACATGGCCATGAAGAAGGTCTACAGCCCACACACACACCCTCCCAAGGCCTGAGCCCAGCACAAGAACCAATGATGCATCCATCAGAGTCATTAGAAAAACAGCAGAAAATGTGCCCCCATCTTCAAGAAAAATGGCATCTGTTCCAGGTCCCCAGCTCCAAGCTGGCTGCCATGTGTGCCGGCCACCTCGCCCAGGGCTGACAGCACCCTCCGACCACACTCACCACAAAGGCCACTTGTTTCCCACGAGTGCCCAGAACAGTGGCGGAACCAGTCAGCCCAGTCCAGGACTGTGGTCCTGTGGACGGGTGGTGACCGGGGCACACTGTGACCTCAACAGATAATGAGCGTGGTGATGCTGAGTTACCGAGCTCCCACAGGTCACCTGCCACGCTGCAAACTGGGCAGGATTCTGCTTCTAGACCCAAGAAGAGGGCAGCAGGAGTCCGTTACAGGCCACCTCCACCTCTGTCCCTGCCTCTGCACACGAACACCCCCCAACACCAGAGGGGCAGAAGAACAAGCCTCTAGAACTTGCCACATGAGTAACCTGGGCAGGTCTTAGGATGGGGGCATAGTCATCCTATGGGTTGTTTGAAATATGCCGGGACATGGTTCCAGTAGGCATGATGATGGGGTAGGAACTGGGGCGGGACCAGAGATGATGAGCATCCTAAAAAGCCCAAGGTCTCCTGTCGAGGGCCATCCGTGGACTATGTGTGGACCAGCTCAGCATGGAAGCCCACTGAGTGGGAAAGTCTGGTATCTGCTAAGTCTATATACACATACATGTGAGCGCCCAAATACACGTGAACGCCCACCCAGCTCTGCCAAAGGTCCCACACAGCACCGGAGATGGGGTGACCTGCTACAACCCCCAGCCACTCAACCTCTCTGAGATGGGTGTAACCTGCCAAGAGGCCAATCAACCTGTGGACTGCGAGACATCACGAACCAAGAGTCCACCCATGAAACCTTGTCCCTGCCTTTGATGTTCCCCCTTAAATAAACCACAGGAGCTATTTTCTAGTTGTCTAGCTCCAGCTCGTGTGTGGGATGGGCCTATCAGGTGCCCCAAGCTTCCTTTAAAACTATTTTTTTCTGATTCTGTGTATTTTGTTCTTCATTACTTATTCTAGACTTTAATTTTCCTCCAGTGGCTCACACCCTCCATGGGAAGGAACTAGGACCCCTTAGCGGGGTGCAGGCCGCCTCCCCACACTGGAAGCAGTTCCATTATCCCAACTGTCCTAACCACACCTGAGCCACCCGACTCAGCATAAAGCCACAGCAGATGTGGCAGTAGGAAGGAACCAAGAGCCACAAAAAGAAGGAGGAGAAGGGGAAAAAAAATAGTCTGGGAGACACAGAGATACACAGTCTATCTGCCCAAAGGGTGATGCTAAGGTAAAGGGGAGACTCAGAGGCAGAAGGGGGCCAAAGAAGCGATGGGCAGCTGGCAGGCTACACACCAATGAGAGCAGGCAGCTTCTCACACTGAGGGACAGTGACCACCCACCAGGACCACAGAATGTCTTCAGCTGGTGGAACTCCTGACTACTGACCCACCAGCTCCAACGTCCACCTGTCCTACCTCCACACCCTCCTCTCCACCGTCACCATCTGGCAGCACCCCTCCCATGTCAACTATTTCTCCCCCCTCCCAATTCACCTTGGGTCTCTAGGGTCCCAGTTCTGCCACCCACCAACATGAGCTGGGTGTGTGGCGCCTCTCTGCACCTCCACTTCCTCATCCACCATGGCTCAGGATGAGACGAACAACCATTCTTCAGGGAGGTCCAGCATGGTCGTTCTCAGCTACTGGACACCTGCAGGCGCCCCCTCCAGACAGCACTTTGCAGAGCCCAGCTCTGTGCCATCTCTGAGCTTCCCAGAGCCCCTGCTCTTCCCTCCAGCTGCAGACTGAAGAGTGACTTCATAAAGGCACTCAAACCTTCCCAGGGCTGCCTTCTACAACCCAGGCCTCCAACCAGGGTAAGGGGCCACTTGCTCATCCCCGCCACCGCCCAAGCTCAGGAGTCCTCACCTTGCTCTCCGTTCCCAGCACCACCACCTCTACCAACACCTGGGCCAGCCTTCTAGGCCCTGCTCAGATGGGACTTCTCCAAGCGTCTGCTCCACTATCCAGCTGACCTCTACCAGTCCTGACTTCACCTACACTTGGGGACCAACCCAGCTTCAGGGGCAAGTGACTTCTGTAGTCTCAAGAGGCCCCACCATGGCCTCACACTCTGCTGTTGCTGTCCTGAAATCCACCATGAGCAAGAAGCCCATATTTCCATTTGGCTCTGGAATTGCAAACTGAGGATCCAGTCCTGCTGAGAACTCCACCAGGAATGAGGCAGTGGTTTATGTCTATGTCCCACAGCAGAACTTGTGACATGGTGGGACTCAGGAAGAAGGAAAGGAAGTGAGCCTCCAAGTCTGTGAGCAGCTGCCACCTCGGGAAGTTGTGCATAAGCCAATGTGCTCACCTCTGTACACATACACACACACACACACACACACACACACACACACAAGGGTGGAGGGCAACAATGCAGCTCAGGCTATTCCCCAAACCCACAGTCCCTCCAGCCCTCCAGTCCTGCTACACAAGACACCATGAGGGCACCTGGACCCCATGGAAGCGCAGCACCTCCTTGAGGTCCCAAACCCTGGGTGGCTGACAGCTGCTTTGTGGACAGTTCATTTCACAAAGCTCCAGTATGCAGGAAAGTCGGCTCGGGCATCCTGCCTCTGCCCCTTGCTGGCTATCATCTTCTGCATGGGGTCCAGAAGGAGGGAATCTTCTTGTGCGGCCGTCACCATGCCAGGCCCCTCCTTTTCTGCATGATACAGGCCCACTATGACATGGGCCCACAGTGACCACTTCGTCCTGCCCTCTAATATGTATCAGTGGTGCCCACAAGTTCCAGACAGACACACTCATAGGCCAGACAAGGAACCAGGGACGGCAAGAGCTTTCTGGGGACACCCCAGTGGATGAAATCACACCCAGCCCTGGCTCTGGTTGTAGCAGCATATCTGACACGTGCCCTCAATCTCTTCCTACCCTGTGACCCATAAGCAGCCCGCTGGCACCAGCCCAAAACCATAAGCCAAGCAAACTTGTGGGAAAACATTCCCTCGCCATGCAGAACAAATGTAGTTGGCCCATCACAGAACGAGGAACTGCTCGTGAAAAGACAAACACAGAGGACGCAACAGGCTCCTCCTTCACGTGACTTGGAAGCACTTTCAACACAAAATTTGGGCTGATTTTAGACATGTTCCCACCTTCAATGGAACACTGTTACCATGGAGAGTCACAGAACACAGGATAGAGAGGATCCAGAGATCAAGTGGTCTAATGCATGCATCGGACAGATGGGGAAACCAAGGCTCCGTCAGGGTCAGCCACTACCTCCCTCTACTCTCAGATCCCACATGTCCCTGCAACTGTGGGCAAGCTGCCACCCACTCCAGTTCCTAGGTACCAGGTGTTTCCTTACTCAGCTCTATGGCCACAGTGCCTCTCGCAGGTCCATGCAATCAGCGGTACGCAGCAAAGGGCTGCTGTACCTCAAAACAACATGTTTTTTTTTATTTGCCACTTTTTAAAAAATGAATTAATTAAAAACAGAGGCCAGAGGTATAGCTCACTGACAGAACATGTGCTTAGCATGCATGAGGCCCTGAGCTTGATCCCCAGCACCCAAAAATAAATGATGAAAGTAGAGGGTTGATGAATAAATGAAGCTCAGAATGGCAGCCACTCAGCCAAGGGTGAACAAAGCTGGACCCAAAGCCATGGCTTCCTGCTTTCCTCTGTGACTAAACACCACAGGTGCTGAACTGGGTGAAGGAACACCAACTTCAGGATGAGCAAAACTGGGATGCTGTGTGGTACAGGGCCAGGACGCACGGGCAGACCAGACCTGCTGCAGCCCTGCCTCTGACATGGTATGTGGCCAACTGGGCTGCATGTCTCTGAGCCTTAGTTGCTAGTATCAGAACCAGAAAAAAAGAGAAAACGAAATGAGTATGTACACTGCAGATCTAACAGGCCACTTCGTTGGCATTATTGGAGAGCAAAGGTGGTCCCTCAGGGATCCCCAGAGATGCTGCTCCATCTCTTTTACCCACCAGCTCATCCATTCCTCCAGAATCTGGTTAAGTGGTGAGAACAGAAACGGTTGGCCTCACTTTACTCATGGGAAAGCAGGTCCCTAGAGGCCATCAGCAGGGACTGCTTTGAGTGCCCCTGGAAACCCAGGTGCTATCTACTGCTAAAACCCAGGGCACAGCAAAGAGGCCCAGGAGTCCCTGCCTCCCAGACAGCAGCACCCGTGTCCCGCTGAGCAGCAACACCTGCTGTCCACAGCCATTTCTTGGAGGCCACAGGGAAGCATCACCTGTGGAGTTTCCTAGACGTTGGGGCAGGATTAGAAATCCAAGGAAGTTCAGATGGCCCAGCACAAAGAAGCAAAAAGTGACCATGCCCTGCAGCCTGGAGTCTGCAGACTGTGTCACCTGCTTTCTAATTTTCCCTGGAGGAAATATAACTAACAGGGGATGTGGGGAGGGGCCAGACTGAACCCCTTCCCTCAGACTGAGACCACTACTCCCCACTGTCCTATCTTCCCCCAAAGTGGCCATCTTGGGTCCTCCCCACAGATGAGCTGACCCCTCCATCCCTCAGGAAACCAGAGCGAGTGCTCATAACCTCAGTTCCTAAACCCCAGGCCACAGAAGGCCTCATACAGAAGATGGTACAGAACCGCCAGACCCGCCACATATGCTGCCTTGGTGGTCCAGGGTCCCCTTACCTACATGGATCTGGATCCCAGGCTCTGGTGTGTGGCCATGAACACACATGCAGAAGCGACGGCAGCAGGGCAGTATCTGCAAGGGTGCTGAGGAGCCTAGAGGCGCTGAGGTTGACCTCTGCAGCCTGACTGCCTGGCTGCGAGACCCAGCTCACATGGCCACCAGCTGTGTGACACAAGGCATATTCCTTAACCACTCAGTGCCTAACCTTCCCCACTTCTAACACAGGCATGATGAATCTCCCAGGGCTCATGGTAAAGAGGCTAAAACAAGATAACACTTAGCACCATGCCTGGTATAAAGATAAGAAGCCCCATTTCCCCGCCCACACTACATAATAGGGTTGCCTCTGGGACTATGTGTGCTTTTTTTCTTCATTAAATGAATTTTCTACATGAATATGCATATTCTATTATCAGCAATGAATAAAGTTAGTTTGTTTGAGATGTGACAAAAAGAACAACTTAGAATCCCAAGTAACCCTTTCCTCCAAGCAGCCCTCTCACTGCAGATTCCTTTTGGGGGAGGGGCCTTTGGAACAGGGAGTTCTCCAGCCCAAGGCAGCATGACCTCTCCTGCTCTCTCAATTCCAGTACCTTTTCTCCTGCCCGACCAGAAAGATTCCCATGTGACCTCCAAGGAGGCCCCCTGCTGGCCAGAGCTTCTTCCTCCCTAGGGACCTTTCCCTACCTGTCACCACCCCTTCCCCACACAGGCCCTGGCCCATCCCAGGAGTCTTGCACCAGCTGTGGCTTCCTGGGGATGAGGCACTCACCAGCTCCAGCTGGTGGGCAGGAGGGCAGGACCACACTCCTCCTCTACTTCCAGAGCACTCCTTCCACCTCGTCCCTTGGGTTCTCAATATAGCCCTTTGAGACCCGGGCCTGGGTTCAGGGAAGTGGTGAGCCAGTCACATAGATGGACTAACGCCAGCCTCTCTGAGGCCCACAAGGCTCATTCCAAGCTCCTCCCAGCGCTGCCCACAGCAGACCCAGCCAGCAGGCCTGACCCCACACAGACCTGCACTGGCCTCTGGGGGCTGGCCAGCTCTTCCTCCACCACCACCCCCCTCCCACTACACACACTCTCTCCTTCCTCCTCCCCAGCTGGTTCTTTGGTCCTACACTGGCCCTGAAAGGGCCAGCCCTTCTGAAGGTATCCAGAGGCAAGGAGAACAGTAACCCCACACCAAAAGTGGGAGGAGAGGAGAAGGTTTGCGTTTGTAGAAGATGCTACTGGTTTTTCTCTGTTATATGTCAAATGACCTATAACCCTCCCAGCAACGGTATTTTTGAGCCCTGAACACTTAAAAGAATTTAGCGGGACAGTTTAAATTGTCCAGACTTGAAAGTGTCAGATTTCATAAACCAAAGAAACTCAGAACACACAAGCCAACCTCAACACAAGGATACTGGAAAAGTGTCTCAACGGTTCTGACCACAATTCTGAAAAGAAAGGAGAGCAGATCCCCAAAGCCCCTCCCAAGTTTTAAGAATCCTAAGACTGCCCGGGGGAGGCCACAGAGTGCATGCCTATGTGTCTATCATAACAACGTGTTCTCACAAAGCCACCGATGATCAACTTTATACTCCATGCTTTTAAAAAAAAATAGTAACACCAGCATAACAATCAAACAAAACATGTTTATTCAAACATCTATTTAAGAAAAAATAAAAATAAAAACCTATAAAAGGCATGTTTGGCTTGCCTAGCATGTACAAGACCCTAGGTTCAATCTTCAGCACCAAAAAAAAAAAAAAAGAAAAAGTCTACAGGTTACAATTGAATCCACGATGACTTCCTTGGGCCAAACAATGGCAACTTGTCACTCATGCAGGAACAAGTCCTGGTCATGCATGCTTCAATGGGAATGCATTCTTCAGGGCTTAGGGGTGACATGTCCAGAGGGCAACAACTTCTTTCCAAATGGATCAGGACAACAACTGCATGTGTGACACGCGGAGAGAGTGAGAAAGAGAAAAGGCGACTGACGCAGGCGCCAAGCTCCCGCAAAAACCACGGAGTGCACGCTGCACCTTCCTTCCCACTTCCTGCGGGTCTGAACATCTCCAAAACAAACATCCAAGAGGACAGACGGCACTGCTAAAAATCTGTTTAAAACAGAAAAGTCTGAAGTAAAACAATCCCACGGCCCCGATAAGTCTTTAGAATTATTGTTGCCATTTAACTATGGATTCGAAAATAGGAGAGTAATATAATATTGCACGATACACCCAAAAAAGGGAAATATTATAACAGAATCTGATAACAAACAAATGCTTAGGAAAATACATAGAGAACAATACCTAAGGAAAAATCTAGTGTACTTTTTTGGGAGGGAACTGAGGATTGAACCCAGGGGCACTTAAGCACTGAGCCACATCCGCAGCCTGTTTTATTTTTTATTTTGAGACAGGGTCTTACTAAATTGCTTAGGACCTTGCTAAATTGCTGAGACTGGCCTCCAACTTGGATCCCCCTGCCTCACCTTCTCAAGCCACTGGGATTATAGGAGTACACCACCATGCCCGGCTAGTATGCCATTTATTTCACAGTGGTAGAATAAAAAATAAACCCAAAGTACATGATTCCCAAAATGAGGGCCTATTCTCAAAGGTAAGAGACACAGGGAGGAAGTTTAAAAGATGTTCTATCCGAGCCAGGTTTAGTGGCACACCCTGTAATCCCAGCGACTCTGGAAGCTGAGGCAGGAGGATCGCAAGGTCAAGGCCAGCCTGGGCAACTTGACAAGACTCTGTCTCAAAAAAATAATAAAAAGGACTGGGAATAGGGACTGGGGTTGTGGCTCAGATGTAGAACGCTTGCCTTGCACATGTGAGACCCTGGGTTCGATCCTCAGCACCACATATAAATAAATAAAATAAAGTTATTATTAAAAAAAAAAAAAAGGACTGGGAACATAGCACAGAGGTAGAATGCCCCTAGGTTCAATCCCCAGTACCACAGTAATAACTAAGGAGCTGTGGTTGTGGCTCAGTGACAGAGCATTTGCCTAGCACATGCAAGGCGCTGGGTTCGATCCTCAGCACCACATAAAAATAAATAATTAAAATAAAGGTATTGTGTCCAACTACGACTAAAAAAAAAATAAAAAAATAATAACAACTAATAAAATATTCTATCAAAATATTCTGGTCCCCTTGCCTTTGGGTACCTGTTGATGGTAGAACATCCAAGCAGGGCCTTCTCCTCCCTCTCCACTGCACACGGATAGTACAGCCATGTGGGCTCCCCTAGATACCCTCCAAAGACCTGACTGCCCGTTCAGAGTCCAGGCAGGGCCACCCAAAGCAGCTGCAAGGAAGCTCTGGCCTTGCAGCAGCTCTTGCTGAAACAAGTGCCTTTGTCCTGGCACCAAAACAGCCTCCACCATCTCAGTGCTGTCCGGCTACCAGGCATGGGCAGAGAGAGTCCTGCACTTCCTCTAACCTCCCCAAAGGCCTGGATTGCCTCTCTGCAGCTCCACCCCACACCAGACTTCAACCCTTAGTTTCCTGGGACTTTGTCTTACTTGAAGGAAGAGGAAAGCAAATGCTCCCAATTTGCTCCATAGAATTTAAAACACTCTCTGCAGAGGAGAGGCTGGTGACAAGAGGAAGGAGATATAAATAGTGGCACCACCTGAAGAGGGACTGCCCTGACCAGGTTCCAGAATGTGGGGGCACAGGAGGGGAGGGAAAGGACAGAGAGGCACCAAGGAGCAGAGGCTGGGATGTCCTGCGCAGAGCTGGCCTGGGCTTGCTGATGAGAGCCAGCAAAGGCCTGCTTTCTCCTGCCAAGGAAGTTATCTTTTAATCCGACCCCCAGATGACACCACCTGGCACCAGCATAGGAGCAGCTCCCAAGGGCACGTGAGTCACAAGGCTGAGTCTCAGGTCTGTCCCTTCAGGCCAGGGCTTGCCCTGTGCTCCTGAGGAGGTAGCTCTGTCCCTCTAAGACCTGGCTCCTGATAGGCCTATGCACGCCTGGGAGGCACAGGTGGGAGGTAAGGAAGTGGAGAAAGTTGATGGGCTTTCTGTGTAGGGTCACCAAATGCCATAAAGACCTGAGGATGGAGACCCATGAACAGACAGAGCAGCAATCCTAGGACCTTCCTCTGACCCAGAAGTGGTGAGCACATTTGTAGCTCCAGAAACAGCTGTCTTCAACTGGCCGTGGCTGAGCACTGGGCAAGCTCAGCAGACAAGAGCATCCTGACTGGCCGGCGAGGGAAGACAGGCAGCACTGCCCCCGCATTGCCACTGCTCAACAGGAGGCTCTCTGATGACTCGGGAGCAAGCCCGGAGTGAGGCTGCCCCTGAATTGAGACTCATGCCCATCTGCAGGGATGAATTTCCAATCCCTGTAGTCAGCCAGGTTGGAGCTGCAATAATATCTAAGGTTCAGTAAGGTTATTCCCGACCTTACACAAAGGGCTCAAAAACACTCTCCCAATGGGTGAGGTGGTGCACACCTGTAATCCCTGCTACTAGGGAGGCTGAGGCAGGAAAGCTGCAAATTCAAGGCCAATCTGGACAGCTTGAACAGATCCTGTTTATTTTTCAAGATGAAAAGTGAAAAGAACTAAGGATGTAGCTCAGTGTAGAATCCTTGCTTAGCATGCAAGTTCAATCCCCAGTACTGGGGTGGGCAGGGGCAGGGGCGGGGGGGGGGGGGTATGGCAGGGCAGGGCAGGGGAGTGGGGTAGATTGAGGACATATATAGTTCAGTGATAGAACACTTGCCTAGTACAAGAGAGGCCCTGGGTTCAAGTCCCCTGGGGGGGGGGGGGGGAACCCAACTCCATCCCACAGGATTTTGAAAGGGGTAGGAGAGGGAGTTCCACTGGGAAGTTTTGAGGTTGTCAGATGCTCAGATCATCCAAAGGCAATTGTCCCAACACTGACCAATACTCAGTGCTGCAACCCTCTGCCTTAAAGAAGGCAACTGGATCTGCCAGTAGAAACTGGTGTCCCCAAATTCCAAAATCTCACAGCCCAGAAGGCTGCTCCAATTTCCCACTCTAATCCAGTGGACATGCGCCCAGGATCGCAACAGCCAAGGGTAAGATCCTGACTCATTAGCTTAGGACTCAGCAAGTGACTTCACCTCTCGATGCCTCAGTCACCTCAGTCCCCACATCGGTGAAACTGGACAACAACACTTTCATCGAGGGTTGCCATGAGGATCACAGGTTCTGTCCACGCAAGCTCTGGCACACACGGTAAGTGACTACTAAATGTTGACACAGCACAGTCTGAGTCCACAGGCTCTGGTCCAGCTTTCTGCCCCTCTCCTGACACTCATCCCACTTCTTCATGGCCAGACTCCTACTTGAGCAAGTGTCCAGTTCTAGAAGCTGTCTCCAGAGAAGCCAACTCTCCAGGAACACACTCCAGACCTGGTCTCCCCTTCAGACACAGTTCTGCCATGCCCTCCCCGCAGCCCACCAGAGCGGGCAGGTGAGGAACACAGCAGGAGAACATGACGGGAGGGCTCTTCTCCCCCAGCCTGGCCTTGACCTGTGTCTCTAGCCCCACCACTCTATACCCCAAGGGACCCCACAGACACCACAGTTGTCTTAAAAACAGCACAACAGCGAAGGGGTACCATCTTATCAAGTCCATGCTCCACAACGGCTTTTACGGTTCCCTCGGGCTCATTAGGATAAAGTCAACAGCCTCACACAGGCAGATAAAGGAAGGGAAAAGACACTTACTGAGCGTTGACCATGTACTATGTAAGCTCTTTGCCACCTACTTTACAAGTGGGATATCATTTAAGAACTCCCTCTGAAGTGGGCCACACTTCCTGCATCTTACAGGCAAGAAAGCCAAGGCTCTGAGACATTAGGCAACTGTCTACACCATGCAGCTCAGAAACGGCAGGAGCAGATTTGGAGGCCAGGTCATCAAAGCCTCCAGGCTGGGTCCATAGTACAGCCCAGCCCCTGTGCCCTTCTCTGGGTCACCTACTCCAGCCCCTCTCTGACCAAGCCTTGTCCAGTCACACCAGGGCCCACAGTCACCCAGGATTCCCAGTTTCTTCCTGCCAGCTGTGCACCCTCAGACATGTGCACCTCTGCCTGGAATGTCCCTACTCGTCACCTGGCAGGCTCCACTCTGCCCTCAAAGCCCAGCTCTCAAGTGGCCAACCTCCTTCCTGAAACTGATGCTTGCTCCAACTATCTCCTCCATAAGACAGAAATCACTCCCTTCCTTGAAATTGTTTCCAGGTGCTCTGTCCCCACCTATATAAGAGGATGACTGACCAGTCCCCATGTCAGCTGCACTGCAATCTGCTCCCTAGTGTGGATCATTCATCTTGCTGCCACCGGAGCTCAGAGTGTTGGCTTGAACAAGTGAACGAATGTGTTTCCTTCTAGACTTACCACATAACAGAGGGTTGGCAGGGTGGACAAGTACTAAACAGCCTGTCTAGAGTGGTCCCCTGGAGGTTACCCTGGCTGAGAGCTCATCCTTGGCTGGCTACACCAGAGCAAGCCTGGTGGACACCAGCAGCAGTCTAAGGAGGCAGCACATCTGCTCAGCAAAGCCTCGGCCTCCAAAGGAGACTGCTGTTATAGCCATGGCAAGGCAGCATCAGTGATGTCTCAGGGCCACAGTGACAGCAGGGACCTCGGGACTCCTCATCCCCCTGACACTGGCTGGGAGGCCCTCCTGAGACTTAGCGCCAGGACACCTGATGAGCACATTCCTAGGCACAGGCTACACCAATCAAGGGGTAGAAGCAACTCCTCTTTGCTAACCTGGACAGGAAGACCTCGGAGCCTGGACCAAAAGCACCCAGTGACAGTGATGTGTCAGCCCCAGCAAGGTTCCCTTGGGAAGAGAAGGAAAGACGAGCTCTCTGTCCTGACCCACTTCTCCCAGAGTTCCCACTCCAGGCCAGCCCAGGGCAGCACAGCCCAGCGCCAAAGTCAACCATGAGATCCTTCTCACCTTGTGACATACATGTGCATTCACGCTAGAGAGGACTTGGAATCACCAAAGCCACTCTGCAACTCCCACCTCAGAGATAAGCAGCTCCCAGGACTTGGTCACTGAGTTATGCTCTCCTCACCCAACTGTCCCCAACCTAGGTTCACATCACAGCTCTCGCGCTGCTTTCCTTCCCGGGCAGGCCAGGACACTGAGCAGATACCAAACACCATTTGCAAACCCCAGAGGGCTGGGGATGTAACTCACTGGCAGAGAGCTGACCTGGGTTCCGTCCCTGGCACAGCACACACACACACACCCACATACAGAGAGGAATGAGTAAAAGCACATCCTGGGGACCAGCCCACGCCAAGTTGGTTCAGGAAACCTGGGTGTGGCTCAGTTTTCACCTTTCAGAAGCTTCCCAGGTAGTTCTGAGGGGGCCAGAGATTGCACCTGGAGAAACCTGGGGGTGGCTCAGAGTCAATGCCTGGTAATTCCTATCAACAGCCACACCCTTGCCAGGCTCAGTGGTGGACACCTATAATCCCAGCAACTTGGGAGGCTGAGGCAGGAGTATCACGACTTAGCAAGGCCCTAAGCAACTTAGCAAGACCCTGTCTCTAAATAAAATACAAAATAAGTGTGGGGGAGGGAGTGACCTGGGGATGTGGTTAAGTGTCCCTGAGTTTAATCCCTAGTACAAAAAAAAAAAAAAAAAATCTACACCCTGCAGTCCAGAACCTCCACTTCCTGGAACTTACTCTGAAGAAATGAAGATCTGAGCACAGGAGACACACTTCTTCAGTACTAATGACACGCAAGAGGGGAACACACTTGCTCCAGTCAAGGAAAACTGGTGACGTCAGTTTTTTTCTTTTTCTTTTTTTTTTTTTTTGATTAGTGCATTATTATTATACATAATAGTGGAACTCAATGTTTTATATTTGTACAATAAATAATATAGCTGGGCACGGTGGCTCACACCTGTAAGCCCAGCAGCTCAGGAGGCTGAAACAGGAAGATCTCGAGTTCATGGTCAGCCTCAGCAATGGCAAAGTGCTAAGCAACTCAGTGAGACTCTGTCTCTAAATAAAATACAAAATAGGGCTGAGGATGTGGCTCAGCGGTTGAGTGCCCGAGTTCAATCCTTGGTACCAAAAATGAATAAATAAATAAATAAAAATAAACAATATAATTTAGTCAACATCATTCCCCAGGAAGTCCCCTTTCGTTCCCCTCCTCCCTCCCCCTGGTCCCTTTCCTCATCCTACTAGTGAAATAAGATCTTGACAGAGCAACACTATGCATTCATTGAAAATGATCCCTTTTTACAGTAGAATGAATCTGACCTGACTTTCTCATGTATATATGTGAATATACCACAGTGAATCTCACCACTATGCACATCCACAAGGCACTAATCAAAAAAATAAAATAAAATATATAGCAGAAAGATCAGTAGAGTAGAGGGAGGGGAACAGGGGGAGGGAGAAAGGAAGGGAAACACTAGGGACCGAATTTGAGCAAATTATATTCCATGCCTTTATAATTATGCCAAAATGAATCCTAATGTTTTGTATAATTAAAAAGAACCAATAAAAAATTTTAAAAAAAAGATGCCTCTTAGGTGGGTACAGTGGCAAATACCTATAATCCTAGTGACTCAGGAGGCTAAAACAGGAGGGTTGCAAGTTCAAAGCCAGCCTTAGCAACTTAGCGAGACCCTGTCTCAAAATTAAAAATTAAAAATGGGCTGGGGATGTGGGTCAGTGTTTAAGCACCCCTGGTCAAATCCCCAATTAAAAAAAAAAGTTACTCCTGATCCCAAGCAGGATTTTATCTGCCTGAAGCCAAAAAACTCCTGTCTCCTTGTCTTACAGGGGGTTTGCAGTACATGGTATCATAACCTCAATAAACACATGAAATTGAGCCACTATCTTTATAGTTAAAAATCTTTAAGGACAACCAGGCATACTTCTCTAGTATGGGCAAGATGAGAATGTGGGTTTCCGCAAGCATTGCTGACACATACCCAAATGCCCTCGTTTGAAACAAGTGCTTGTTCGCCTCTTGCTCCTACAAATCTTCTAGGTGATTATTAAAAGCACCCAGTTCCTACTACATCAACTGTCCTGTAAACCACAGTTGCCCCTCCCCTCCTCCAGGTGACTCAGCTGGACCTGTAGCAGCAGGGATAATTTTTTTTTGGTGTCGGGGGACAGATATCAGGAATTGAACCCACCACTGAGCCACATCCTCGGCCCCCCATTTTAAATTTTTTTTTTAAAGACAGAGTGAGAGAGGAGAGAGAGAGAGAGAGAGAGAGAGAGAGAGAGAGAGAGAGAGAGAATTTTTAATATTTATTTTTTAGTTCTCGGCGGACACAACATCTTTGATGGTATGTGGTGCTGAGGATCGAACCCGGGCCGCACGCATGCGAGGCGAGCGCGCTACCGCTTGAGCCACATCCACAGCCCCTTAAAATTTTTATTCGTTTATTTTTATTTATTTTTATTTTGAGACAGGGTCTCACTAAGTTGCTTAGGACCTCACTAAGTTGCTGAGGCTGGCCTCAAACATGTAATCCTCCTGCTTTAGCCTCCCAAACTGCTGGAATTACAGATGTGCAACACTACGCCAGGCAACAGGGATAACTCTTTACCAAGGCCATTTTGGGGTCAGAGATCTGCCTGAGGATGCCAGCGCAGCCAAGATCCACAGTGCCAGAATCTGGGTGAAGGGGCACAGCTGAGGCCCTAGCATCAGAGACAACAGTGGGATAGGAAAGCTTCTCTCTCTCTCTCTCTCTCTCTCTTATGCTCACTTCCCTTCCCACACCCATGGGCAACCATTTGTTCATGTCTATCTCTGTGGTTCTGCCAAGTGGGTATTTGGTAACTTACACCACAGCACTGCTTTGCTCATCTCTCTCCATTTCTTACGTTTTCTCAGAGGAGCGTGCTCAAGAGGCATCACACTGCCTGTCACGTCTGGGTCTCACCAGTAACTGTGGAGACTGCAGGCTCACACTCATCTGCACACATCTGCTCTCCTGGGATGGACAGCCAGCGCCGCCTCCTCTCTATCACATACAGAAGGAAGAGCATCCTGGACCTTTCCCTGGGGACTTGCATGAGAACTGGGAGGGAGTGACACCCAGGAGAGGGGCTGCCAGGGCGGGGCTTTGCTGGAATCCTGCCAGAGGCTGCAGGACAGCTGCACCAGCAGAGGCGGGAGTTTCTGCACCCCACCTCCACCATCGATTGACCTTATCCTGCTTTCTACTTCCTGCCTGCCTCAGAGGTCGAAAGGGTTGGAGCCCAAGGCTGTGTTCCGGCATGGCCTCTTACCAACCTACCTGAACCCTGCCTGCTAGGGGAACGGAGAAAGGCAGGTGCCCTGGAACCTTCAGGGGCATGAAATAGAAACAACTGCTCATTAACAAAAGCCTCTGCCATGAAGCCACCCCGCCTTCAGCGGTCATGGGCTGGAGGCACAGACATCACGCACTGGCTCACAAATTGCCCTGGATCCCAACCCTTCTCACTGGCTGAGGCTCCTCCCACAGAGGCCGGCTGTTTGGGGTGGGCAGGAAGGGCACAGAGCTCCACTCTCTTACTTGCCATCATCTGGTCCTGCTACCAATGCCCATGATGCACATTTCATGCCACTCATCGTGTGAGGTGACAACATCTGAAGTGGTCAACACGTGTGAGGTGAGTCCCCACAAGGTCAAACTGCTCGACAGGTTGCTGACACTTCCCCCCAATCTCTGTGCTCACCGCATCTCAGGCCGGGAACCAAGAATCTGCAAACCCACACTAGTGTGTAGGCCAGACCCTGAATGTGGGACCAGTGGGCAAGGAGGGTATCTAGTGGGGACACAGGTGTCTCAAACAATCATCTAGTTGATCATGGAAGCAGAAGGTGAACAAGGCACTTGTTGTAAGTCTGGCATGATGGTATGTGTCCCCTGCACGTCACAGCTGGGCTCCCGCCCCACAGTGGAACTTACCCATGGGGCTAAGGGAACAATAATAAAGATAACAACTTAGGCTTACCTAGCGCTTACCTGTGCCAGGTGCTGCTCTCAACGCTCTACAAACAGTAACTCCTTTCATCTTCACAATAGCAGGTCCTATTATCATCCTCACCTCATAGAAGAGAATATTGAGGCACAGAATGAAAGCAGCTTGCCCTTGAACTAGCACCTTGGTTAAATCTAGGCTCTTCACCATTCTACGAAACTATTCCCAAGGATCCTGGCCTTCTCCATCTGCCTCCTCACCTGTGAAGCCAGGTAAGGACCAAGTGAGAAAATAATACAAAAATGACTGACAAAGGATCCCCGGCAATAACAACGCCTGCCTCCTGCCCGCCTCCTGCCCACCTCCTGCCCAGCGTGTGACCCACTGGGAGCACATGACCATTTACCTGCAGCAACAACCTGCCCTCCTGCCAGCTGTGAAAGGAGCTGGTATCATGGATCCCATGTGAGAGATGAGGACACCAAGGCCTGGGCGGGTTATAGGAAGGAGGTGGCAGTGAGGACACAGTTGGTGAGTTGCAGTCACTCACTTCCCCTCAGCCACCTCACTCCTCAATCATTCCTTCGTCCTCCCCAGAGGAAAGGTCACCACATGGGAATGCATCTCAAACTCCCCAGAGGACTCACGACTCTCACGCCCAAACTTCCCAGCTATCATTCTCAGACTGGAAACTTAGAGATAAGCCGGCATTCCAAACCATCCAAGAGCTCACAAAGAGGCGGTCAGATCCCTCGGGGATCTAGGAAGGCCAGCTGTCCATCCTTACCCATATGGCCCTGGCCACAGGGTCCACCTCCACATGACAAAGACCATGGTCAACCTCATCCCCTCTCCAGCCCCAGAGAGGACAACCGGAAGCAGCAGCCTGGCCTCACTCCCCAGCCCTGGCTGAGGAGATGTACCAACTGGACGCCTAAGTCTCTATAGACCTCTATTCCCAGAAAGGATTCCCTCCCACACTCGGGTAACAGCTGGCTATACCCTGAGCCCTGCTCTCACCAGCCTCCCTCCCTCCCTCCTCTCTCCAGCACCCTCTGCCATGCATCCAGCCCAAGTCCCAGAACACTCTCCCTCCTCAGGTGCCCATAAGTCCAGGCAGTTTCACCTGTATTGCTGGACACCTGCTCATTCAAGTTTGGACTTTCCAGTGTGTGTGTGTGGGGGGGGGGGGTGACTCAGCAAAGAGGGGGAGCAGGAACCATCTTCTTTTTATTGATCTTCCAAGAAAACCTGACAGATTTTTCCACACAAAGGCTCTTAGCCATGAGCTATCAACCACAGAATGGAAGGTGAGAAGCTGGAAGTCAATAAGCTAGTCTGAATCCTTTCCAGTATTTCTAAAAATTCCAGAACAGGCACAGCAATTCAAAAGGAACACCTTGGAGAATGATGGGATGAATATTCCAACTAAAAGAACAAATCCACGCTCACTGTGGGTCCGTGGTGCTGCCCATGGATGGCACCAGTGCACCTCTGCAGGCTCAGTACTTGGTAGAACTGGGTACAGAGCACTGACGGGGAACAGACTGACAGACAGATGAAATCTGGGTCTCAGTCTGGCTGGGCTCTCCTCTACAGCCATGGGATCCTGAGCAAGACGATGCTGTGACCAATTCTATGGGTTTTCCTGAGAAGCCTTGATAAGAGGGAGGCTGGGGACAGAACAAGGTTGCATGAGATTTCACAACTTTCCACGGAAAGCCAGAGCGGCTGATCCCTGTTTTGTTCCCTCTCCCTGGGCCCATAAAATGGGGGCTGAGGGGTGGGGGAATAGGACCAGATGTATAAAGGTCACCTGCCATTTTCTATCAGAAACAAGAAGGATGAACATTCCCACACCCAGACCCTGAACTCTGGGTTGCTGGATCCTGCTGTGTTCAGGGGAGGAACCCACGTCCAGCACGTTTGGGTTTGTTTACTTTCTTGCTTTTTCCTAGATCCATTTCCTCCTGACATTGGCCATCAGGGAGGGCCCCAACTCAATGTCCATGGGGACTTTATCCTCTTATCTTTATGAAAGGCTTTTTTTTTTTCTCCTGGGGCCAGAGGCTCAGGGCATCATTTTCCTGCTTGAACTTTGTCCTGTGACTAAGCACTAAGAAGTCACAGGAGTTGGCACCCAAAGTTTTTGCCGTGTCACAAAAAGAAACACAGAGGTCCTTCCTGCCAATGTCAGACCCATCCTCTGACTCAGCACTAAATTTAGATGTCGTGTCTGATGTTTGCATCCAAAAAGTCCTGCCATGTGACAGGGGCTCAGAGCATGGCTAGTGAATGAATGGGTGCTGAGAGGACAAAGGCTGGGGTGGTCCAGGCTGAGGGCACAGACATCTCAACCTGCCCTTCCACAAGCCTGGAGAAGAGAACAACTGAGCTTTTACAAAGAAACGGACAAGGCCTCCGAGCTTGCCCAGCCTCTGAGCAGCCGCTGACCTGGGAAAGCTGCAGGATTCCCAAAACTCACCTAGTTTGCCCATCTATAGAAGGCAAATGCCAAAGACCTGGACTCACCGCTCAGGAGAAAGAGCTCACAGCTCCATGAACTAGGATGCCCTGTTAACTGCCCATCCTCACTGTAAAGTCTGATGTCTGCTAAGTCAGGTCCAGATCAGGAAAAACCAGCCCAGGCTCCGAGCCTCCTCCCACTTGCTCCCAGCCTGGGAAGAGAGCTGGATTCTGTGTCCGGCTCTGTCAGCAGCAGGCCACTGAGATCCTGGTCAAGTCCCTTTGTGTCCTTGCTGCTTCTCACTTATAAAATAAGGATTTGGGCAAAATAGTCTCTAAGATCCTTTCCAGCCACTGTACTCATCAGCCATTTAAGAAAAATACAGCAGAAGGGGCTGGAGGTACAGCTCAGTGGTAGAGCACTTGCAAGGCCTCACAGCACAAAAGAAGAAAAAGAAGGAAGGAAGGAAGGAAAAAAGAAAGAAAAAAGTAAGAAAGGAGAAAAAAGATAGGAAAAGCACGTGTCCTGGCCAGAGGAGAAGATAGGCGACTGGGAGAAAAACAAAGGCGGCCCAAGGACCGAAAAGGTCCTTATATTATTTTTTTTTTTTTTTTAAGATAGAGAGAGAGTGTGAGAGAGAGAGAGAGAGAGAGAGAGAGAGAGAGAGAGAGAGAGAGAGAGAGAAGAGAATTTTATTTTTTTTTAATATTTATTTTTTAGTTCTCGGCGGACACAACATCTTTGTTGGTATGTGGTGCTGAGGATCAAACCCGGGCCGCACGCACTCCAGGCGAGCGCGCTACCAGTTGAGCCACATCCCCAGCCCCTTATATTATTTTTTTTAAATTAAAGTATCCTAAACTATTTACTGGCTTTTACATTAAAAGATGTGAACAAAATTTCTTTCCATTTGTTTTGCTATCTCATCACTGAATATTGGCTGGGCAGATTTTCACATTTGGAAAGCAATCAGGTAGAGTGCCTGCCCAGCACACATAAGCCCGGGTTCCACTGCAGCAGAAACACCACAAATGTGAGAGTGCATGCGTGCGTGTGCGTGTGCGTGTGCACGCGCAGCATGTGCACATAACATATGTATGTGTGTGTGTGTGTGTGTGTGTGTGTGTGTGTATATATATAAAATGTGAATCTATTTGAAGGTCCCAGGCCACCTTAAGGTGCAGACAGGTACCATTCAGAGCAGTAAACTCAAGCAGACTTTGAGACAGATACCACAGCTGTAAAAACCCTGAGGGCAGAGAGAATGTACCCTGGCTTGAGCTGGTCACCAGGGCTGTGGCCCACACAGGCAGCCTGGGACTCTACTGCAGGCTACATGTGAGCAGGGCTGTTTATGCATCAACAGCTAACAGCATTTGGACAATGCAGGGTAGGGTCAATGACAATATTAAAAAAAAAAAAAAAAGTTTTTTGTGTTAAAGGTAACGACTTCTCATAGAAACTGATCATCTGATGGGGTTTCACTTTACTCCCTCTCACATCACTGTCTTGAGTAGCAAAGACTGGCTTTTTTATTAACCACCTTGTGGTCATCTGTCATTTTTAAAAGCATGGTTTATCCCCAAAAGAAACCTACAAAGGTAAATAGAGGAAGCAGGCAGAGACAAAAGCACTCTGTGAAAACATCACTGTCAACGATGGCACTCTGGGACCAGCTATGACTCACCCCCCCAGTTGGGCTCAGACATAGGATGGGGAGGCCTTCCGGGGACTCTTCCCTTTCCCAGGATGGGGGGCATCATAAACAAAAGCAGCCAGGTCATCGGTTTTCAAACTGTGTTCCAGGGAACCCCTGGAGGATGCTGGGGGACCTTGTGGAGGAGATTCACATAGGCCACAAAAAAGGGGCAAGCTCCAGCCCTGATCATGCTACAGTGCCTCTTTTGTCTATTTACACAGCTGACTTTCCCCTTCCACTTAACAAAAGGGATCCCATAGCTTTTTTTTTTTTTAATTAAGTCATAAAGGACATTAAGTCATTCATTGTCCACAGCAACCCTGTGAGGAACTGAGACCAAACAGCTCAGGGTTGAACAGCACAGTTCCTTCCCCAAATAACCACCTCTACTCCCCCAGGCTCTATATGAACACATTCAGGGAAGGCCAGTGCCTGGTAAAGGATCCATTCCATGGCTAGATGGCACCAAAAAGAGTTCCTCCCAAAACCAAAGGCCCAGGCCCGGGGAGCCTCCAAAGACACTAACCAAATGCAGTGGGCAGCCCTTGCTCCAATCCTGATGGAAAGAGCCACCTGAGAAAAGACATTTTGACACAAGGAAAACTAAATATGGTCACCTATGTTTGAAGGGCTTAGGAAAGATTTGAAAGGAAGGAAGAGAAAGGGGAGAAAGCAATAGCTTATGCTGAGCTCAACTCTCCTCCCAGGGTCTTCCAGAAGGCAGCTCACATCCAGCTCTCTGGGGCCAAAGAGGCACAAAGCCTCCTCCTCTGCCCCGAGTCTATCTGGAAATAGATTCTTTGAAGGCCCTCTGAAAACTCTTCCCAAGGTCCTTTTGGAACAGAACTCCTCACAGGGCATGGTGATGCCTCCTTGAATTGGGAACTCCAGGACCCAAGCCTCGTGAAAGTGTGTTCTGAGCTGCCCAGAGAGGCACAGGCTTCTCTCGCTGTGATGCCAAGCATGGCCTGTGCCTGTGCTGCCTCCTGATTCCACGCACAGGCCAGGGCTGTCTCTCTACTCAAGGGCAGATGGCTCGACAGCAGACTGACCCTGCCTCCATAACTCACCTCCAGCCTTACCAAGATCCTGGGAAGGGGGCCCACCAGCCCCTCTTCAATACCAAGAACAAGGAGGCCCAGGATATTAAGCTTGGGATAGAAGAGCCAAGATTTAAACCCCAGAATCTGGGCATCTCTAGATGGGCTTATGATACTCAGTTGTCTCTAGTCCCAGGCCCTGGCTCCGAAGCTCCAAACCCACAACAATGTTCAGGCCACCCAAGTCACCCATCCAACCTCCCAGAAGCAACATGACACCCTCAGGGCAGAGACCATCTTCCCTCTTTCCCAGCCCACTGCCTCCCTCGGGTGCAGAAAAGACATGCCCCTCAGTTAACCTGTCCCAGACCCATAGCAACCAAACCACCAGGATGGTCTCCACACATCCGTCCAACATGTCCCCAAAGCCTCGACAGTGACCTAAAGCCCAGTCCTACTCACTCCGTCTTAGAGAAGACCACAAGAGATTTCACCATCCCAAAGAATAATGATGAAGAAATCAGACTTCATTCTTGTTGACCCAAATCAGGGAAACTAAAAATGAGGTCTACTCACCCTAGAACCACATGTGACTATTTCAGCTGGTAATAGAACTTAAAAGAACAGGGAAGCTTAAAGTTTAGGTGCTCCAAATGAGAGGGAAATGGGGGAAATGCAAAATGTTTCTCAAAAGTACATGGGTCTGAACACTAACATCGCAAAAGGATTTTCATGGAAAAGGACTCTGTGGTCAGATCAGCTTGGGACCATTCTAGTGAAGTCCCAAAGCACGGTGGCTCAGGAGTGCTTTCAAAAAGACTACAGCTAAGAAGACCGGAACTACTTAATCCAGCACTGCACAAATGCCCTTGACCACAAAACCCAGTCAAAGAATGACAGCACCATTACCGTCCCACCAAACCAGCATTCAGAACAGGTTTCCTGGGGAAGTGCTGATCTAGGCCTTTTAAAAGAAAAATCTCAATAGCCTTGTTACCCCGGGTTCCAGATGAGAAACCAAACCAAGTCCAAATGGGATAAAGGAATGTCTACAAAGCAGAAATAACTGATTCAAGACCTTTGGAGACAAAGACACTAGTACTAGAAACACAGCGGAAAGTGTGAACAGCCCTGGGCTGCCGGACGTGTGTGCTGCAGGTACTGGGTGGTAACCTCACCAAAGGAAACACAGAAGACAGCTGAAATCGAAATCTTTCTATAAAGTCCAAAGGAACTGTCCTGAGACTTCCCAAAACCTACTGGGAGAACACAATATAAGCAAGCACATGTTTTAGAAGGAAAAAAAAAAAAAAGGAAGAAAATGTTGGAATTAAGGTTCCACCCACGCCCTGGTCAAGGTGCTGTGGATGTATGGATTTTCTTAAGTGAAACTAAAAGCGAGAGCTGGTGTGGTGGCGCATGCCTGTAATCCCTGCGCTCAGGAGGCTGAGGCAGGGGGATCATGAGTTCAAAGCCCTTTGAGTTCTCAGCAACTTAGTGAGGACCTAAGCTAGTCAGTGAGAGCCTGTCTCCAAATAAAAAATAAAAAGGCTGTGTGGATGTGGCTCTGTGCTTAAGTGCCCCAGAGTTCAATCCTCACTACCAGAAAAAAAACTAAAAGCAAGGGCTGAGGGGGTGTGGGTCAGCAGTAAAGCATTTGCCTAGTATTCAATTCTGAGTACCACAAAAAATAAACTAAAAGCAAACAACAGAAGGGGTCCTTAAAAAAAATTGAATGGAGAATTACCGTACAATCCAGTAATTCCACTTCTGGGTCTATGCTCCAAAGAAGTGAAAACAGTATACATCCATGTTCAGAACAGCCTGATTCACAATAACAAAAGGTAGATGCAACTCAGGTGTCCATCAACGGTGAATGGGAAACAAAATGTGATGAACACATACATGGAACATGATTTGGCCTTGACACAAAATTCTAGCATGTGCTACATACAACATGGATGAACCTAGAGGACATTATGCCAAGTGAGATAGCCACTCACCAAGAGATAAACACAGCCTCAACTTCCCTTGTAAAACATATCTAAAGCAGTGGAATTCATAGAGACATAAAGTAGCAAGGTGGTTGATTGGGGCTGAAGGGAGGAAGCAGTAGGAGTTTAATTGTTTAATGGCTACAGAGTTTCAGTTTGCAAGACAAAAATTTCCAGAGATACACGGCAGTGCATGGCAGTTACACAAGAATGATGGGTATATTCTTTTTTCTTTCTTTCTTTTTTTTTTTTTGTACCAGGGATTAAACTCAGGGGTGTCTAACCATTGATCCACATCCCCAGCCAGTTTTATTTAGTATTTTGAGACAGGGTCTCGCTAAGTTGCTTAGGGCCTTGCTAAGATGCTGAGGTTGGCTTTGAACTTGTGATCTTCCTTTCTCAGCCTCCTGAGCCACTGGGATTACAGGCATGCACCACTGTGCCCGACTGCAAATATTCCTAATAGCATGGAAGTGTGTACTTAAAAATAGGTGAAACAGAATTTTCATATTACATATATGTTGTCACAATGAAAAAATCAAACAATGGTTCAATTGATAAATTTTATGTTATATAAATCTTACCACAATTGGGGGGAAAAAAAAGCAAATAGGCTATGACCCCTTGGTATGAAATGAATGTCAAGGTCAACAAAGAGTAATTATCCACAAGGGTCTAAAGGGACAAATCACCAAATATCTGTATTTTAAAATGTTGCTGCAGCTGTTTTTGTAGATCTCTGCCTCAAAAAAAAAAAAAAAAAAATCAATAGAAACACACAATTCACTGACATACAATCTGACCAGGGCAAATGGTACAAAAAAGAAAAAAAAATCAATTTCCCTCCAGTTCTAGTTCCATCCCATTTAAAATTCCCTGCTGAACACCCTCAGCATCCCTACCATGCAGACCAAGCTGCAGCTCCGCACTCTTACTCCACACTGCTTCTCTGAAGCTCACATCTCCCAGGGCTGCAGGAAAGGACACAGGGCCTCCTCACTCTAGGGCTGCGGAACATACAAGTAATTGGGAGGAGTGGAACAAAAACCTGAGACAAAATATTTCTTCTAGTCTGCTTACTTTTTCAGGAAATAGAAAGCCAAAACCAAAATCAATTGACACTAATGTTAAATCAGATTAATAGTAACCTCAGTGTGGAGTTGGAGGGGACCACAGAAAATTAGTCCAACCCAACTGCTTCCTGGGAAGGACTCAGAACCCCACAGGACTTAGCAACCTCCCAGTCAACACTCTATTCTTCTGTTTTTATTATTGAACTCAAACAAAAAAACAACAAACAAAAAAACCCCCAAGCCCCAAGAAGCTAAGAGGCTCAGTCAAGATCAAGACATTGCACTCAGGAGATCACCACTCAGGGCTCTTTTGAGGACACCAAACTGACATTCAAATTCCAAGTATAAAAAGAAAAGAACTCTCCAAATCTACAACAGGCAATGTGGGTGCTCCACATGGCTCTTGGCAGCCAGCCTCACACTGCCAGTACCTGATGGGTGACCTTGGGAACTTCAGACACCAATGTCACACCACCTGCTTCCATCAAAGACATACTGTGGGTGGTGACATCTGTGTGTGCATCTGGGATTCGCTCAAGTCTTCCTCCTCTCCCACAGCCTTCCGCCTCTGTGAAGTTATCCCTTAGGAATCTGTATGTGCATTTGCAGAGGGTCTGCAGAGGGACACACCATTCACTCTATGCACAGATGACACCCACTCAACAAAAAATTGTTTAACACAGATCTTGGGTCAGGCTCTTTCCTCAGCATTACGAGTAAACAGCTCATCCAGCACCAGGGCCCAAGGGTGCAGGGGCACATTCTGCTCTAGCGACCCATAGCCACAGTAAGAGCAACCTTGACCACTGGGTGGCATGTTTGCAAAGTGTTCCCACAGAATCCTCAGAAGTACCAGGGGTTCCTGGTTTTCTGGCTCTAAGGCTGGTTTCCAGCCTCCTGCTGCCACTGTGATGCAGCACAACTCACCATGATAACAAAGTACTCCTCCTTTTTCTTACCAAAGGCGGCCAAACAGCATCGTGAAGCAGTTGATGTTTGCTGTGTTCCCCGTGCACCCCCACCCCCAGGTGAAATAGCTTTATATGCACTAAGAGCCAGAGAAGGAGAGTAGGATCTGAGATCCCAGAGATTAGGAGCAGAGATTAGGTTCCAAAATGGCAGCCCAAGCTCATCAACTGAACAGACTCTGCTTCCCAGAAGCCCTGCAGGCGCTGCCACCAGCCAAGGGCTTTCTATGAAATGTACGTGTCACCAAACCACACAAGTCTGCCACACTACAGAAAGGTACAGGTTTTGTTCCATCATTAGATTTCAACAAAACCTCCCAGTTACGAGTACTACAAAAGGAAAAATAATAAAATTGGCATTTTGCCGAACTTAAACTTGACCTTAACATTTGGCCCACAGGTTTCACCATCTCCAAAAACAAAGCTCCCCTGCTAACTTCTCCAGCTATAAGATCCAGCCAAGCAGTGAGAAGACAGCCTTTGCTAGCCCGTGGCAATCCTCTCCCCATTTAACCCAGCCTGTCGGGGCTGAACAGCAGGGTGAGGTGGGGTAGAGGTGGGGGTGGAATAACTTCCCCCAGTATGACACAGCAACCGGAGCTTGATGGGACAGCAGAACCGGTGAGACCAGAGGGGAGGGTCCAGTCCATCTCTGATGGAAGGGGAGGAAGAGGGATGCTTGGCAGCCTGTGGTGTTCGCACATCTTTTTCTGAGCTTTCTTGTGTTCCTCTGTGTCTCTTGTCCATCCTCACTCCTGAGCCTACTATGCTGGATCCAAAGGATTCACAGGATACAAGCCCCGTAGAGGTGGTAGGTACAGAGGAGGGCAGGGATTGGAGGGCTGGCACCCTAAAGACCTTGGCTGTGCACAGGATGAGGGACCCACCTGGGGGGAAAACTGCATTCCCCCAGAAACCCTGAGGAGTGGGCAAGAGGGGCAGTGGAGTGGCAGGATTGACAGGCTGTAGATGGGCAGGACTGGAACCTCTAGGGCACCAGACATTGTGGGGGATATGATTTGGCCCTGGCTGCCTAACACTGGGACTCCACATGTTCAGTAGAGGTTACCTGGGCCTTTCTATCTCTAGCTCTAATTATTGTTTTAATTACTTTATAGGGCACAAGAGACTTAGAAAGTTCTTGCTCAAGGTCTGACCACCACCATCCCTCTCCAGCAATGACCTCGTCTACTAACTGTCTCATCATGCAAAGGTGACACCACATGTAGTGGCTGTATCTACACACGGTTTCTCTTACTCTGGAGAACTCCTCCTACACCCTCTAAAAAGCCATGTGGCACTAGAATAGGCCACCAATCCCATCACCCTGCCCTACTGGTTGGTTCCACTGCTGTGCCCGGAGCCAAAGCTGGGCCAATCTTAGTTCTCCAGCCCCAGCCACAATGACTGGCCTCATGTGGACATGTGGCTCTAATTGACCAATCAGAATTCCTCCCTGAGATTCTTCTGTCTCAGCTGATTGGATAGAGCTCAGTTTCTTCTCTGACCATGTGCTGTGAACATAAAGTCTAGAGAGGCCTGGGGACACATTCCAACCCCATGGTTAAGATTGAAGGATTTAGGGGGTCAATTGGCCCTCCTCTACTCCAAGATTTTATGTTGCCTAAAGACAGGGATAAGTTCTGAGAAATAAATCTGGGGCAATTTTGTTGTGCAAACATCACAGAGTGTACTTACACAAGATCAGATGTCTACCACCAGGTGATATGATTTTACTGGACCACCATTGTGATGTGGTCTGTCATTGACTGTAATGTCATTATGCATCGCATGATTGTGTTACAAATAATCAATAAATATTTCTTTCCTGCCTAAAATAGTTTGAGCTATTTTTTTTTTTTTTTATCATCTGCAATAAAGGTATCCTGAACTAACAGAGAAAAATAAAAATCTTCCCTTCAGGGCCTGGGGTTGTGGCTCAGCGGTAGAGTGCTCACCTAGCACGTGCGAGGCCCTGGGTTCGATCCTCAGCACCACATAAAAATAAAAAAAATAAAATAAAGGTATTGTATCCAACTACAACTAAAAATTAAATATTTAAATTAAAAAAAACTTCCCTTCACTTAAAAGCACTTATCAACGATGATTTTCAAGCTCCTCTGCCACCTCCTCCAAATAATACAATATAAAAAAAAAAAAAAAAGAAAAGAAAAATTACAATGGTTGGAGCTTTTACTTTCTGCCTCTTCTCCTGATGACCCTCCAGGATAGAGGGTAGCTCCTACCCAAAGGGAACAGGGGAGAGAAAAAAGGTCCAAGTAACCTCTACTAAATAATAAATAATCCACACTTGTCAATCTGTACTAGTCCTGCTGAAAGAATCTGGCAGGTTTATTCGTTTAAAAAAAAAAAAAAAAAAGTCTTCCAGGGCTAACTTCTATCACACCTAAAATCCAAGTAACATCCAAAGTTCTCACTCAGCCATGCACAGTGGTGCATGCCTGTAATCCCAACAGCTCCGGAGGCTGAGGCAGGAGGATTATAAATTCAAAGCCAGCCTCAGCAACTCAGCAAGACCCAAGACCATGTTTCTAAATAAAATATAAAAAAGGGTGGGGATGTGGCTCTGTGATTAAGAGCTCCTAAATCCCCAGTACCAAAAAAAACAAACAAACAACAACAAAAAAAAAACCTCATTCAGCCTAGTGGCACAGCCCTACTGGTTACTGAACATCCCCATCTCCCTCCAGCCACAGCCAATGCCAGTCCCTGCTCTGCTGTGTCTGCGGCCCAGGCATCCTACCGTTTCCCCCTGTGCGCTCCACTCCCCTCCACCCTACTCAAGTGCCATTCTCTGCACAAAGCCTTCCTCAGACACTGCTGCTTCCATTCTCTGAAGTCTGATGAAAGCAAGCCAGCCTTTCTCTAGGAAACTAGGGAGGAGGACCAAGGAAAGTGGGAGCTCTGAGCACATGGATGAGAAGTTTAGGCGGTGACCACCGACTTCTGCCACTTCTGCTTCCCAAGAGAAGCTTGGTGTAAAACAATTTGGGAAGGCCTCCACATTTAGGTGGCAATTAGAGTCACTAAGGATAGATGAAAGTATTTACAGATAGTATGTCACATAGCCAGGCACAGTGGCACATACCTGTAATCCCAGCAGCTCGGGAGGCTGAGGCAGGAGGATGGCAAGTTCAAAGCCAGCCTTAGCATGCTAAGAAACTCAGTGAGACTCTGTCTCTAATAAAATACAAAATAGGGCTGGGGATGTGGCTCAGTGGTCAAGTGCCCCTGAGTTCAATCCCTGGTACCAAAAAAAAAAAGTGTGTCACATATATTGTTTTTGGTTTGCAGTATTATACAGGGACTGAATACAGGGCCTCACACATACTAGAACACTTGATCACTGAGCTTCATCCCCAGGCCTTTTTGATTTTTTTTAAGTTATTTTTTGGACATAATATCTTTATTTATTTTTAGATGGTGCTTAGGATCGAACCCAGTGCCTCACATGTGCGAGTGCAAAGCAAGCGCTCTGCCACTGAGCCACAACCCCAGCCCGCTTTTTACTTTTTGAGACAGGGCCTCACTAAGTTGCCCAGACTGGCTTCCTACCTGCAATCCTCTTGCCTCGGTGTCCCAGGTAGCAGACCATAAGTGTGTGACACAGAAGTACATAGTTTTAAAAAGAGAAGTAATCTTGCTTGCGTTTGTGAATCACTCAATAGGTCCATCTTATGATGTCACTCTCCTAAGTACCCCCACTCCCCCAACAAGGCAGCAAGCTGAAGGAATGATATTACACACCCCTGCCCAGGGCCAAGCACAGGACCAGTGCCTCCATCCTCCCCCAACACACCTGCCCTCCAGGAACTGAGGCAGACAGCAGAGCACCCACAGTCCCAACTTGCAGATTGAAGACACTCAGCTCACCCCAGAGGCAGGAAGTTGAGATCTTCAAGGGAGAAAACCTTCATTTTATAACTGCATCAAAGAGAAAGTACTTTTTTCTCTTTGTTGTGAAGGTATAAATTAGATTCACCAGATTCTGGTACAATGAGGAAAAAAAAAAAAAAAACAGGAGATCTCAGAGGACAAGAGCTGTTTTCTCCCCACCCCAGCAGCTAGACCAAGGTGTTCTCTTTTTTTCCCTATAATCAATGGTCAAGGACAAGAAAACTCTTCAGAATTCCAGAGTTCTCCAATGACAGGAAATGTCCCAAAATTATAGTGGGAAGGCCTGATCAGGTAACAGAAAAAAACCGCCCCAGACGAGAAGTCAGGAGCAAGGAGTTCAGCCTCACCTCTGGCACTAGCCAGCCCTGGGACTTCTTCCTCAGTAAGGGATAAGGCCCTGGATACCAGAGTCACAAAGACACCATGCTTTGCCCTGGGGTTGCCAGAGAATCAATGAATAGGAAAGTAAGATACAAAATGCTAAACGGCCTTGCAACTACCAATCCTGGCACTGGAGCCCCTTCTTCCCCCAAAACCCAACACTGTATATTTCTTAGTCACCTCTGTACCCCCAGGCCTCCGCGAGTCAGCTAAGTGAGCATGAGCTGCCAGGTGGATTTGATTGGCCCACCTGCCCAGGAACACTAAGTCCGTGCCCTACTCCGAGGTCCTTCAGGTTTCAGGCCCCATACAATTGGACTGCTGGCCACCCTTTGCCTTGGCACCACAGACTCCCATAGCGCACAAGGTGCCCACCGGGGATGGGCGTTCTCCACCAGAGGCCCACTCAGTTGTGAAATCTGCTACAAAAGCTTCCTAAATGTGTGATGGCACCATTTCCAATGTAAAGAGATGGTGATAAAACAGCTTCCGCTTGATGCTTGGGTCCTAGGGAAGCCAACCAGCTCCTCCCTCAGGCTCCACTGGGCCGCACAGTGAGGTCGACTCACTGGCAAAGCCTTGGAGGGGAAATCGCTGGGTAGTGGAAGCACTCAGGGCTCAGTGCTAGGATTCCCGGATCATGGCCCCTTAGGGGTAAGACCAAAGCCTCCACCCCTTCAGCCAGAGCACCTCTCACACACTGTGCAATGCCCCATAAGAAGGGCTCCCTGATCTAAAGAAAAAAAGTTTGGGGACACTACTTCGGAGCAATCCATTCCTTGGGAAGACCCCAGCACCCCACTGTTTACTCACCATGTCACTCCTTTCCCCAAGAGGCTTCAGGTGACATCTCACCATTCCAAACACTATCCTAATTTTTTCCTAATGTATTAAATAAAATGAACTTAACTTCCCCTTGAAAGTTATTTTTCTAAGGATTTCGTGAAGCCACAGAACTCTGCATTGTGGGAAAATAGATCTGAAATCACTGCCCTTGGGGATAAAATCCAAACCCTACTCTATCCCTTTCTTGGCGGTCAGGACTAGCTCCTAGAACTTCTGCCTGAGGCCCCACCTTCTCCAGGAGGCCTGGTCAGGGTGGATCCAAATTAACAGCAATTCATCCACTAGGTTACCTAGACCAGAGACCGAAGCTAGCACTGATTCACACACATCCCAAAGAAGACTTGAGTCCATACTCCAACTTCTGTGCTTCCTGCCTCTGAAAGATTTCTGGAGATAATCTTGGACAAACTTCCTCCTTCACAAAGACAGAAGTAATTAAAAAGAAAAAAAAAATTGCCCCATAAGACCCTTCCCCCATTCCTACCCTCAGGGCCACATCCGACAGCCCCTTCTTAGCATCTTCCAAAGCACAATCCCAGGAAAGCACTGTATTTGCCCAGAATGCAGCTTTGAGGGAGAGAGGTGTAAGAGAGTGGGTCACTCAAGGTGGAGACAACAGGAGTACTGATAGACAAGCTCTGCTATGTGGCAGACAGTTTAGATTCTCTGTCAGTTTCCTTCAGCTATAAAAACTGAATGGAGATGGCCCATGTAGTTGAGAGCTATTACAAGGAACACCTTATAAAATCACTCCCTTAATAACTGAGGCTTTTAACAGCCACATAAATGGGTCTCTTTAGCCTTTGCCCTACAAGTTGCTAAGGGCAGTTTTTCAGCCCTCTCTGCTCACTTCTTTTTTCCTTTTACATATGTGTCTTCATTTATTTTTATTTTATACATCAGCTAACTCTTAAGGACAAGACTTAGAAAGGATGTACTTGCTGTTCCCTGGCTCTGAATGTGTTAAACAAAACAATATATCATAATTCAAAACTTGTGGCGCTCAATACTTTCTGAGCGTTCCAGCCAGTCCAAGCTAGACTTTTCTCTCTGGGAAACAGGAATAATAGCTATGGTGGTAACAATTAATTCTTGGTGGTAACAATTAATTCGCATGGTGGTAACAATTAATACTTGGTAAAGCAGAGTGCCTGCCACAACCATAGGTGCACAATAAATGTTAGTTCTGCTCCTTTCTCAGTGCAATGCTTTCTTCCTGGCATCCACACTCCCTGATCCGTCCAGAACAAGACTAGCACTCCTCACAGACTCCCAGCAGTACCCCTTCCCTATAGGCACACTGACAAATCATTCACTTCCAAGAGAAAGAAGGGGTTCCAAAGGGTACCAGCCACCAGCCTTCCTCCGCAGGCAGCTCAGTGCTCTCGGGAGAGAACTGAGCTCCAACAACCACTACTAAGATTTTCCCATGTTGCAATGCAACTTCCCCAACTTTTCCCGACCCAGTTTCCAAAGAAACCTGGGCAGGCTTTGTGCAAAATCAACCACAAGTCTGGATGAGCTGAGATTGAACTTCGGGCAGAGGGAAGGGAGCTGAGTCAAAAAGTGAAGTCCTGAAAGCGGGTGGCAGGGACCAAAATGCAGTTGCACTGGTCCTGGCTCAGGCTCCCTTCTTCTTGATTGTGCCACTGGTTACATGCTAGCACAGGCTGCCAAAGGACTAGCGGACGGTGAAGAGTCATAGAAAAGAAACCCAACGTCCCTCCAAGGCACCCCTCAACCCCGACGCCGCGACTGGACCTGGTGGCCTCCGGGGGACCCTGCAGCCCTGCAGCCGTGGCACCTGGGAGGGAGAAGGCCTGGGGGAGGGGCAGCATTGTTCACAGAGACCGGCGGGACTGGAGAAGGAGGTGTGAATTCGGGGTCCAGGCGTCGCCCGCTCCCCGCAGGGGCTAAAGGAGAGAAGGTGTCACTCGGGGTAATCGCCGTGTAGCGCAGGGGCCCCAGCGAGATCCCCCTGGGCAAGCTGCCGAGGGAAGGAATAGAGGTCGAGGCGAGAGGCCGCGGCGGGGGTCTGACACTCACCGGCGCCCTCGGCGGGCTGCGGCGGCCCGACGACGCCGTTCAGGTAGAGAATGGGCAGCAGGTGAGGCTGCGTCTTCTCCAGCGCCGCGCGCAGGTCCTGGAAGTGGTCCCGCTCCTTGGCCAGGAGCAGCTTGAGCAGCAGCTCCGCCTTGGCGCCTCCCGCCTCCTCGTCCAGCTGCCGCCGCTCGCCAGGGCTCAGCGCTCCCGCGGCCTCGAGCAGTCCGAGCACGGCTTCCACCTCCGTCATGGCCTGGGCCAGGCTCTGCTGACACTGGGCGAGCAGCTCCCGGCGCTGGGGCTCCATGGTGGCGGGCCGCGCCGCCCCGCCCCGCCGGACAGCGCCCAGGCTCCCCAAGGCAGGCGAGCGCCCGGGCGGCAGCCTTAGCGCGCCGGGAGCCGCGAGGCGGCTGGGGCCATGGGCCGGTGCCGGGCGGGCTGGGGCCCGGGGCGGCGGGCGGCTCAGCAGCGGCCGCCTCCCGGGCTCCTGAGCGCAGCCATGTTGGCTGCAGCGGCGGCGGGACTAGAAGAGGAGGAGGAGGAGACGGAGGAGGAGAAGGAGGAGGCGGAGGTGGGGACGGCGGCCGGGGCGCGCCCCGAGGCCCGGCTCCAGCCGGGCATGCCCCCTCCCCCTCGCCTCGGCGCACGGCCCGCCTGCGCTGCCCCTCAACACACTACAACTCCGGGGGAAAGTCGCCGGGCCCCCGACGGCTCCGGCCCCGCTCGGTGACCGCCTCAGCCCGTGCGCCCGGCCCGGCTCACCGGGGCCCCGCAGCCGCCGCCCGCGCCGCCATGGCCCGCGCCCCGCGCCGCCGCCGGCCCGCCCCTCCTGGCCCTCCCCTCCCCCGGCCGGCCTCTGGAGGCGGCGGCGAGCGAAGGGATGGACCTAGAGGAGGGGTCCCGCCCCCGGCCGGCCTTCGAGGCTAGGACACCGCGCGGGCTAGCTCTGCTGGTCTCCCGAGGCCCAGGCGCAACCCGAGTCGGGGACGCCGAGTTAGGCCGGGCACATGGCCAGCCCCCAAGCTATTGGAGACCCCCTTCATAGAAATCCTGCCCCAATTCGGGGTTTCCAAAATAAAGAACTCCAAAATCAAGCTCGGACCCAATGGAGAGGGCATCCCCGAAACTTGGACATCTTCATTTTAAGACCTCCCTGGAAACTGTGAGATTTCCACATTCCACGGAGCTGTTATATTGAAAATTTTCCAGTAAAAGCCCCTCAACTGAGACTCTGTTAATAGTTTATCTTCCCCTCTTCTGCATCTGAACCCAGTTGGTCCTACAGTGTAAAGGGGTTTGGATGCTGGAGGAGGAAGGTTGTGTTGCTAGATGAGGAAGAGTGGTCAGGGTTGGCTGTGGAGTCCCTGATCTTGATAGTAGGAGAGGGGCTCTCCCTCTAGATATCCCCCCAAATTGCATTTCCTCTCAGGAGGAGGTAAAATGATGAGCTACCTTCTTTTCCTCTGACCCCCAGAGAATCCACAGCCAGGCTCTAAAACCAAGAATTTCTGCCTTTCATTATAACCATCACAGACCACCATGCCCCTGACTGATGCCAAGGTCCTTCAAAGCTGGAATACCAAAGGGTTGCTCTAAGTAACCGCACCTACTCTACTCCTGGTGTAGAGGGCCACCCCAGAGCCACCTCAAATGTCTACTTATAATACACAATCCATTTTCAAATATTTGCTGGCTGGTGACTTTTTCTACTGACTGTCCATCACTTTCGTCCCCATGCTTCTTTTCTTCCCAGCAAAAGCACAGTCTTCTTAAATATTCTGCTTCTTTGATGGGAGAAGTCATGTTTGTTTAATGGAAACAAACTCTTCTACATAAGATTTAGGACAAGAGTACCAGAATTTGCCCCTCAGGAGCTGAGCATGGTGGCTCATATCCCAGCAACTGAGGGAGGCTAAGGCAGGAAGATGAGATCCAGAGTTCAAGATTAGCCTCAGCACTCACCCAGGCCCTAAGCGATTTAGTGAGACCCTATCTCAAAATAAAAAAAGAGCTGGGATGTGGCTCAGAGGTAAAGTGCCAAAAAAAAAAAAAAAAAAAAAAAAAAAAAAGACTTTGTTCTTCAGTCTTACACTCCTCTCTAAATAGTTGCACAATGTGGGAGCAAATCAGTTTTATCCTTGCTCACCTGTTCTCTCTTCAAGAGACAGAGGAAGGGGAAAGAATTAGATCAGGGGTTCTAAGTCTTGAACTTAAATAAAAACAAGAAGGTCAATGAAGCTTTTAGTATTTTTTCTGGGATAGAGGTCCATAGCTACATTGACATTTTTTTTTTTTTTTTGGAGGTGCTGGGGATTGAACCTAGGGCCTTGTGCACAGGAGGCAAGCACTCTACCAACTGAGCTATACCCCCAGCCCCATACAATGAATTATTTAAGGCCAATGTGACTGACCGTGGACTCCAATATAGTGGAACTACTTAAAGATACCTCCCTGTTCAACCAGTCTGGGCTTCTACTGCTGAACAGGTTTTAGGAGAGTGGAAGCTGCCTGTAGTGCCAGAGTCCCGCAAGGGTCCCAAGCTCCTCACTCCCTCTCCTGCCCCTAAGACATCATTCCTCTTTCTGGTCATCACTTCCCTTATAGCAACCACACTTCCAAAATATATCCACTTTCCAGAGAACATGTGGAACATTTGTTCTTGGCTGGATGAATAGAAATCCAAATGACAGGAGGAAGGTAGAAGTAGAGACGGCAGAAGAGGAAAAGTTGGAGACTAATTTGGTTTATGGTTAGAACCAACTGTAAGTCCCAAATCCAAAGGGTATTTGAAATAGGAGGGGACAGGAGACATGGTCTCTCAGAAGCTCTGTGAGGAGAATGTGTGTTTCTTCCCTGGAAGCCTTCCCAAGAAGCAGTGAGGAAGCCCAGTGGCATAGAATGACCTCATTTAAACTTGATTACATCTGTAAAGACCCTACTTCCAGATAAGGTCACATTCATAGGTACTAACCTTTAGGACTTGAACATATCTTTTGGTGGTGGTGGGGACACAGTTCAACCCAGTATTAGGCACAAAGGATGTTGTGTATAGGAGGTACTCCAAAGAATAGACGCTTTCTCCCAGTGTCTGGGCAGTGATGAACACTCTTTTTGTAAATCCTTAACTTTTAGCAAACTTTGGGGTTTATGCAAAACATGAACCCTGGGGGAGATTGTTTGGTTAAGTTTTAGGATTGCTTTAACTAATGACCTTGATATGACTTTACTTCTGTAGGTTTTTGTTTCAGTGTTGGGGCTCAAACCCAGGACGTTGCATATGGTAAGCAAGCACTCTACCTAGCCCTATTTCTGTTCCACACTTTTATATTCTTTGGAGTACCTCCTATACACAACCTCCTTTGTACTTAATATTGGGTTGAACTGTGTCCCCACCACCACCAAAAGATATGTTCAAGTCCTAAGGGCTAGTACTTATGACGGTGACCTTATCTGGAAATAGGGTCTTTACAGATGTAATCAAGTTTAAATGAGATCATTCTATGTCACTGTGCTATGTATCTATCCCTTTCATCAATACCAATCTTGTTTACTGTTGCTTTGTAACAAATTTTGAAACCAGGAAGTGAGAGTCCTCCTAATTTGTTATGGGTTTTATTTTTTTTCTTTTCTTCTAGGTTGCCACCATTAATCTGGTCTCTTAAAATCAATATGAATTTTAGTATCAGCTTGTTAGTTTTTATAAAGAACTCATCTGTAATTCTGATAGGGTTTGCAATGATTCTATAGAAGAATTTGGAGATTATTGCTATCTTAACAATATTATATCCATGAGCATTTATTTAGTAGGTTTCTTTTTTGTACTGGGGGCTGAATCCAGGGCACTTTATCACTAAGCTACATCTCCAGTCCTTTTTATGTTTTTTTATATTGAGACAAGGTCTTACTGAGGTGCTCAGGCTGGCCTCAAACGTGCAATCCTCCTGCCTTATCCTCCAGAGTCACTGGGAGTATAGGTGGGCACTGCTGCACCCAAGAGTGTTTTTAATATTTTTCAACAATGTTTTGTAGTTTTCCAGAGACAAGTTTTATACTTCTTCCATTGCATTAGTATTTTATTGTTTTTAAACTATTGTATATTTTTTTCTTAATTTCATTGTCAATTTGTTCATTGCATTTGAATAAAAATATTAATGATTTTTTTTTAAAGAGAGAGTGAGAGAGGAGAGAGAAAGAGAGAGAGAATTTTTAATATTTATTTCTTAGTTCTCAGCGGACACAACATCTTTGTTGGTATGTGGTGCTGAGGATCGAACCCGGGCCGCACGCATGCCAGACGAGCGCGCTACCGCTTGAGCCACATTCCCAGCCCAATATTAATGATTTTTATATTTTAATAACAAGCTCATACTGGATTAGAGTGGGACCCTATTCAATGACTGGTGTTCTTATAAGAAGAGCAAAAATTCAGGCACAGAGGCACATCCACTGGGAAGCATGCCAGGTAAGGAGGAGGCAGAGACTGGAGAGAGATTTTCTACAAGCCAAAAAGAAAACTGGAGAGACCCCTAGAAGCCAGGAGAGAGACCTGGAGCAGAGGCTCCCTGAGAGACTCCAGAAGAAACCAATCTTGTTCACTCCTTGCTTTTAGATTTCTGACTGCAAGGACTATAAGCCAGGAAGTGCTTGTCTTGAGTCCCCCAGTCGGTGGCCATTCATCACGGCAGCTCTGGGAGGCTCCTGCATATCCCATCAGGATGGCAGTGTGAAGGAGAAGGTGGTATCCCCGCTTCACACATTGCCCCCATCCCTCACCCTTCCACTGCTGAGTATTTCCCCACAGATTTACCCACTGGTCTTAGAAAAAGAGGCTCCCTCCTCCTTGAGCAGAGCCCTGCCTTGCTCTGGACCATCCCTGCATACTCCCTGCCTCGCCGTCTACCTGTGTTCTGCCAGTCCTCCTTCCCCCTTCTCAAAGATCCTCCCTGTTCTGCTCCCCTGTCCTTAGGAAGGAAGGGACTCCCATGTCAGTGCTCTGGTTGGCACTTTGGAATCCTGCTTGGACCACAGCTCCCCACAGGGGCCCGTGGGGCCTTTCCTTCATACACCCGCTAGCCCCATCCCATGAGACATCTTCCCTTCTAGATCATCCTCCTGGCACACTCTCTCTCCTTTCTCTGGCTCCTTTCTCTCTGAGGCTGACTCCAGTCCTCTTCTGTCCACATGCCCCTTCCCTCCTCTAAAGGGGAAGTTCTACATGACGCTGACTGGTAGTGTCCCCAGGGTGGCGACTTACCTTTCTGGAGCCTATATTTCTGCATCTTTAAATTGGGAACTAACATCACCCATCAGTAGGGTTTTAGGAGAATTAAATAATAGCACTGACATGCCGGGTGCTTTGGTACATGCCTGTAATCCCAGCGGCTTGGGAGGCTGAGGCAGGAGGATCATGAATTCAAAGCCAGCCTCAGCAACAGCGAGGTGCTAAGCAACTCAGTGAGACCCTATCTCTAATAAAATACAAAATAGGACTGGGGATGCGGCTCAGTGGTTGAGTGTCCCTGAGTTCAATTCCTGGTTCCCCAAAGGAAAAAAGAAATCCTAAATAATAGCACTTAAAGGAGCCCTTGACAATTCCTGGCATGGGGTGGGCATGTGAATTCCCTAATATGGCACTCATGCAGGCCTCTACTGCTGGTCAGAATGCCAGAATGAAAGGTTTGCTTAGCGACTTACTAGCTGGATAAAGTTAAATAGACTTCTCTGTGCCTCAGTTTTGCCATGTGTAAAATAGAAATGTCCAACCACTTGCAGTGGCACACGTTTACAATCCCGGAAACTCAGGAGGCTGAGGCAGGAGGATTGCAAGTTAGCAGCTAGCCTCCACAATTTAGCAATCCCCTGTCTCAAAAATAAAAATAACTGGGGATGTAACTCAGTGGTAAATTGCCCCTGGTTCCATTCCAGTATGCCCACAAAAAATAGAGATGTTGACAATAGTATCACAGTACTGCTCCATCCAGGGTAATTGCCGCTTCTTCTGGCATCTCTGTAGGAAGACCGAGTCTGCAGTGTGTAGCAACAGGTTTTGCACAGACGTTTGCAGTTTCCTGGATGAACGGGTTGGATTCTGGCTCAAAGATTCCAGTTATCTCGCGTTTAGATGGTGAATTCAGAGGCCCCTTGGACTTTATTCTCTGCTGCATCTCCTTAACACTGCACCAGATATAGGTGCTCAAAAATTTTACTTTTTTTTTTTGTACTGGGGATTGAACCCAGGGGCCCTTTACCACTGGGCTACATTCCACTCCCTTTGTTTGTTTGTTTTTGTTTGGACACAGGGTCTCACTAAATTGCCAAAGCTGGACTCAGAACTTGTGAGTTCCTCTTGCCTCACTCAAAGAATAGCTGGAATTGCAGGCTGATACCACTGTTGTTGTTTTTTTTTTTTTTTAACTCATCTGTATTTATTACTCTTTTTTAAAAATATTTTTTAGTTGTTGATGCATCTTTATTTTTTTATTTACTTATTTGTATGTGATGCTGAGAATCGAACCCAGTGTGTCACACATGCTAGGCAAGCGCTCTACCACTGAGCTACAATCCCAACCGATGTATTTATTACTCTAAATAAAGCAGAATGTTGACTTGAGTACTACCTATTTCCATTCATAAGCCTTACTGAGTTAACTATTTTTGTTGTTGTTGTTACTGGGGGAGTGAACTCAGGAGTATTCAACCACTGAGCCACATCTCCAGCCCTATTTTGTATTTTATTTAGAGACGAGGTCTCACTGAGTTGCTTAGGGCCTCACCTTTGCTGATGCTGGCTTGGAACTTGCGATTCTCCTGTCTCAGCCTCCTGAGCCTGGGATGACAGACGTGTGCCACCGTGCCCAGATCTGCTTTAGTTTTTGAATGGCTTTGTAACACACCTAAGGGAGGAATAAGTTTTGTTCCTCTAAATACGTTTCTTTGGAAAACAAGCCATGGAGAGTCCCCCAGCCAGTTATTTCAGTTTAACATACTTGGTTCTAGAGGACTAGCACATGCACAGTGGGAAACTACAAGGGATGGAGCCACTTTAACAAATATTTTTCTTAAACATGGAGGTCTATCTTGGAACACTTCAGGGACAAAAAGATTTGGTCAGGTCTACAAAGGGATAATACAACTGGTTGGTAGCAAACACTTTAGACCACAAAGTTAATAATACGTTCCATGTCTTAGAACAAACATCTCACCCTGTTAAAAAGACTAATACCACTTTGAAGGAGGGCTTCAGTGCAAAACTCTTTAGTTCATTCATACATTCATTCATCTATTAATTTAAAATTATCTATTGGCTGGGCCGGATGGCGCATGCCTATAATCCCAGCGGCTCAGGAGACTGAGGCAGGAGGATTGCAAATTCAAAGCCAGCTTTAGCAACAGCGAGGTGCTAAGCAACTCAGTGAGACCCTGTCTCTAAATAAAATAGAAAATAGGGCTGGGGATGTGGCTCTGTGGAGTGCCCCTGAGTTCAATCCCCACTACCCACCCACCCCCAAATAAACAACAAAAAGTATCCATTGAGGGGCTGGGTATAGTGCACATACCTATAATTCCAGCCACTCAGGAGATTGAGGCAGGAAGATTGCAAGTTGAAGGCTAGCCTTGGCAACTTAGTGAGAACTTTTCTCAAAAGAAAAAAAAAAAGAAGAAGAAGAAGAAGGTTGAGGATGTAGGGATGTAGCTGAGTGGTCAAGCATTCCTGGGTTCAGTTCTCAGTGCTGCAACATAAAACAAACAAACAAAAAAACCACCAGTATCAGCAGTCTGGGGGTGCAGCTCAGTGGTGGTCACCTACTTTGCAGGTGTCCAGCCCTGTGTTCATTCCCCTGCACAATGACGACAACAACAACAACAACAACACACACACACACACACACACACCACACACACACACACACACACACACACGAAATATCAGCTTAAAAACAAGAATTTGGGAAGGTGGGCAGCTCAAAAGAAGTGACATAAAGCCACCTCTGGGAAGCTAGGCACCAGGAGCCCCACGCTTTCCTGCCTAACCCTGCACAAAAGCTTACTAGATCCTACTAAAGATGTTCCTGCTCAGAAATCCAGACCAATGTGACAGGCAGCAAGACAAATGTGGGCCCCAGGGCACAGCCCTTCCAGTTTCTGCAAGCACAGTCCTGCCTGGGAGCCTGAACCTTCTCATTCAGAGGCAGTTCTTCACATTTCCACTGAGAGGTGAACCTGCTGCGGGGTGCCATCTGAGCCTTACCAGCCTTCTGGCAAAAGGGTTTGATGTCCCTGCTACTTGCTGTCATTGTAACTTTCTATATCCCGCTTATTAACATTTGTCAACTAGTATTGTTACATTGACTGATTTACTTCTCTGTCTCCCAGTGGTAGGCAGAATCCCCACCCCCAGAATAGACACCCATGCCCTAAATTCCTGGGATCTGTGAATAGGTTTTGTTCCATAGCTAAAGGGGCTTTGCAGATGTGATTAAGATTATGGACTTAAAATCCGGAGAGTATCCTGGATTACCCAGGTGGGTCCAACCTAATCACATGAGCTCTTAAAAACAGCATTTTTCTCAGGCTGGGGGCAGAAGGGGATGGCAGAGAGATTCCAAGCATGAGAAGGGTTTGATTAATCATTGCTGACTGTGAAATGTGAGGGTGCAGATGCAAGGACCAGAGAGGCTCCAGGAGCTCAGTGTGGTCGCCAGCTGCAACCGGTCAGAAATGGGGACTTCCGTCCTAGAGCTGCAAGGAATTGGATTCTGTCAACAACCTGAATGAGCCTGGAAGTGAATTCTTCCTAGCACCTCCCATAAGATCTCAGCCAGCCATCTCCTTGTTTTTAGTCTTGTGAAAGAGACCCTGAGCAGAGAAACCAGCCAAGCTCACCTGCACCTCTGATTTCCAGTGCTATAATATACTGGAAATTTTGTTATGGCAGCAATAGATGACTAACAATTTCCGACGGAACAGGAGCTCTGCTGGGGCAGGAGTGGCATTGATTTATTCATTGCTCCACCCCACAGACCTAACCATAGCTCCTTGCACTTGACAAACACTCAGCACAGTGCATTGCCTGGATGAATGGAAGCCTCCCCTTCCACCAGGACTGACTTTTGGAGTAATTATTTGAGGCAGAATCTGCTGTTCCACCAGTGACTGGAGGTGAAGCTTTCAAGTAAAGACACCTAGACACTGGGCCCTGTCTGCAGACTGAGTGAGCTGAAGCCCCAGGGGCCCCAGTCCCTGGATTTTATGTTCCAATGAATGAGCAACAGCTGTTGCTGGAGAAACAGTTCCTGGAGCTCAGCTCCACATGTATGGCTCCTTGGGAAGTCAGCAAGTCTGCCCGCCAGAGTGGATATGCAAGAATGTAGGGGCATCCAGCACAGGCCTGGGACCATTTCCATGTGAGTGTGGGCAGCTCTGAGTGCAAACTCAGGCTTGTGAGGGTATGCAGCCATGGGTGTGTGTGCCCGGAGAAGCAGTCCTTCCTAGGATGGGTGCTCTGTGCAACCCAGGAAATCACAGGTGGCCCAACATCTGAGAGGTGGCATTTAAAAGAGTTTCTTTGAAAATTTCCTTAAAAGAATGACTACCCCAAGATGCTAAAAATGGAATTCTACTTGTAAAAATGCATAAATCCACACAACTTTTTAGGAATACTATGACTATGAAATAAACTAGACAAGTTAGGAAAAAAAATGACCTTAAACTTGGCTCTTATTAGTTTCTCAAATATTGAAGACGTTTTCCTTCCAGACTGATTTTGTTCTTAGTTCAGGAGTGGCTCAGAGGATTTGTTTTTTAATATTTTTTTAGTTGTCAGTGGACCCTTGTTTTATTTATATGTAGTGCTGAGAATAGAACCCAGTGTCTCAACAGATGCTAGGCAAGCGCTCTACTACTGAGCCACGACCCCAGGCCCAGCTCAGAGGGCTTTAAAAGGGGATCTAGGAGAGGCCCATTACTAGTAATGCGTCTTGCCCTTGCAGAGTACGTGGAGCAAGGCAGGATTCTGGGATCAGAGATTCAAAGCATTGCAGAACCTTAGATTAATTCTTAGGAAGGATTAACTAATGACTTCATAAATAACTATTTACTGAGGGGCTACTGTGTGCCACATGCTAGGCTAACCCTAAGTCTACCAACCTCACTTTGCAAACAAATTGCTGAGAAAATGCCCCAAACCCAAGTCAATTACTGTTTATCACCCAAATTCACTGCTTTCTCCCCTGGAGCCCAGGCTTTCCATTTTGAAGTCACCATCATCAGTTTTTAACCCCAACATATAAACTTCCTGCAGCAACTCAGCCATGCCTATGCCCCAGCTCCTCATCTCTCTCTCTCTCTCTCTTCCTCTCTCTCTCTCTCTCTCTCTCTCTCTCTCTCTCTCTCTCTCTCTCTCTTTTTCCCAAGGGTTGAACTCAGGGGCACTCAAACACTGAGCCACATCCCAGCCCTATTTCGTATTTTATTTAGAGGGTCTCACCGAGTTGCTTAGCGCCTCACAGTTGCTGAGGGTGGCTTTGAACTCGCAATCCTCCTGTCTCAGCCTCCCAAGCTGCTGGGATTACAGGCATGCGCCATCATGCATGACTAGTTCCTCATCTCTTATCCCACCTTCCTGTTAAAACACTCCTAAGGTGTGTCTCCTATAGAAACCACTTTGAAGTCACATTTGGAAGAGATCTGACAGTATGTAATAACATCTTCCCCAAAGAACCTGCCTTTAACAACGGAGCTGGACTTCAGTTTTCTCCAGGAAACCCAGTGGGTCAAGCAGACAGCCTCCTGGCCAGCTGGCCTTGTGTCCATGCTCTGTGCACTGTGGGATTGGCCCCTTGAGAACTATTTTCATTTCCCCTAGAATCTTTACAGGGTCCCCACTGCATTCAGGACAAAGCGGAGCTCCCCAGATGGATGCCCGAGGCTGGCTGTCCTCTGACTCCATCTCCCATCACTCCAGCCATGCTCCAGCAGCTGACCCACTCTGCTGTACGATGTGCCCCTCTCCCTGTTCTTGCCCACTTCTCTGCCTCCTCTTCACCTGCCCAGACTTCTCTCATTCCTTCAGGCCAGGAGAAACCCCCACCGTCCCTGCTTTCCCTCCTCAGAAGTCCCAATGTGCTTTTGCTTCAAATTGCTTTTCTTCCCCCTTCTGCCATTGTCTACTGCCATCCATGGTTTGTGAGTTTTCCTGGGATGTGCTCTACCTGGAAGTCATGAGCCTCTGCATTATCGATCCTTCACAGTGCCTCTGCTAGTAGAAATCTGGAGTACATGCTTCAGAAATACTTGAGTGTACAGTGGCTAATCCCAGCAACTTGGGAGGCTGAGGCAGGAGGATTGCAAGCTCGAGGCTGGCCTCAACAAACTTAGCAAGATGCTTGCAACTTAGGGAGGCCCTCTCTCAAATAAAATAAATTAATTTAAAAGGCTGAGGGGGCTGGGGATGTGGCTCAAGTGGTAGCGCGCTCGCCTGGCATGCGTGCGGCCCGGGTTCGATCCTCAGCACCACATACAAACAAAGATGTTGTGTCCGCCGAGAACTAAAAAATAAATATTAAAAAATTCTCTTTCTCTCTCTCTCTCTCTCTCTCTCTCTCTCTCTCTCTCTCTCTCCTCTCTCACTCTCTCTTTAAAAAAATAAATAAATAAAAGGCTGAGGATGAGGCTCAGTGGTTAAGCAACCCTTGGTTCAATTCCCAGTATCCCCCCAACACACAAAATAAATAAATAAACAACAATAACAGCAACAAAAAAACCTTGAGGGTTGAAAGAACCAAATCGAGGGAAAGTGGGCAAGAGACATAGAGGTAATTTCCACAGACACCCACTTAGGTCCTGCTTCCCCCAAATGAGCCACACTTGCTCTGACTCAGGAGCAGACATTTGCCTTCCTGGTACTCATAGCATTTTATCTATTTTTGGGACTGTGTTTAGCGACGGCCTCCCATGGACTATGTGCTCCGCAGAAAACCAGGTTCACCTCTGTGACCCCAGCATCTAGCCTGATAGGGGCTCACAACTATGAATTGAAAGAATGAATTGGGGACTGGGGTTGTGGCTCGGTGGCAGAGCACTCGCCTAGTATGTGCAAAGCCCTGGGTTCGATCCTCAGCACCACACATAAATAAATAAATAAAACAAAGGGATTGTGTCCAACATCAACTTAAAAAAAAAAAAAGAAACTAAATTGGGAGGGATGAGATCCCCTGTTCTGCTTGCTCGTGATTTGCACTCAGAGGCTCTCAACATTTGCTCTTCTCCAGTTTAGGCCAGGACTGGAGTGCGAGAATCAGTGTCTTCAGGGTAAATAGGACCCTGGCCACAGAGCAAGTCAGAACCCTTTCTTGGGTGCTCGCTGTGTGGTAGGCACCGTACAGCTGCCTCACCTGCAGCCTCGGTGACTCCTCACTGCAGGCAGGAGACACCAGGACAGGCTCCACCGCACAGATGAGGGTCCTAGGGCTCAGCACTCTACTCCTCCCAGCTGTGCATGGCTCTCATCTTGCAAAGGAGAAAAATCTCTAACCGGGCGGTTGCTGGGAAGTCCCAGAAAAGCTGTTGAAAATGCATCAAATTGGGCTGGGGATGTGGCTCAAGCGGTAGCGCGCTCGCCTGGCATGCGTGCGACCCGGGTTCGATCCTCAGCACCACATACCAACAAAGCTGTTGTGTCTGCCGATAACTAAAAAATAAATATTAAGATTCTAAAAAAAAAAAAAAAGAAAATGCATCAAATCTTCCCCCGTCGTCAATGGATTTTTAAATGTGTATTTATTTACTTATTTTGCGGTATGAAGGATGAAACCCAGGATTTTCCGTATGCTAGACAAGTACTCTACACCCCCAGCTACCCCTGCCTTCAAAGGAAATAAATACAGCTCCTGGGGCACAACTAGAAATCAACAACTGGTCTGTCAGTGCTGACATATGTAAATCAGATGCAAAGGGCCCATGTCCCCCCCCCCCCCCCCCCCCCCCCCCGCAGATGCTTAGAGCTAAGGAGTGTTCCAAAGCCAGAAGCAGCTTGCTAGAAGGGCCCATGCAGCTTGGGTACTCTGGTTTGGGTAAATCAGAAAAACACCTGGGCCCCAAAGCTTCCAGAGCCTTCCCAGGCATCCCCTCAGTCGTCCCTCCTCCGCCATGAGGCAGCGACAGTGCCTCCACACTGAGGCTCAGACAGGCCAGTCAGCTTGCTCAGGATCATGAAGCTGGAAAGTGATGGGCTCAGCCACCTCCGGAGCTCCCTGCAGGGGTGGGCAAGACTACCCTCCAAGCAAACCTCCTTTGTGTGGAAGCTACCAGATGAACAAGGGCTGTCGGCTTCCCGCTGGGAGCCATGTACCCTGTGCAGCTTTATGGGGGAGAGGGGGGGGGCGTTCCTTGGAGGGAAAGCTCCTATCTGGGAAGTCATGTTTAGGCAAACAGTGACACAAGGTGTTCTTGCAGCAGTAAGACAGCAACACCTGGCCATTCCCGAGGTGGCTGCCTGGGTGCAGGGTCATGAAGTCCCTTGAAAGATTGTGCATGTGGACAATGAACAAACTATATGTAAAAATAAGATTCTGACCCAGAAACCAGAAAGCCAACCCACTGTCTACAACAACCAGTCCAGGAAGCCAAACAACATTGCCTGTAGCAACTGGCCGCAAAGGGCCAGAACTTCATCAATAACTGACCATTTCCTTAGTTTTTGCCCCCTCTTGAAATTTAGGAACAACCCTAAACAATCACATAAGGTGTCCTGAGTCTAGTTAGCCAACCTCCAGCTTCCTGTGCCAACAGCTGCCCAACATCATGCACCTGAAGATTCCCCTTTTTTTTTTTTTAAGAGAGAGTGAGAGAGGGGAGAGAGAGAGAGAGAGAGAGAGAGAGAGAGAGAGAGAGAGAGAGAGAGAGAGAGAATTTTTAATATTTATTTCTTAGTTCTCGGCGGACACAACATCCCTGTTTGTATGTGGTGCTGAGGATCGAACCCGGGCCGCACGCATGCCAGGCGAGCGCGCTACTGCTTGAGCCACATCCCCAGCCCGAAGATTCCCCTTTCTATTATGGAGCTTCCCCTCATTCCCACCTGCCTGGCTGTCTTATCTGTGAAATGGGAGAATAACCCTGGGCATAAGTCTTTTAGGAAAAGAATGCCTAGGGTTGCAGCCCACACCCTGGGTCACCTTTGATGGATGTTGCAGCCACGTAACACACTTCCCTGTGGTTCAGTACATTCCTGGGGATAGCCTCAAGTCCAGATCCTTCATTTTTTCCAGGAAGGAGCCTGACATCCAGGCTGAAAAAAATGTTTACTTACCCAAGGTAGTCTCCTCGAGGTCTCTAAGAAACCAGCCGTGGTCTCAGGTTTCCTCCCTCCAACTTCCCAGGAAAGCAGTCTTTTCAGGAACCCCACAAGTTGCAGCTTAGATCTATGGTGAAACTAAAGAGAGCAGAAGTGCGCTCAGGACTGCGGTCCCAGGAGCCAAGGGAGCTTCTCAACCAGGAAAGGCCAGTCCTGGCCCGGCCCCAGAGCCGTACCATCCATGGGGATGGTTTCCTTCTTGGTTTTAGGGAGTGCGGGCCCCACCCAGCCTCTCTGAGCCTCTTTAATTCAGGGTGTCTGGCTGCTTCTGGAAGAGTCCCTTCTTCCCTGGTGCCGGCTCCACCCAAGACTGGCCCCACCTTCTCACTGCCAGACCAAAGCAAAAGGGGAATACAAAGCCCAGTGCTGACCTCTTTGTAACCCTGCACCATCCGCTATCTTTTTTTTTTTTAATATTTATTTTTTAGTTTTAGGTGGACACAATATCTTTATTTTATTTTTATGTGGTGCTGAAAATCGAACCCAGTGCCTCACACATGCCAGGTGAGCGCGTTATCACTTGAGCCACATCCCCAGCCCCCACCCGCTATCTTAATAAATTTAAATGTATAAACTCTTAATCCTTAGAATAGTCTTCTGACCCTTATTAACACGTCCATTGAACAAATGGCAAAACTGAGTCAAAGAGAAGCCAATAGATGTGCCCAAAGACATACAGCTAGCAAGGAGAAGAACAGGGATTTAAATCCAGCTCCATGGGGCTGGGGATGTGGTTCAAGCGGTAGCGCGCTCACCTGGCATGCGTGCGGCCCGGGTTCGATCCTCAGCACCACATACAAACAAAGATGTTGTGTCCGCCAAAAAAACTAAAAAATAAATATTAAAATTCTCTCTCTCTCTCTCTCTCTCTCTCTCTCTCTCTCTCTCTCTCTCTCTCTCTCCCTCTCACTCTATCTTTAAAAAAAAAAATTAAAAAATAAATCCAGCTCCATAATAGAGTGCTTGCCTGGCACACTCAAAGCTCAGGGTTTGATCTCCAGCACTGCAAAAAAACAAAAACCACCCAGGTTCAGAAATGAGCTCTAAACGCCCCCCCCTGGAATGTTTCCAAATGAACACAAACACCCATAGGAGAATCTTGGGGGTGTTCCAAAGTTGGAAGCAAGATGCTGGGTTTTCTCTCTTCTATTCTTCGCTCATTTTTGGTCCCTCAGACACCCATTGACCCCCAAGAGTGGCACCAGAAGGACACAGGCTTTCTCTACTGCAGGCCTAGCCCTTTCCTGGGAATGACAAGGCCCTGCTAACCCCCACTAGTGGCATCATCACTTCCTTAATGGTAAAATACGGCTTACCTTGGGAAAAGACACAAAGTGTCACTATAGAAGACATGTGGCACTGGAGGGGAGCCTTTGACTTCCAGGTTCCTGGGCTTTAGCTCAGACCCACTGGCCAGGTCCAGGACAATCTGCAGGAGACTAGGGAACCTGAATTTGTAAATAGGCTCTTATCAGAGTCTGGGAAACGGTGAAGCAGGACCCTCAGAAGCCCTCTCCCAGGGACCTTTGCCAACGCCTGCAGTTTCCACTTGCATTCTGAGCTCAGGGAGCTTCTGGTGATGGCACCTAAGGACCACTGGCCAAGCCCCAGCTGCGCTAGGCTGGGAGGGCTACAGAGCTACAGGAAGCCCTGCGGGTGTCAGGAAGAACTTTCTCTTCAGCTGCACAGCTGACGCCTGTGAGAACACACCAGTCCACGTTGCTGCAGACCTCTCTGTTGCCCCCACTAGACAGAGTTCTTCTTTATTGATTTGCTCCCTTTAGCGGGCCCCCTCCCTCCTGCTGACACTTGTCCTTACTGAATGAATAAATTAATGGCAGAAGGAGACAGACGTGTCAACAGCTAGCAGTAATTCAAGCAGAATGGAGAAAGTGCTAAGTGGTGGTGGGATGAGTCATCCACGCAGGCAGGGAAGAAAGAGGGAAAAAGAGATTCATTGTCTCCTCTGCACTGTCACCACAATGTCTCAGGCCTTCCTACCTTCCTGCCCCTCACATTCAGAAGACAGCAGAAATGTCCATGTGTCCCTTCAAGGATAGTTCCAAAGCACACACCCTGTTATCACCCACTGGGGATAAGAAATAGTCACCTCCGGAACATCAGAATCTCCGGGGACAGCACCGTTGCCCTCTGTCGCCCTCCTCCAACCTCTATCCCGATTCTGGTGGGAGAGAAAACTGTGTTCTTGCTTCTCTTTATCGATTGGCCATGAGGATGTGTGTCACTAGACAAAACATTGTCTAGCGTTGCCTGGTTTTGAATTTTCTCTGACTGCACCCTTCCTTCTGTGGCTTCCTTTATGCAACTTGATTTTTTTTGGCCTTGAGCCTGTCGATGCTTGTGCTGAAGGCTCATTCAGTCTCACTGATGCACGGTCCAATCTGCTAGGTAAACACACCAACGTTGACTTAGCCGCTCTCGCGCTGATGGCTCTTTGGACTGTGTCCAGTCTTTAGCGATCCCTAACAATGCTGCTGTAGGTGGCCCCTGATGCCTGGGTCTCTAATATATATATATATATATATGGCAGTGCTGGGTCATGGGGTATGTGCTTCCAGCTGTACCAGGTAGCTCCAGTTTTCTGGAGGGGTGGAGCCTGCACCTAGGCACTGGCATCTGGAGTTCATCTTCTGCAGTGGCACTGGGGTGGTCTCTCTTAACAGCTCCTAACACCAATTGAACTCCCTGGGTTTCTTCAGGCTGAGAGTTTGGGGGAAGCTGAAGATTAAAAAAAAAAATGGTGCAGGGGCTGGGATTGTGGCTCAGTGGTAGAGAGTTCACCTAGCATGCACGAGGCACTGGGTTCAATCCTCAGCACCACATAAATGTAAAATAAAGATATTGTGTCCACTTAAAACTAAAAAATAAATATTTAAAAAAATGGTGCAGGGCTGGGGATGTGGCTCAAGCGGTACCGCGCTGGCCTCGCATGTGTGCAGCCCGGGTTCGATCCTCAGCACCACATACCAACAAAGATGTTGTGTCTGCCGAGAACTAAAAAATAAATAAATAAATATTTAAAATTCTCTCTCTCTCTCTCTCACTCTCTCTCCTCTCTCACTCTCTCTTTAAAAAAAATTAAAAATAAAATAAAAATAAAAAAATGGTGCAGAGGGCTGGGCATATAGCTCACTTGGTAGAGTGCTTCCCTCGAATGCACAAGGGCCTGGGTTCGACCCCCAGCACCACACACACACAAAAAAAAAATGGTGCAGAGAGACCACAGTGGAAGTAAGCCTAAAGTTTATTGGCTCCTCAATAATATAGTTTATGTTTTACTATGAGTGACATAAATCCCCAAATAACAGCTGATTAAACAAGATAGAAGTAGATTCCTCTCTCCATAAATGAAGGTCAGAAGTGGACTCTCCAGGCTGCTATACTGCTCTGTGGTGCAGGTTCCTTTGATCCTATTCTACTGTCTCTGCACGTGCTTTGAGCTGCTTGAGCTCCAGCCATCTCATCCGTATTCTAGCCAATGAGAAGGAAGAAGGAAAAAAAGTCTTGCCCCTCTCCTTTGAATTCACTTTCAGAAAGTCACACAAGACACTTAATATTGCAGGAGCCAGAACTCATCTCACAGACACAATCAACTGCAAGTGATACTGGGAGAAGCCATTTTTTGGGGGAGGGAAGAGATGACATCTTAGCCTTGTGGCCTTGTGCTCAACTAAAAGCTGCTCAACTAAATTCCTACACTATGTTCATTCTGATTTACAATAAATCTTCAACCAATTGTCACTGGATGCACATTATGTCCAGTTGTTATGTCATGGCTCTGTCCCTTCTTTCTGCCCAGGAGGATATGGTTATGTTGGGAAAGAAACTCAGTCTTTCTTTCTTAGAAAAACAAATTGTAAATTATACTGTAGCTCTTATTATTGTATATAATATGTATAATACATCATAATTTGAGGTTAAGTTTACATAACATCAAACTTATCGTCTTCACCATTTTTATGTGAACAGTTCAGAAGTATTAAATGCATTCACACTGTTGTGCCACCGATCTCCAGAGCACTTCTCATCTTGCAAAGCTGAAACCGTTGTACTCATTAAATAATAATTCTCTAACTGGCACCCTCCATTCTGTGGCCTGTTTCTCTGATTGGACTACCGTAGGCACCTCATACAAATGGAATCACGTAGTATTTGTCTTTTTGTGAATTACCTGTTTCACTGAGCACAATGTCCTTGAGGTTCATTCATGTTGTAGCATGTGTTGGAATTTCCTTCCTTCTTCAGGCGAAGAGTCCTGCATCGCGTGTGTACAGCACCATTGCTCTCCCTTCACTCCCTGATGGACCCCTGGCTGCTCCCACCTTTTGACTAGGAAGTAGAATTGCTGCCAAACATGCTCAGGCTGTGTCTCATTTTCTGAAGAAACTCTGTACTGTGGGCCATGATGGCTGTCCCATCTCGCCTTCATTTCAACAGTGCACAAGAGTTCCACTTTCTCACATCCTCACCAATGCTTGTTATCCTCTGGGTTTTTTTGTTTGTTTTCATAGTTGCACTCCTCCTCCTTCTCCTCCTCCTCCTCCTCCTTCTTCTTCTTTTTTATGTATTTTTAGTTGTAGATGGACACAGTACTTTTATTTTATTTATTTTTATGTGGTGCTAAGGATCCAACCCGGTGCCTCACGCAAGCTAGGAAGACACTCTACCACGGAGCCACCGCCCCAGCCTGAGTGTTGTCTTCTTAATGGTGGTGAGGTGGCTTACTCCTTAAAATTCTTTCTATCGAGGCACGGCGGCACACACCTGTCATTCAGGTGGCTGAGGCAGGAGGATCGCGAGTTCAAAGCCAGCCTCAGCAGCTTAGTGAGGCCCTAAGCAACCCAGTGTAGACCCTGTCTCTAAATAAAAATATGAAAAAGGGATGTGGCTCAGTGGTTAAGGGCTCCTGGTACCAGTACCAAAAAAAAAAAAAAAAAAACTTTCTGAACTGAGGCTAGATCCTGGCCTATAGTGTTTATGGAGCAAATTAGAGAACAAATTCAACAGTTGAGGTGGTTTTGTTTTGCAGAGTTTGTATAGTGAAGACACAGTCTCTTCTGGGTGCGGTGCTGCACACCTGTAATCCCATTGGCTCAGGAGGCTGAGGCAGGAGGATCCTGAGTTCAAAGCCAGCCTTAGTAACAGTGAGGCGCTAAACAACTCAGTGAGACCCTGTCTCTAAATAAAACACACATTAGGGCTGGGTCTGGGGCTCAGTGGTCAGAGCCCCTCTTTCAATCCTTGGTACAAAAAAAAAAAAAGAAGAAGAAGAAGAAGATACAGTCTCTGAGAGGCTTGTATCTTGTCCAAAGTCAAGCAACTTGGTGAGGCCCTAATTGTCTGACTGCAAGGTCACATAGTTTCTTTAAAGGACACTGACTTTCTTCTGAGCCTCAAGAGGCTTGTTCCAAACCATGGGGGCCCTAAGGGCCCAGCATTCTCTATCCTTTGGGTGAGCAGCTTCTCTCAGGGGCGAAGTCATCTCCTGTTTAGAGTCACCTCCCCAATCTGGTTCCACCCCACACAAGGGAAAAGAATCCAGGACTATGAAACACATTGGCATGAACAATCCAAGGAAGGGGACCCCCACCAGCCCACCCGAGAGGCTCTGGAGACCAGGTGTGGGGACAGGAACCAGGCCAGAGCTCCCCTCCCACCTGCTGTGCACAGTGACACAGTCACAGTTGAGCAACACTCCCAGGCCAACCTGAAAGCTGAAACTGTGCCTCCGGAGAACTCAGCCAGATGCCTGTAGGCTTAGGCTGGGCTGAGTCACTTCCTCACCTTAATTCTCCCCTAATGCCTTCCCTTTCTCTGCAGCTTTACTCAGGCACCACCGTCTGGGTGTGGAGCGTCTGGGGAAACTGTGCAGGTGGGTCGGCTGAGCTGTTTATGTGGATATTTCCAACAGGGCTGGGGAGAGAGGATGGGGGGGGGTAAAAGTAAAGCCAGGTTTGTCTGCTGGCTCTAATTCCCTCTGCAAACAGGAGCACCTCTAAGCAGGAGTCCCTGGGGCGCAGAGAGCAGGGGTCTGGTGGAGGATGGACAGGGAAGGAAGGGAGGATAAAGAGGAATAGGAAAGGGGAAGTAATGGCTAGGTTGAGTCCAGAGACTTTCAATCCATTTCCCCTTCCCTAGAGAAGCTTCTACACCTTCCATTCCTAGGAGAAAAGGGCAGCATCCTAAAAGGTCCAATTCAAGGCTATGCTATATATCATGGTGCTAGTGTTTGAATGTGTCCCCCAAAAGTTCATGTGTTAGAAACTCAATCCCTAAACTCGTATGTAAATGGCATTTGGAGGTGGGCCTTTGGAGAGAATTAGGTTAGATGAGGTCATGAGGGTAGGGAAAAAAGAGATCATGGCTGCTATAGGCTTGCTCTGTTGTCACATCTATGGTCTCCACCATAATATGATGCAGAACGAGGCCCTCATCAGATGCTGAGCAGATGCCCATGTCATGCTCTTAGACTACCCAGCCTCCAGAACTGTGGGGCAAATAAACTTCTTTTTTTTTTTTTTTTAAAGAATGTTTGTTTGTTTTTTAAGAGAGAGAGGAGAGGGAGAGAGAGAGAGAGAATTTTTTAATATTTATTTTTTAGTTTTCGGTGGACACAACATCTTTGTTTGTATGTGGTGCTGAGGTTCGAACCCAGGCCGCACACATGCCAGGCGAGCGTGCTACCACTTGAGCCACATCCCCAGCCCCAATAAACTTCTCTTCTATATGAATTACCCAGTCTCAGGTAATTTGTTATCAGACAGATGGTTTCCTGGATCAGTATAAGGAGATCTCATACAGTGGGCCACTTTATGCTTTGAATATAACCCTTGAAGCTCTGCTTCTGCAGCTCATTTATTTACTTATTTACTGTACTGGGGATTGAATTCAGGGGCACTCGACCCCTGAGCCACATCCCCAGCCCTATTTTGTAGACTCAGAGGTAGGGTCTGAGTTGCTTAGTGCCTTGCTAAATTGCTGAGGCTGGCTTTGAACTTGCGATCTTCCTGCCTCAGCCTTCTGAACCGATGGGATGTGCCCCTGGCTACAACTTATTTTTAAAACAGACGTTTCTTTCTCTTCCTCTCTCCCTGCTCCTCCCTTATCTCTCCCTCTCCCTAATCTCAGGGGAAACAGGATTACCTTTCTTCCCCATCCTAGGCAGATTTATCTGTCCTTGAGTACACACCCACCATAGGAACAAAGCAATCCAGACTTTGGGGAGGGTATTAGGCGATCTCAGAAATAACTATCTCCCAAATTAACAAGTGAATTATGGCTCCAACAGAACACGTGGAATTTGGCCTTTGAATCACCTCTCTACAAGTCCCCTGTTCTTGCTGAAGGGCAGAATCACAGCCTTTGGGAAAGGAGTCCTCCGTGTTTCTCCCTTGCTACCAAAGCAATAAATCTTCTTTTTCCTTTTTCTCAAAACCATGTCCTCATTATTGGATTGACACTGGGGACAAGGACTGGGCTTTCGGCAACAGTCTCGTGGTCACTGTCTGCTTGCCTGTTTCTAGAAGTGCCTGTTACTCTTACCTATAAGTCCTCTTTCCTTCCCTTTGAAAACCACTAAACTTTCCCTTTTTTGTGGTGGTGGTGGGGGGCAATGCTGGTGAGAGAACCCAGGGCCTTGAGCACGCACACCAGGCAAGCACCCCACCACAGTGCCAAACTCTCTCTTAGGATATTGGATCCGTTGTCTGCGTATCACTTGAATCGCTTCCTTCCTATATTTGCCTACCTCAGCTTATACATTCGGAGACAGAGCTTGTGACAAAGTTTGAATGTGTATTGGGGTTTCATTCATATGAGATTGAAGGAGTCAAAGAATGTAAGACTTGTGAAAAGGAGCTTTCTGCTCCCTCATCAGTTACCAATCCTTCTACTGAGACATACGCCCTCAATGTTTATGATAGGATTTTTTGGCATTTGTCTCTAATTCTCTCAATAATATATTTATTACTTAACTATGCTCTTTTCAATTTTGGACATCATAGTCACTCACCCTTCCCAGCCCCCAATGCAGTCATATAATAATTTGATTAGAGCAACAGTCATTGTTCACATTATTCCCACTGTGTAAAGACTATGCTTATGTATTTGTGTGTGTGTGTGTGTGTGTGTGTGTGTGTGTGTGTGTGTGTGTTTGGAGGGTCTTAGGTCCTTGCTTAGCATCTGGATGGCCATCTTAAATGACAGCTGCCATCTTAATTTTCACTTTCCTGCCTAAAGACTCACCACCACTCCTCATACCAACCCAACCCCTAAAGGCCCACGTTAGGACCCACCCAGCTCTGATTCCTGAGCTTCCCCCATAAAGGTCCCAGAACTCAAGCCTGTTTTGCCTCTCTCTCCTGTAGAGAGACGGACTTTATCTGTCAGCTCTGACAAATAAACTCTCCTGTGTATCTCTGCCGGGTCTCCACCTTTCATTTCTCACTTACCTTTCTCTCCTTGTTCACTTTCCCTTCAGAGGGGTGCTGGGGATTGAACCCAGGGCCTTTGCAGATGCTAGGCAAGCACTCTACCACTGAGCTCTACCTTCAGCCCTCCAAGTGTTTATACTATAAAGCCTATAATGGGCTCTATTCATCATTGTATGTTCTATTTTTATTTGGCCTGGAATAATATTTTTCTCTGTACTCAATGCCATAGCTTTCAGTTCCCCCATTATATTTTCTTGCGGAGGTCTCTTCGGGTTTTCTGACCTAATCTGGTTTGGGCTGGTTGTCCTGTAAGCCTGTTTTCATTCCTACCTCTCTTCACTAATACCCTAGGATTCTCTTCATCACCCTTGGGTCAGATTCCTGTTTCCTGTTATCTTTTTCTTGGTTTACTACATAATTTTGGTGAAACACATCCTTTGGAAGCCTCATGAGTAGGTGAAAAAAATTTTTTTAAAACCATATACGACTAAAAGTGTTTTTTCTACCTTCAAACTTCATTGATAATTTGGTTGGGTATAAAACTTTAATTGGGAGACAATTTCCTTCAGAATTTTGAAAGCGTTGCAAGTCTTCTAATTGCCAATGTATCTTTTGAGAGACTCAAGCCACTCTAATTTCTGATCTATTCCTCCTTCCCTTTAGAGACTTGTAGCACCTTTGCTTCATCTTCAATGTCCCGAATCGTAATGGTTTACCTTGATGTGGGTCCACTTCATCCATCGTGTTGGGCACACAGTGAACTCTTTAAATCTGGAAATAATGTTTCTGGTGTTAGAAAATTTTTCTTCAAGTATTTCCTTGATCATTTTATCCATTCCATCTTCTTTACTTTTCTTTCTTTTTTTTTTTTTTTTTGGAAGTTCTATTGTTCAGAAGTTGAGCCTCCTCAATGAGTTCTCATTTTCTTACCCAATTGGTATTTTCCAGTTCTATATTTTTGCACGACCTTTTGTGAGATTTTTCTCAACTGTATTTTCCAATCCTTTTATTGATTTATTTGATTTGTGATATTATATTTTTAATTTTCTGTTTTGAGATAGGAACTTGCTAGATTACTCCTGGATTCAAGGGATTCTCCTAATCCAGCTTTTCAAATTCTGAGACTCCAGGCACTTTCTATCAGACCATTGTATTTTTTTTAATTTTTTTTTAAGAGAGAGAGAGAGAGGAGAGAGAGAGAGAGAGAGAGAGAGAGAGAGAGAGAGAGAGAGAATTTTTAATATTTATTTTTTAGTTCTCGGTGGACACAACATCTTTGTTGGTATGTGGTGCTGAGGATCGAACCTGGGTCCGCACGCTTGCCAGGCGAGCGCGCTACCGCTTGAGCCATATCCCCAGCCCATCAGACCATTGTATTTTTAATATTTAAGAGCTCCATTTCATCCTTTGGATATTTCTTTTTCTTTCTTTCTTTTTCATTTTGTACTGGAGATGGAACCCAGGGGTGCTCTATTACTGAGCTACGTCCCCAGCCCTTTTTATTTATTTTGAGAAAAGGTCTTGTTCAATTTCCAAGGCTGGCCTTGAACTTGCAATTCTCCTGCCTCAGTCTCCCACTGCTGGGATTACAGGCATGTGTTGCTATACCTGAATTTGACATTTTTAGATCTTTTTCTTTCTTTTTCTCTTCCTCCTCCTTCTCCACTCACTTCTTTTGTGTTCCTGGGGATTTAATCCAGGGTTAGTATGTGGTAGACAAGTGCTCTAACACTGTGTTATGTCCCAGCACTCCAGGTCTTTTGGGGGGTGCTAGTCGGATTTCTCAAAGTAGACTCTTTCATCAGGTACCTGGTGTTACCTGTTCTTGAGGACTGACTGAATGAAGAAAGCTGGGGTTCCACCCTGTCTGCAAATGTTTGCTTCCAGGGCTGGGGATGTAGCTCAGTGGTACAGCACTTACCTGTAAATGTTTACTTCATCCTCTATTTTATCTTTTTTTCTTTCAGAACTAAAGGGATTGAACCCCGGGCCTTGTAGTGGTAGGCAAGCAAGCACTCTACCACTGAGCTATATCCTCAGTGTTTTTTTTCTCTCTCTCTGGATACTAATTGAACCCAGGAGTGCTCCATTTCTGAGCTACATTCTCCATCCCTGCCCCCTTTTAAATTTTACCTTGAGACAGGGTCTTGCTAAATTGCCCAGGCTACCCTTGAGTTGGTGATCCTCCTGCCTCAGCCTCCTGAGTAGCTGGGATGATAGGCATGATCCTCTACACCCAGATATATCCCTGCTCTAAATACAGAGCTCTCTTACCAGTTGAATCCAATATATTCCAATCTAGTGAACTTCTAATTTAATTGTCTCTGAGAATAAAATTTTGGTTTTTCACCAATTGGGATACCTGATCTCTTCTTAAATTGTCAAACAATTCTTTTATTCTTAGCTGCATCTTCACCCCTAATTCTTGTGCCATCAATTTTTTAGCCTTTTGACATTTCAGAGTAAAATCTAGTTGCTTTTAGTTTCTCCCCCTGACATTTTAGGATTAAGCTCCCTTATATCTGCTAAATGGGCTGTCACTCATTCATTTTCCAGCTTCTGACATTGGGTGGTCATTGTCGTCTCCACTCCCATTTTTTTTTTTTTAAGAGAGAGTGAGAATTTTTAATATTTATTTTTTTAGTTCTCGGCAGACACAACATCCTTGTTTGTATGTGGTGCTGAGGATTGAACCCGGGCCGCACACATGCCAGAAAGTGCGCTACCACTTGAGCCACATCCCCAGCCCCGTCTCCACTCCCATTAATAAGCTGTGGCCCTCAACTTTAGTTGTATGGCCTCCACTGGAAGCCCTGGGTCTTTGCTAAGTTTTCTCCACTCTGGCTGGACCAATGTGCAGCTTCCCAGCTCCAAAAATCCTCTGAAACCTCATCCCTGCTGCCCACCTACAGCATCTGTCCCCCTAAGCCTTTTTTTTTTTTTAGTTGGGGTGGGGGGGTCTTGCTACCTTGCCCAGGCTGGCCTCAAACTCCTGGGTTCAAGTGATCCTCCTGCCTCATCTTCTTGGGTAGCTGGACCATAGGGACACAATGCTCACATGACTTCATCTGTTTTCTTGCCTTTTGATGGGGGTGGGTGTTAGGAGTCACCCATGCCTCAAGAAGGAGAATTGTTATTGCTTTTTATTTTTATTTTTGTTGCTGGGGGTCAAACCCAGTAGCCTTGTACATGTTGAGTGTTTTTTTTTTAAAATCAACTTTACTTATTTAAAACACAAGATTTAGGGACTTAAAATGAGTAATGCCAATCTCAAAATATTTTAGCATATGATAATCATCGCAGTACTTGTGAAATTATTAGGAAAGAATCTAGGGAAATTTTGTGTGTTCATTCAGATTGTTGGAGATGATTGGTGAGCCTGAAAAAATATATTCTTCAAATAAAAGCTGAATAAAAGTAAATACAGAACATACAATGTCTCCATTTATTTACAATAAAACACTCATTTCCAGAGCCCAGTTCAATTACTTTTATTTCCAACACATGTGTAACTACTGTCACAATCAAAATATAGACCATGTTCATCCCTTTGAAAAGCTTCTTTGTCCCTGGGTTTGCTCCCTGGTACTGCAGAGAAAAAGAAAAGAAGAAAGGAAGGAAGGAAGGAAGGAAGAACTTCCTGTGCCCTCAAAAGAGAGACTCATATAGAATTTGGGGGTTCCTTCTCTGCATCTGCCTCTCTTCCCCCATCCCAGCTGCCCTCGATGACCTTGCACTCTCTCTCTCTTCTCCACCCAGTGGAACTCTTCTTGCCCTGGGCTCCATCTCCCGTGGTTCAGAGTATGTCCACAGGTGAAAGCCAAAGAGAACTTTGTCAGTGAGCATAGCTCTGCATTGATAGATGTCCCAGGTAAAGAATGCATTGATATATTTTATCCAACCTTTCTAGTTGTTTATGGCAGAAGCCAAGAAAGAATAAATCTGATGCCAGCTACTCATCATCACACGTGGCAACAGGAGTTTTGAAATATCTTTTTTTTTTTTTTTTTTGGTGGTGGTGGGGGGAGTACTAGGGATTGAACCCAGGGCTGCTTTACTACTGAGTTACATCCTTAGCCCTTTTAGTTTTTTATTGGAGGCAGGGTGGCTGAGGGTCTATGCTAAATTGCTGAGGCTGACCTTGTACTTGCCGTCCTCCTGGCTCAGCCTTGAAAGTCGCTGGGATTATAGGTGTGCACCACTGCGCCCAGCTAAAAGCGTCTTTTAAAATACACATTTGACATGTTAGCTAAATCAAAGAATATGAAGAAAACACCTCACCAAAGTGTTTCCATATGACAATCAGAGTGAGAGCCCTGCTGGATTTAGAAGAACACCAAAGACCTGATGGGATGGCTCTAGAGTCCGAAGGGTGGGGTTATAATCGGCTACCTGCTCCCTTGGGTATCTGAGAAGCCAAGTTGTGATGGTCAAAGCAGCCACTTGGGAGGTCTTCTGGAGTGTGACTTTAGACTTGGAGCTGGGTTTGCATTTTGACTAGGATATTTACTGTGTGTCCCAGGAACAAGGATATAACCACTCTGGGTTTGGTTTTTTTTCATTTGCAAAACCAACAGAATGACATCATTTTAGGATTATTTTAAGAGCTAAAGGCAGGGGCTGTAGCTCACTTATGAAGTCTTGCCTAACAAGCCTGTGGCCCTGGGTTCAATCCCCAGCATCACCGAAAAAAAAAAAAAAAAAAAGAGAAATGGGAGGACCATTTAAAGCTCAGCAGGGTACTTTCTACCTAAGAAACTCTTAACAGTGATCTTTACGACACAGAGATGCTTAGTACCCTAAGTACAAAGTACTAAGTTTCATGGGCACCATTTTTTTTAAGAGGGGGGGAGGGAGGGAGGGAGGGAGAGAGAGAGAGAGAGAGAGAGAGAGAATTTTTTAATATTTATTTTAGTTCTCGGTGGACACAACATCTTTGTTGGTATGTGGTGCTGAGGATTGAACCTGGGCCGCACGCATGCCAGGCGAGCGCGCTACCGCTTGAGCCACATCCCCAGCCCCCCATTTTTTAGAGCCCAGCACCTAAATTCCCCTTTCTCCATCATGCCAAGGCCCCTCCATTCCTCCCATTCCTCAGGACTAGAGTGACTATCTCTGAGGCTTACAAATAATGCTGTTATGAACATTTTTTTAGTAGTTTTTTTTTTTCTTTGGGGGAGAGGGTGTACTGGGGATTGAACCCATGGGTGCTTAACCACTGAGCCACATCCCCAGCCCTCACTATCTCTGTTCTCTGCTCCCTGGTGGCTAGGTGGCAACTGGATGATCCTGCCAAAGGAGAAATGAGAGTTCTATTTTGGCAGTGGGTGCTGAGGCAGATCCAGGTCCACTGGCACCATGGCCAGTGTCCTGACCAGACCAAGCCTGGGGTGTGACCAGCCGGGTTCTCTGCTGCCAGTCACCCTTGATTTTTGTCCATTTTCTCATCCTGGGTTTCCAACCATCATGATCTATGAGCTGCCTGACATGTTTCCAAAAACAAAACCAAATAAAACTTTCCTGCTTCATTAGCCAGATTTGGTTTCTATTTCTTGTTACCAGGAACTCTGATTAGCATACCTAGTGTCAAAGATGATGCAAGTTATCAAAAATGGAGCAGTGAAACACTAGTGGGACTGAGGTGGCCCAGTGACTTTTTCTGCTGGTTGCTCTTAGCTGTAAAAGCAGCAACTTGTGGAAAAAAGAGAAAGTCAACAAAAAGTTGAACCTCAGGAGTAAACAAAGAAGAATGAATTAAAATAACAAATAACACTTTGCCCTATTACATTAGCAAATATGTATTCACACACACGTTTATATATTAAATGATAATAGCTGGCATTGGTAAGGGACCAAAGTGTTCCATCATGTCACACATAGTCTTACAAATAATGCTGTTATGGACATTTTTTTAAATATATATATTTATTCATTTATTTATATCCTACTGCAGTGTTCCTCTTTTTTTTTTTTAGAGAGAGTGAGAGAGGAGAGAGAGAGAGAGAGAGAGAGAGAGAGAGAGAGAGAGAGAGAGAGAGAGAGATTTTTTAATATTTATTTTTTAGTTCTCGGCAGACACAACATCTTTGTTGGTATGTGGTGCTGAGGATCGAACCCGGGCCGCACGCATGCCAGGCGAGCGCGCTTACCGCTTGAGCCACATCCCCAGCCCATGTTATGGACATTTTTGAATATATATGTATGTATGTGTGTGTGTGTGTGTGTGTGTGTGTGTGTGTATGTATATATATATATATATATATATTTTTTTTTTTTTTTTTTTTGCATGGGAATGGGTACTAGAGATTGAACCCAGGGACGCTTAACCACTGAGCAGTTTTATTAAGATTTTATGTAGAGGGGCTGGGGTTGTGCCTCAGTGGTAGAGCGTTCGCCTCGAACATAGGAGGCTCTGGGTTCGATCCTAAGCACCACATAAACATAAATAAATAAAACAAAGATGTTGCGTTCAACTACAGCTAAAAAATAAATAATTTTTTTTTAAAAAAGTAACTTAAAAAAATTTATTTAGAGGGCCTCCCTAAATTGCTGAGGCTGGCTTTGAACTTGCAGTCCTCCTGCCTCAGCCTCCCTGGCTGCTGGGATTACACGTTTGTGCCACCGTACTCAGCCTTGAATATAGTTTTATGTGGAGGTATGTATTCATTTCTATTAGGTAAGAATAAGAATGACTGTGTCATGTAGTAACTGTGTGTTTAGTCTTTATTCATTTGTGTGTGTGTGTGTGTGTGTTTGGGGGGGTGTTGTGTGTGTGGTGCTGGGGATTGAACCCAGGGCCTGGCATATGCTAGGCAAGTGCTCCCCCTGAGCTACAAGCCTAGCCCACTTAAAAAAAATAATAAATTTTTATTTTTTATTTTGAGACAATTTCTCACTAAGCTGCTGAGTCTGTTGACTCTGCCTTCCCAGTACCTGGGGTTATGGTTGTGTACCACTGACTGAGCCTTGAAAAAAAAAATTTTTTTTTTTCTGTAGTGCTTGGGCTAGAACTCAGTGCTTCATGTATGCCAGGCAAGTGCTCTACCACTGGGCTATCTCCTCAGTGCTTTTGATATTATTTTGAGCCAGAGCCCAAAGTAAGCGTTCTGGGCTGGCCTCAAACTTATGATCCTCCTGCCTCAGTCTCCTGAATCACTAGGATTACAGGTGGGCACCAGTGCACCCAGTAGTGAGTTTGATCTTTTAAGGAATTGCCAAACAATGTTCTAAGGTCCTTTGACATTCCCACCAGGAGCGTAAGAGAGTTCTGATTTCTCCACGTTCTTGCAACCCTTCTGATTGCTTGCCTTTATTTTAGCCCCGGTGCTTATGGTTTGCATTTTCCTGATGGCTCCGTCTCCTTCCTTCTCCTATGCTCAGAATCCAGATGTTCTCTTTCTTTCTTTTTTGGTATTGAGGATTGAATCCCTCAGTGCTTTGCTATTGAGCTACATCCCCAGTCCTTTTAATTTTTTTTCTGTCCTTTTTTTGAGACCGGGTCTTGCTAAAAGTTGCTGAGGCTGGCCTGGAACTTGTGATCCTCCCACCTTAGCCTCCTGAGTTGCTGGAATTACAGGCATGTGCCACTGTGCCTGGCCTCAGAGGCTCTCAAAGGTCCCTGAGGGCTGCTGTCACCATTCCTTTGCTTCTCCCTCACCACACTCCCTAATGCTCACCCACAGTGGTGACTCTTCAGGTTCTGAGGAAAAACCTTAATGAGCTCAGAATGTCAAGCCAGAGGGAACTTTGCTTTCATTCAATCCAAACTGCCTATTTTACAGTTGAGGAAACTGAGGCCTACAGGGACGATGGCTGCTCGTTGTGTCAGTGTGCTACAGGCAAAGAACCCAGACTTGCTTAAAGGAGCACGAGAGCCCTGGGTTTGGTTCTCATTGATCTGTGTCACTCTCAGCCACTTTCTGGACCTTCTGGAACAGCAGTTTCTTTAGTTGTATAATGGAGACGGTATCTATTATGGGGTTGGTTTGAGGATTTGAAATATTTAACATAGTAAGTGTTCACTAAATGAATTGTTTAATTTTGGAATAGTTACTCTTTACACACCTATGATAAAAAGAGATTCCAACAGTACCAACGAGCATACAGGGAAAAATGAAGCTCCTTCTCACGTCCTTCCTGGGGACTGCCACTGCTAGTGGGGTCCTGTCTTTCCTTTCAGGCCTCTTCTGTGCAGTGACGGGGGGCTGGAGTGGTGGGGATCACTAACCAGCCTGCCTTTCTAGGCTGATCTTTCCTACTTTGCCCCCTCAGGCCCCCTTTTCCCACCAGCACACAGGGCTTGGGGCTCTGTTATTTATCCAACTCCTCCCGCTCCGGCTTCCTCCACCTGGTAATGATTTCCTATGGAGTCTCCCAGGTGTCTCCATGGGGACAGTTTTTGCTCCAGTTTCCATGGCAACTCTTCAGGTTGCCATGGTGACACTTAAGTGATTATTTGGAGACCCTTAAATAAATCACCCATAGTGGTATATACTAGAAGTGTTTGGCTTTGGCTCTTGTATTTGGGGCCAGATTTGAGGCCCAGGCCCACAGGCAGGAAAGGGGGGAAGAGAGAAGCGGGAGTCAGGGCCCATAGCCCTGGTTTCAACCCTGTGAGGGGCCCTCTCTGGGCAAAGTTGGAATTGAAAGTTGTGAAGTGGTACGAGGACAAGAGGAATCAGGCTTGTATAGTCCTTGAATAGGGACATTTTGCCGCCAGGACATCTGAGCTGAACTGTGGGTTCAGGATGAGGAGCACCTTCAAAGGAGCCATAAAGTGGGCAGGGATTCCGTCCAGGCCTGCCGACCTCAGGAGGCCCTCAATTCCTTCCCAATGCTACATTCTAAGGGGGAATTTACAGTTGAGTCCACTCTTTCAGATATTTATTTATTTGACCAATATATTTAAAAATTGCAGGGGGCGTGTACTGGGGATTGAAAACAGGGCACTCGATCACTGAGCCACATCCCCAGCCCTACTGTGTATTTTATTTAGAGACAGGGTCTCACTGAGTTGCTTAGCACTTAGCTTTTGCTGAGGCTGGCTTTGAACTTGCAATCCTGCTGTCTCAGCCTCTGGAGCTCCTGGGATTACAGGCATGCACCAGTGCACCTGGCTAAAAATTAGCTATTTTTTGGTGCTGGGGATTGAACTCAGGACTTTGCACATGCTGAGCACATGTTCTACCATTGAGCCCTTAGTCTGACACTACTTTTAAAGCCCCTGATGTATGCCAGGCACTGTGCTAAGCCTTGAGGATAAGCAGAAAATACAACAAAAATCCCTGTGCTTGTGGAGCTCACATTCTACCAGGGAAGAGAGACAACCAGCAAGATAAGTAGAACATCCAGTTTATATGGTGCTTTTGGTATCCTGGACAGTGGCGAGGGAATGCCAGGATCAGCTGCAGCTCCTGCTGACACCTGGGGTGGGGGTCTCTGGGCAGAGTCACGGGGCTCAGCTCCAGGTCTCAGGACAGTTCCTCAAAGGGAGGAGTGTCAAGTGCGAGAGAGGATCTGGCTGAGACTTACTCTATGAGCAGCTACCAGTTCCATCCACTTGTGTGGCAGCACAGCTAAGCCACACACAAATCCCTTCCAGCCTGGATGCCTCACAAGATGCTTGGAAGTCGACGGACACAGCTGCAAGTCTAATCTCCATTTACAGACTGGGAAACTGAGTCACAGAAGAACAGAGGCAGCATACCTAAGGCAATGCTGCTCATGGGCAGCCCAGTGAGGACTACAACTTGAGTCTCACGCATCTTAGCCCAGGTCCATTTCTGCCAGACCAGAGGATTTATCACCCAGTCTGCAAACTCTTGCCTACCCTAGGCACTATGTCACAGAAGACTGAATGAGTTACTTGTACACCTGGGAGACCAGTATAGTCTAACTGGGGAGAGTTTGTTTGCTGTTATTTTTAATGTCAACCTCAGTTGATGTCATGCTCCCTTGACTTGGAACTTTATCACTGTCTACTCATGCCTGACATGTGTGACAAAAGAATCAGTCAGGCCTGTTTACTGGAAGGATAGACAGAGGGCACAGGAACACCATTCTTCTAGCTCCTGACTTCCCCAGCCTATCAGGGGCTCTTCCAGAAAGTGAAGGTTGAGAAGCACAAGCCTCAAGGCCTGGGTAGCCGAGAAATCTTTCTAAGGAGGTGGTGAGGTTTGGGTCTTCCCACACGGGGCTCTCTTTGCCTTTTCTGAGTGTGGATTTCCCACTTTCAAATAGACCTTGGATTTTAGGCCAGGTTAACAGGCAACAGAAAATGACTTCTGGCAGGTTGAAGCTCCAAAAGGCACTTGCTGGAAATTTGCTAGGGTAGGAAGTGAAGGAGTTGAATGGCCGACCTTAGGCTGTATGCATTGAGCACTTGAAGCCTGAGGTGTAAAACATGCTGGATTTCCAAAACAGCAGGAAGCATGTTAAAACGTCTCAATTTTATGTTTTATGCTGATGACATGCTGAAATATTTTGGACATGTTGGTTTTAAATAAAAAAGTTGAAATTAATTTCTCCAGTTTACTTATTTTTTCCTTTTTTTGCATGGTCGCTTTCCTTATGGAATTAAATCTAGTATTATATTAGTCAATAATTGCTCAACAATAATAGAGAACTACATTACAAATAAACTGGAAGCCAGATGTGATAGTGCACATCTGTAATCCCAGCAGCTTGGGAGGCTGAGGCAGGAGGATCAGAAATTCAAAGCCAGCCTTGGCAACTTAGCGACATACTGGGCTGGGACTCAGTGGTTAAGCACCCCTGGGTTTAATCCCTGCTACCAAAAGAAAAAGAAGAATGAAGAAAACAATTTTATGTATCATTCTATGCCCGTGACCCAGCATTGGAGTTCAGATGTAGTAGTTTGGCAGTCATGTTATTTTGGAACGAATGTTTGACAGTCACATTTTCCATCAGTTCAGGACCATTCTGAACTGCCTGATACTGCTAAGGAAATATGATCTAATTTAAATGTCAATGTTTATATACATATAACTCAGGCATAACATTTTCAAGAAAGGAAAAGGGAAAGTGAAGAAGTCAGGGTATTAGTTCTGCATTTCTTTTTTTTGGGGGGGTGGGGTGGGGGGAGAAGTCCCTGGTCTCACCCCACTCCAGCAGCACTCCATCTGAGGAGTTTAGGAGAATATTCTGAACTTTGTTGAGCCCAAATGGGAAAAAGGTCTGATACACCACAGGCAGAGATAGGATCCTCTCCCACTTCCCGTCCCTCCTGTTTCTTTGCTAACAGAGGCCCCTATTTTTAGCGAGGCACATGGCCACCCAGAGTCCAAACATTTTCCAGCCTCCCTCAAGCTGGGTTTGGCTAGGTTCTGGCTGAGGGGATGTAAACAGAAGTGTCAAGTGACTTTGGGGAACTTTCCTTAAAGGGCAGTGCCAGGCCTCTTTCCCTATTTCTTCTGGCTGGAGGGCCTGGAGCTGGAGTAGGCACCTTAGAGAAATGAGGATGGGGCCATATCTAAGGCACTGTGGAGTAGAAGGCTGGGGGCCCAAGGTCCCTTCCTGGCAACTCTGAAACCACTGTCTTATCACCAAAACGCTCACTTGTGAGTTTCATTTTTTTGAAACTGGAGATTAACCACTGAGCTGCATTCCCAGCCTTTTAAATTTTTTTTTTTAATTTTTAAAAATTTATTCATTTAGTTTTTTAGTTGGACACAATATTCTTATTTTATTTTTATGTGGTGCTGAGAATTGAACCCAGGGCCTCACACATGCTAGGCGAGCCTGCTACCACTTGAGCTACATCCCCAGTGTCTAAGTTGTTTAGGGCCTCACTAAGTTGCTGAGGCTGGTCTTGAACTTGTGATTTTCCTGCCTCAGCCTCCCAAGTGGCTAGGATTTTGGGTGTGTGGCACCATGCTTGGCTCACTTGGGAATTTTTGTCAGGAAAGAAAATCTTAGCATCCAGGGCTGTGTCAATCTGCAGTTTTGGTCACCCTGTCCTAACCAATGACAGCAACCTCCCACCTGATTAGCTGGTGCCTCCTGCTTTTGAACTCAGGGGCACTCCACCATTGAGCCACATCCCCAACCCTTTTTTGTATTTTATTTAGAGACAGGGTCTTGCTGAGTTGCTTAGCATCTTGCTTTTTGCTGAGGCTGGCTTTGAACTCATGATCCTCCTGCCTTGAGCTCCTGAGCCACTGGGACTGCAGGCATGTGCCACTGTGCCTGGCTGGTGCCTCTGCCTTTCTCTTGTTATCCTTGGAAGGAAAGACTCAATTACTCCCAGAGCAGAACACTCCAGTAACTTCCCAAACAAGTGCTGCTCCAATATGACTCAATTTCTTTACCATTAGGTACTGGTGTAAACAAAACAAAAAACAAAACAAAACAAACAAACAAATAAAAAAAACCAAGACCTTCAGAAGCTACAAAGTCAGAAAGGTACAAGAGATTTGTCCAAAATCACCAGGTAGAAAATGGCGATGAGGGTGGGGATTTGAATCCTGACACTCTGATGACACTTAGCAAGTTTTCTTGGGCCTAAACATTTACACGTTCATATACTGTAAACACACTGGGGGGTCTGGGGAGGATGGCAATGTCCTTCCCAGTTATGAGACTTGTGTCCTCTTCTCAGGGCACAGCTTCTGGAATCCACAGATTTCCTCCTAGAGAAGGAGGCCCATCAGAGGACCTGTCAGGAGGTGTTGGAACCGGAGGACCAGCCAGTCACGGCAAGCTTTCCTTTGCTCATGTGCTGTGTGTGACAGGCCCTGGGTGCTGCTGCTTGCCTCAAGAGTGCTGGGCATGCTGGCCAAATTTGGTCCTGACCCTCTTTGCTCCATCCCTTCTGTTGGATTCTTTATAGATGCATAAATATCTGCAGCTGGGCAGGGTGGGATATACCTGTAAGTCCAAGCCCAGTGACTCGGGAGGCTGAGGTAGGAGTACCCCCAGTTCAACGCCAGTTTGGGAAACCTAGAGACCCTGTCTCAAAAAAAGAAAAATCTAATTGGCTTGTTTACTGCTGCAACCCTAATTCCTAGATGGGTGCCTTAGGTATTGCAGGTCCTAAATCTTCATTGAATGAATGAAAGAACGGTTAAATCAGGAACCTGGTCCTGGCCAGGGGGCACTTCCAGTGTGGCAGCTTTGGAGACCTTCTTCCACTGTCTCCTGCTGCATTAGCTTCAACACAGGGCTGACTTCATCCCTCACCTTCCTAAATCTCAGAGGCGGGAGGGTGGGGCACTCATGGTGGTGTTCAAGCACCCAGAGAGGTGCGCTTGTGGCAGGGGATATTTCCTATTTCAGGAGCCCGAGCTCATACAAGTCTCAATTGCCCTGTTTCAAAACCCACAAGGATGACACTGCTATAGTTTTACATACAGCAAGGTTCTCCTCTTGCATTTTGGTATAAAAATAAAGAGGTCTGCCAAGAGACAGCAAAAATTCAAGAAAAATAATCATTATACGGTGTCAAGTTCAATCAGACATGAATCAATGTGAATACACATGGATAAATCCTTAAATAGAAACACGGCACCATAATTTAACTGACAGACACAGAAAGACTCCAGAATGTCTCTCCTACCCACGAAGTGCTGACAAAGCAGGGGGCTATAATCAAGTCAAGAGCTATCTTAATCCCCCTGGTCCACAAGATGTAAACGGAAAGGGCCGGGCAGACCTCTATAGTCAGAAAGAGAACTGCTCATGGATGAGTTGAAACATAAAATGTTTTCTTATTTCTTCCAAAGAGGTCCAGAGAGTAACATCCAAACCCTTTCCTGAGATCACTATTGAGAATCCTGCTACCATGTCTCCAGTCTGCTGGCAGAAAGCCAATGCCAGGGCAGAAGGATGATCACAAGGGCAAATTTTAACACTGTCACAGAACAGTGGGGAGCAGAGAATGCTGCCCATGTTGATGCTGTGGTGGTACCAGGAGGGGGCAGTGTCCTCTGGGCATGTGGCTTCTCACTGGGTGACTGCCCCACACCTGGCTGGATCCCAGGGTGATGTGGGTCGATCTGCACCCATAGGTCACTTATGTCTCCCACCAACCTGTCAGCGTACACTGGAGTGCTCCCCCAGTCAGGCCCCGTAGTAATACGTTATGCTGCAGGACAGCAGGCCTGGCTTTCCCTCCCTGGCCATGCGGTGTCCTCCAGGGCTCTTGGACTAGATCAGGCCTGTGGCTTACTTCCAAGGCAAGTTTTCAAGAAGGCACTTGCATGTACACGTGGGGTCCCTGTGGCCCTCCCTGGGTTACGTGAGGAGCAGTGCCTCAGTGAGGTGCTGAGTGGAAACCCTGAGTCAGCAACTGTTCACAGCCTTAATTGTTGTGAAGGGAGGGATGGGGGCGAATATTAAGAAAAAAGGCATTTCCCCCATCATTTGATACCTTGATGCAGACAAAACATAAGGCCAAGCTACAAATTTTAATGGAATTCTAAAAACAACTCGGGTCAAGAATTGCTAACTTAGGAACCTCATCAGTATGGGAAAGAAATCATGGATTCTACCTTCGATCCAAAAACTAACAGCAACACTGAATCCCTTAGCAGCATTAACTCAGAACTTGGGAAATCAACAAAGGGACATCCAAAGCATTAAGCACAGTTCTAGAAAATACTGCTTCAATTCTTTTGGTGTCCTCTTTTACCACATCCATCTCTTTAATCACTCAAGCAATAACCTCCTGTCCCTTCAGTTTGGGCTGTTGTCTATTGGAGAGCGGAGACAGTTGAACCTGCTGTCACTGCAGCAGCAGACCTTTAGGAGTGACTGGAGCAAGAAAATAGTGTCAAATCCCTGCTTTCTGGTCATCTCACTCCCTGGGCAGAGAAGAGCCAGAACAATGTGACTCATGTGGGCAGGGAAGTGGGGGGACAAGCCCCACAAAACGCTCTTCAGGGGTAGGGGAACTGCAGCCATTGCCACTTATCCCTGGCTCTGAGCCAGTCGGACTGAGCAAATTCAGCACAAAGAACACATTGTCCCCAGGAGCAAACCCCCTCTTAGAAGATGAGCTACTTGCATTTCTTTCCTATGTTGCGTGAAACCTCTTCCAAATCCCTGACAGACCTCCAGCAATGGTGCTGGCACCAGGCAGCAGCCTGAGTAAGCCCAGGACACCAGGCTGGTTTTCTTCTGACAGCCTCAGTGTCTGCTTTCTATTGTCCCAGGAGATTTATACTCTTCAAGGGAACTATGTTGCCAGCTGGGGCACATCCCCAGCTCCAGCTGCTCACCCCCTACAAGGGCCGCCTCCTATCCTGTCTTGGCTGGTGCCTGCCTATGACCAAGAGCACTCCTCTCCCACCACTGCCCCTGGGATACTTTATAGGCCATTGGTTCTGCACCAGCCCTGCACCCTTCAGTTCTGGGAGGTGGGACAGACAGGGAGACATCTCAGGAGGGGTGTGGATGTCAGCAGAAGGCAGCGCTGGCAGCCTAGCCAGCTGTGTATCATCTCTGTGGGTACTGCCAGGTTCTAAGATACCTTGTCCCCACCTCAAGAGGCTCTTAGCTTTATGGAGGCTTCTATAGGACATGGAGAATAGCTTTGGCTTTTGAAACAAGGTAGGGCCCCACTATGGGTCAGAGGTAGAGGAAAACAACAGGATAGACACAGCATTTTAAAGACAATAATTCAGAGGTGCTTGGGCCTCTCAACAGTCTCCGCTCAGTTACCAATTCTAGATGGTCCTATTTGCTTAACCAGCTTTTCCAGTTTCACTTTAATGCTTCCTTGGTTTCTATAGCTTCTTGGTTTCAAAAAGAAAACAAAACAAAAACAAAAATTCCAAATCCCTCAAATGGAGCAAATAAATAATAGTAAGTAATAATATTTACACGTGTATGCCACATTGAGAGGTTCCAGAATGACCAAGTAGAAGAAACAGGAACGTGCCCTGGCCTGCATGGGACCTCAGACCTGGCTCACAGTCAGGCGTGAAGACACCTGGGAGCTGGTAGAGGCTATGCAGTGAGGAGGATGGGCAGTGACTCCTGGCTGTGCCTCTTCTTAAGTCCAGGGAGGGAGGGTGGTAGGAGGTGCTGATAACCAACAATCCAGCTCTCAGTGCCCCAGAGCAGTCAGGTATGGGCTGTCCTGTATTAGAGGGTGAGCTGCTCCTGGAGATGTCAGGGCCCCCTCTGACCACTGGCACAGGTCTCTTTAGGCCACCTGCAGACGGCACAAGGAGCTGAGATGTGAGAAGCTCCCCTCTTTCCCAGACTATGTGACAAGAGGGATATGGAATTCATTTGTGTCGAAGATCAGAGGCCTCCTAGGAGGGTTTGGGTCCCTGTTGGCTTTGTGGAGCAGCTTGAAGAGCCCAGTTCCAATGTTCATTGGGATTCCCATGATGATGCACTCGGACACCCCTGGAACCAAGCAGAATTGAGATCAGAAAACTCTCAACACATAGGTGGGTTTTCAGGAGGAACAGTCTATTGAATTAGGCACTAGAAAACTAGAATCTGAGTTCTAGCTCCATAGCACATCAATTGGTTGAACTTGGAAAATCACTTTCCTTCTCATCTATAAAGGAGGATGGCTCTGAAGCAGTGGCCTGGTACTGTGCGCCTGGGAAGGTGGAGGGACTTTTGTACCCTCAGGGAGGGACACTGTCTGCTCAGGGCCCAGCAGACTGTTTGGAAACTAAAATATATTCAGCTAGTTCTCTTCCAGATGAGCCAAGGCATTCTGTAGCCTCTGCCATTGAGAACATAACCTAGACAGCTAGGGTACTGAGTTTGCCACCCACAGCATCTGTAGCTTAGGTCCTGGAAAGAAGCAAACAACTGGGATGGCAGTGAGCAGATGTCAATGCCCTTGGAAACCGTAGCAGGCAGCTGTCAGTTATGCTCAGAGGAAGGGGCTGGGCGAAGCTTACCAGCTGCCCAAGCCTGGAAGAGAGACCCTCAGAAGGAAGGCTCCTGCAGAATTCCACAAGTGAGGGGTGGTGCAGAGTCTCTGTATAAGCTCTAGTTTGGCTTTTAGAAGTCTCTGTATAAGCTCTAGTTTGGCTTTTTAGAAAGCAAATTCTGGCTTTGCATCAGGCTTCTAAAGCATGAGAGTGGCTACTCTGCTCCGTGCTTCATGCAACAAGGAACCAGACAAGCAAATAACCAAACAAAAACACGTACTGAAGGCTAACCTGGCTTTCAGTGTGCTAAAGGACCAGGAGGAGAGAAAATTTTTCAAAGTGGGGTGGGGTGGCTGTGCTGGATTACAAAGGGTTGGGCGGTGGTGGAGAGGCAGCAGAAGGAGGTAGGGCAGTCAAGCCCAGCTTCCTGGGGTCAGGGGTGGGTTGCTGGGTTGCAGTCCATGTCAGCAGACTTGCTCTCCTTTTGCTTACAGCCTTGGCCTCCTGTTCTCCTCTGCCTTCCTCTCACCCCACATCAATCAGTGCTTCTTTTTTCTTTCCTCTCACCCTTCTTTAACTTGAAGAACTGTGTAATTTCTTTTCCTCTTCCTCTCCAATTTGTGCCTCCCCCCACCTTTATTTGTGATGGGGATCAAACCCAGGGCTTCTTGAACATTAGGCAAATGCTTTACCTCTGAGATATACCCCAGACCCCATGTAGCTTTTAAAAGGAGAAAAGGGTAAAAAATAAGTGACTGTTCTGAATGAAGCCCCACCTAGCCATTCTCTATTTAACAAATCCACACAAGAGTAGGAATTGTGACAGGAAATGGCTACCAGGAAGCAGAGCTCTGGCTTGGGCATGGCAATCAGGCTTGCAACCTGCTTGGATCTAACTGGGGGGGAACTTGGGGCAGGTTGCTGAACATTCCAAGCCTAGCCCTGCACCAATGCCCCCCTTGGGCCCACAGAGTCTTCCTGTGGACTAAGGAAGGGTACAGAAAGGCCCAGGACTCAGTGCTGACTCAGGGACAGAGGTGGTCTTAAAAACACTGTTGAGCACTCCCTTGTTCCTAGGCCAGGACACCTGCAGGGACACTTTGTGGTGTGGGGAGCACAAAGCTTAGTGTAGTGCAGGGCGAGCTGGCAAGCAAGTTTGGTTGCCCTCGGTCTCATTGTTAAAGGTGACCTCCCAGGTGGGCTGAGAGCCTCAGCACACTTGGTGCCTGGTACAAGGGCTTCACAATGGAAATGGAACACCAGCTGCTTCCCAAGGAGACAGGACAGTGGGACCACCCCGCTGGCGCTGAGGGGGCCGTGCTATTGCCTTGTTGACACACTGGGTGCAGGATCAACACAGCAGACTACTTCAATAGCTAAAAGAAATTCCATTCCAAAACACTTAGGGTTGATCTTTTCTTCCTGGTCATAAAACTACCTGTATCTATAGAGGATAGCCTTCTTAGAGAGGGCGTGGGAGAGAACAGGGTGCTATAGTCAGGCTTTGGAGACAAGAGATTGACTATTTCTAATTCTGTAATCTCTGCCTTTATTCTTGAAAATAAAAGCTCTAGGGATAGAATTGTAGCTCAGTGATAGAGCACTTGTCTAGCATGTATAAGGAGCTGGGTTTAATTCTCAGAACTGTATATAAATAAAAAAAAATAAAGGTCCATCGACAACTACAAACAAAACAAAACAAAACAAAAAAAAAAACATAAAAAATAAAGGCACTGCCTGCTTAGTGTGTTCAATTCAACCCTTAAGAAGCCCTAACCATGGGCTAACCTGTAAATAATAAATGCCCCCACCTTCTTTTTGTTTTGATAGTACTGGGGTTGGAACCCAGGGTCTTGTGCATGCTAGGCAAGCACGCTTCCCCTGCCCTTTTAATTTTACTTGGGGACAAGGTCTTGCTAAGTTGCCCAAGCTAGCATCAAAGATGTGATCCTCACTGGGCATAGTGGTGTATACCTACAATCTCAGTGACTCAGGAGGCTAAAGCAGAAAATTGCAAGTTTGAGGCCAGCCTCAGAAACTTAGTGAGACCCCAAGCAACTTAATGAGAACCTGTCTCAAAATAAAAAAGCAAAGGGGCTGGGGATGTGGCTCAAGCGGTAGGGCGCTCGCCTGGCATGCGTGTGGCCCGGGTTTGATTCTTAGCACCACATAAAAATAAAATAAAGATGTTGTGTCTGCCGAAAACTAAAAAATAAATATTAAAATTCTCTCTCTCTTTAAAAAAGAAAAATTAAAAATCATCCTGTTTAAAAAAAAATAAAAATAAAAAAGCAAAAAGGACTGGGGATGCAGCTCAGTGGTAAAGTGTCCCAGAGTTAAATCTCCAGCTCCCCCTACCTCCAAAAATAGGGTTCTCTAGCCTCAACCTCCCTTGGCCTCTTGAGTTGCTGGGATCACAGGCTTGAGCTCCTGAGCCTGCCTCAATAAAACCCTTTGATTCTGCTTCTAGAAACACCAAACCTACCGCACACAGAATCCTTCTGTCCAAAGTAGGCAGCGTCAAAGAGATGGTCAGCTGTCTTCTCAAAAGAGGCCAGCATCAGCACACTCTCCTTCATCTTGGCCAGGCCAAACCTGGTGATACCCAGAACTTCACCCTGTATTGTGGATACATTCAGAGGGCTCTCAAGCTACTCACAAAAGCACCAAACCAAAGCACTGTGCATCCCCTCAATAGTTTTGACAAAAATCAGCCCAACAGCTGTTCATGTCATAACTGCAGGCCTGAGGTTGTCAGTCTAGCCTTACTATCACAGGAGGCAACTGGTCACTGGTGACATGGAGCCTTACACTCCACCTAGATAATGAATTGAGACTCTAACTTAAAAAAAAAAAGGGGGGGGGGAGTCTTGCTTCTTTATTATGGCCCAAAGAACTAAAAACAGAATGAATTTAAAAGCTTAAGTAGGAAAAATGTTAATTCCATTTAGTTAGTTCCATCAAAGAAATGGTGTGCCATCATTAAAAAAGAATATTTAGAAATATTATTTAACAATACAGAAAACGTTTCAGTTAAAAGTCAGAATAAAAGCGGTGCACATTGTCTACTTGAACTTATACAGTAAAATCAAATAAAGTAAGACTAGAAAAGAAGACTTAAAACTGATGGTTGCTGGGCCTGGTGGTGGCACACGCCTATAATCCCAGCGGCTAGGGAGACTGAGGCAGGAGCACCGCAAGTTCAAAGCCAGCCTCAGCAACAGTGAGGCAGTTAGAAACTCAGTGAAACCCTGTCTCTAAAAAAACAAAACAAAACAAAATAGGGCTGGGGATGTGGCTTAGTGGTCAAGTGCTCTTGAGTTCAATCCCTGGTACCCCGCCCACCCCCCAAGAACAAAACAAAACTGATGATCTTTCCTTCGTGGTGGCCCTGTTTCTCACTGGGTTTCAGAGGGTCTGCAATACAGACAGGAGTGTTTGGGGAGGTCACAAACTTAATTCCATTTACTGCTGCCCTATAGCATTGCTAGTGGAATACATTTTGTGGGGGAAAAGAAAAAACAAAAAAAACCCAACCAACCAACCTTAGCATGCCACTCCCAGTGTTCCACTTCAGATCACCTACACTTATCCTCTGCCTGGAAGTGGCTGTAGAAGTGTGGTGAACAGGCATAATAGAGTGCAAATACCCCAGCTTACATGGGAATCTCAGGGCTTTGGGCAATAGATAGTTTTGCTTTAAGATAAAACTTAAGACAAAAACTATGCTCTGGCTCTTTTCTACTAACTGGGAGTGTTTGCCATGAGACTGCAATTCTCATGTTGGGACTTTACCAGTACACCTGGTCCTATCACCAAGCCTTGGTTTTTGAGTGACAGCTGCATCTTACTTTCTTTCTAGCATGGTCCTCATAGTAGTATATCTACATGCCTCGCAAGCACCGAAGCTCTGTTCTCCTATGAGTGGGTTTCCAGACGCCCTGGCAGCCCTGCAGCTTCCCCTCCCACAAACCTTGTAGGTCATAAGGTCGCTGAGCAGCATCACGTGCCTCCTGTCGATGCTCATGCCATGGTTAACCATCGTGTACTGGATTTCGTTGATGATGGTTGTGCGGGCAGCCTCAATGCCTAGAGTTTTCTCCACCTAGGGATGGCAAGGGGTGAGTGGAGAAGGCCCCTTCTGGACGCTACTGAATCTTCTGTCTACTTCCTCCTCTGCCCAGAAAATTCAAAGCAAACCCTGCTGTTACCCAAAAATGGATTGCTGGGTAATTCTTAGTGGTAGGCCCAGAGTAAATTTCGAGGGCCTGGGGAAGTGTGCTGGGAATTGGCTGAGGGCCTATAGGAAGCACAGGGAGATAGCTTGACCCTGAGGAGATGGGGTGGGCTGAGTGGTACCTCATAGGTGTTATTGGAGGTGGTCCGGGTGCCTTTCACACCATGGGTGGCCATGACTGCCCGCAGGTTGTCACCTTCCACCAGAAGCTTGTACTTCTCCTTTCCGCTCTGCTCGTCAATGTGGATGACAGCTCTGGATACCTCTGGGATGCCCTGAACTACCACCTGGATTCAGAGACACAGAGGCTCTAGATCCCACAGCTCCCATGGTCTGGCCAACCTGAGAGCCTCAGAATCCAGGAGGCTGTAAGGGTAAGCTCGTCATGCCCTGGTTTCCTAGATTGTCCCCAGTTCTCAGCAGCTATCATCAGTAACTCTAAACCCAAGAGTGTCTATGGGCTGTCTGGGGTCAGGCAGAAAAACACAAATTCAGGTGGACTGGGGTTGTGGCTCAGTGGTAGAGCATTTGCATAGCATATGTGAGGCACTGGGTTCAATCCTCAGCTCTGCATGTGAATAAATAAATAAAGGTGCATCAACAACTAATAAATAAATGTGTATATATATAAAATATATATAAAAATATATATAAAAAACATATTTATATATATACCCCAACAAATTCAGAGAACTATGTCCCTTTCCATAATCAGTTTTATGACAGAACAAAAGGAATCTGATGGGCAGCATTGGTGTGGCAATGTTAAGGAGAAAACGGAGCACTGTCCTGTCTGGGGTTCCACCCCTGGGCATTTACACTGGAGCCAACTGTCTCCCCATAAGCAGCGACCTAGCCTCACCTTGGGGAGGTCCTCCTTAAGGAACTGCAGCACATAGTACATGGAGCTCTTGCTGTTCTCTCTAGGGGTGACACACACCACAGCCTCACCGTGAACAGCCACGTCGCCAGGCTTCACACGGAGCTTGGAAGTGCAAATGGAATACCGCACCGTCTCAGCGTTCACCTGCAAGGCCCAGGTGTGGGCATTACTAATGGAACTTAAGACCTTCCGTTCCAGTAATTCCACCCCTAGTTCACTACTGCCTCTCAAGAAGCTTTTAGTCATTTTCCCCCATTAACATTTTTTTTTTGGTACCAGGGATTGAACTTGGGGGCACTCTACCACTGAGCCACATCCCCAGTCCTATTTTGTTTTATTTAGAGACAGGGTCTCACTGAGTTGCTTAGTGCCTTGCTTTTGCTGAGGCTGGCTCTGAACTCATGATCCTCCTGCCTCAGCCTCCTGAGCTACTGAGATTACAAGCCTGCGCCACCATGTATGGCTCCCTTATTACTTTTTAATACCACAGATATACTGCATATCTGATATGTACATGTGTCTATCTGCTCTACTCAGTTTTTCTTTTTTCTTTTGCAGTGCTGGGGATCGAATCCAGGGCCCTGTGCATGCAAGGCAAGCAGTCTACCAACTGAGCTATATCCCTAGCCCCGCTTTACTCATAAAAAACAAATCTTTTTCACATCGAGAACCAATATTTGGGCTGGGGATGTGGCTCAAGCAGTAGCACGCTCGCCTGCCATGCATGTGGCCCGGGTTCGATCCTCAGCACCACATACAAAGATGTTGTGTCCGCCGAAAAACTAAAATAAATAAATAAATATTAAAAACAAAGAAAGGAAAAAAAAAAAGAACCAATATTGGTTCAGTTCATGGCAATACACGCAGCCCCTGTGGGATGCTCTGGGGAGGTTGCAGGTCAGCAGAGGCCAGGAGACTTCAAAGCTTCAGCGGAACCTCCCATGTATCTCCTATCATCACAGTTGTTCCTGTGCTACACTCCTAGAAGTAACTTGGCTTTTCTGGTTCAAGAGACACAAGGCAGGCAACAATAGATGAGCAAGAGAAGTCTCTAAATTGGAGACTGAGTGCTAAATTTCATACCTAACTGTCATATGGGCAACACATGAATCTGACACTTGACACTGGACTGAAAGAATGTTTTAAACGCTTTACCACTTGAGGGAAAGAGGAAGGTGCCAGGGAGTTACTAAGTTTGCTGTAGGCTCCCTGTCTTCATATATCCCTGAAGAAGGCTGATAATCGTTGTATTATTTACATGCAAATGCCAGTATGAGACCTCAGGTTAAACCAGCCATTTAAAGACATCTACCAAAGCAGCCAGGTGCTGTGCTGGGTAATGGAGATAACAGATGAGCAAGGCACACCGGCCCAAGAGTCCTTCTAGACACTGGGAAGACACAGAGACCAGTTATCATAATGCCACATGCTATCCAAAACCAGGAGCCAAAATACACCTTTTCTCCTTATGAGTTGATTAGCTCAAGTATTTGTTACAGTAACAGAAGGCTGACTAACACAGTATGTCATGGTGAACTGGCACTGGGGCCTACACAAAGCCTCAACTAGTTTTCTTTTCATCTTCAAATGGCCATGTCTGTGTCAGGGTCAGCTTAGAAAGACTGAAAATGGGATGGTACAACGGGGTCTCCAACAATAGAAGCCAAACTGAAGCCCCTGCACTGCCTCCTGTCTTGCGTGGCCCTTGCCCTGGTTTGTCAGCACCTGTGTTGGGGCTGACAGCATGACTTCCTCCACGCATTTAATTAGGTGACTCACTTCCAGTCTCAGAAGTCTAATCCGTTCCAGGGAGAGCTTGACAAGGATAAAGCAGTCATCAGGAAGAAACACTTCTTCGATATACTCGGAAATCTGTGGTGTTGAGACAGCAGAACTTTCATCAATCACTCCCCTCCTCCCAGAGCACACACGCCCAGCTTTTTAGGCAGAGCTAGAACAGCTTGGCCTGCAGCTGGCGTTCCCTCTCAGTGCTGCCTGGCTCCTTTTCTTGTTATCCAGAGGCATCTCTTACCTCCCCCAAGAGGGTTTTCTCAATCCTGCCCTTCACTAGGCGGGCGTAATCCGCGTCATCATCCTGGTCCAGCTGTGCTGTGATGATGGGAGTGCTGTGAGAAGGAAAAACGATCACTGCACGAGGACTGGGCCCGCCTGAGGAGCACTGCTCTGCTCTATCTGAGTGCTATTCACAGTCTCCTGTGACCGTACTTGCCATTTATTGAGCATTTTCTGGGTGTCAGACATGCTACAAAAGCTGAATGAACTCTCATTTGGGTTTACTATTTTTGGAGTGCCTCAGGCAACCCACTCCATCAGTGAATGACAACACTGAAAAATTTTCCAGACAGAGAGAGCCCTGCCCCTTCCTCTTTGGTCCTGAGAAGTGGTCATTTCAGTTCTTCCGTGAGTACATTGACCCTTCAGGTACTTCATTTTCCTCCATCCCTCTCCAGGACCACCTCTTGCTTCTCTGACTGCTGACTATCATTTCCTGTCCTCACTGTTTTCTTTCTTTTTTTTTAATTGATTATTTAAAGCATTACATAGCTCATGATATATCATCTTTCATACATTTGACTCAAATTGTGTTTTGAACTCCCATTTTCACCCCAAATACAGATTGCAGAATCATATCTATTACATATTCACATTTTTACATAATGCCATATTAGTGACTGTTGTATTCTGCTACCTTTCCTATCCCCTACTATCCCCCCTGTCCTCACTGTTTTCCATGGTGTTCTCCTGAACACACAATCCTAGGACTAATCTGACCAGCCACAAGGGGCAGGTAGAGCTCTTACCACCCTGGACATCCACGATCACTGTTCTAGAACCAGGAACAGCTATTTTTCACTTACTGCTATTGCTGTTTTGTTAGATTTAGATTATAGATGAAATTGTGATTTTGGTCATCGAATGCAATGTAATGTATTTCAATTTCTTCTAGTTTCAGACTACCTATGATTCCATCGTAAAATCATGAGGGGCATCTCAGAATATGGCATCAGCTTTATTTAGGCAGTGAATGGCATCAAAGGGATGAAATCTCCAATTTGTCTGGTCATTTTTATCATTTTCTCTTTCTTGTGACTTATGGCTATTTAAAAAAAAATACAAAACTGCTTCCACTTGACTGCATCCAGGATTTTTTTTTTTTTAATTACTGGGGATTGAAACCAGGGGCATTCTAGTACTGAACTAAATTCCCAGCCCTTTTTAATTTTTTGATAGCTTTGCTAAAGTTGCCCAGGCAGGTCTTGAATTAGCAATCCACCTGCCTCAGCCCCCCAAGCAGCCGGGAATACAGTTGTGTGCTATTGCATCTGGAGTGATTTTTTAAAACACCAGAATAGGGGGCTGGCGACATAGCTCAGTTGGCGGCATGCTTGCCTTGCATGCACAAGGCCCTAGGTTCAATCCCCACCACCACACACAAAAAAAAATCACACCAAAATACGATCAACACAGTAAACATGCTACAGAGTGTGAGACACTGTCTCATTAGAGCATCATAGGTATGCGTGGGACACAAGGATCACTGTTCCTCAAGACACAGGGCAGGGAGCCGGGTACCTGATGGCCTTGGAAGCGTTGATGATCTCTTTGATGCGGGGCACGCCCAGAGTGATGTTCATGGAGGCCACACCTGCAAAGTGGAAAGTCTTCAGAGTCATCTGGGTGCCTGGCTCACCAATGCTCTGGGCACAGAGTGCACCCACTGCAGAGCCTGGCTCCATCTGTGCCCTAGAAGGAAAAGGCATGAATGAAAACATAATGTAATAAAGAGAAGTCCAGCAAAAGTACTAGGTAAAGGCTTCTAGTTATTGCTTTTTGTGTGTGTGTGTGTTTGTGGGGTGGGGGGGGGGGAGTATTGGGGTTTGAACCCAGGCCCCTTAACCACTGAGCCACATCCCCAGCCTTTTTAAAAGATATTTTAGAGACAAGGTCTTGCTGAGTTGTTTAGGACCTCGCCAAGATGCTGAGGCTGGCTTTGATCTCACGATTCTCCTGCCCCAGCCTCCAGAGTTGATGGAATTACAGGCCTGAGCCACCATGCCCATAGTTATTGCTTTTCAAGAAAACAAAGATGCCACTGAGGTGAGCGAGGAACTGGTAAAGGGCCAGGCTGTTTGTGACAGAGGAGAAACCCAGCATAGACCAGAAACAGCAATGAAATTCTTTTGGTGCTCAGCATGGGATGAACGGGTCCAACATCCACTGCTTAGAGAAGATCTCAGTGGTCTCCTCTGTAAAGAGTGCACACCCCTGTAATCCCAGCGGCTTGGGAGGCTGAGACAGGAGGATCATGAGTTCAAAGCCATTTGAAGCCAGTTTCAGCAAAAGAGAGGCGCTAAGCAACTCACTGAGACCCTGTCTCTAAATAAAATATAAAATGGAGCTGGGGATGTGGCTTAGTAAGTGGTGGAGTGCCCCTGAGTTCAATCCCCAGAGCCACCCCCTCCCAAAAAAAAAGGCTAACTGAGGGCACTGACAGTGGACAGAGCAGCTAGCACATGCCATATCTCTTGGAGTTTATCCATGGGGAGAAGACACTTGGGAAATTTCTTTGTAATTACTTCCAGGTCAGAGAGTTTCCAGCCTAGTGACTCACTGGAATTCCTAGATCATAGGTGACAAATCTGCTCTAACCCTGGTAGGAAGGAAGTGGTGTTGGTACAGGATTTTGTGCCCAAGGGGAACATAAGGGACAAAAGAGATGTCAGTGGATGCCTGCGGCCTAAGACAATTAGTCTCCCTACCTCATATACTTGTCCCTACAGGTCTCCAGAAACTTTTCTATCTGGGTGGGGGTGATCCGGTCCAACTGGTATAGTACACGGGGCTGGAAGAATAAAAACCACAGTTAGGGTCAGCGCACCTGCAAAAACCTGTGCCGTAACTCGTCAGGGAAGGCCATTACCTCTGTTGTTCCGTTATCATTGATGCCATATTTATCTCTGGTTTTCTTGATCCTCTCAGAAACCCCTTTAATGAATTTTTTTATTTCCTGAAAAATTACACAGCAAACATCAGTTGTATGTTTCTCAATAATCTGGAGATTACTCATTTCATAAATTTCACATATGAATTACCCTGTTTTAGCAGTAGCTAGATATATGGTATAAAGGCTACAGTATGGATACTGGTTGGTTCTACTGCAAAGTGTTTTCCCAAGGATCACCCCATGCCATCGACACCCTGGACACGCTCCACCTTAACTTAGGTCTCTTTACTTCAACTGCCATCTGTGGCCTTTGGCTCACTCACACGGCATGTGGGAGCTCACACTTGCACTCTTCCAGAATCCCACAGGGTCTACATCCACACCCTCAGAACAGGCATAACTGTACTGTTTATAGCTTTCTTTTCTACACTCTTGGTTCTTGAGAGTTTCTTCTGAAGCTCCGATGATCAATTTAAATACCACCAGCTAAAGCACAGTTTTATAGTCAGCACGTGCATTTCAAACACACACCAACAGGCTCACCTTCATTTCACACAAAACTGTTGCCAATCCCCACTTCTCTCTCCCTCTGACCCTCACTTCCGCATCACAACCGTGCTGCCTGCCCCCAGTCCCATGCTCCTTTCCCACTCACAATCAGAACTCCACAAGAACCCCTGGGAGCGGCTCTTGGCCAGACATGACACCCAAGTGCTGTCTGCGCTGCTCTGCACCAGCACTCAAGGCCTCAGGATGACAACACAGGGCAAGGAGGAAGATGAAGAGTTCCTCATGGCGGGTGGCTAACAGAGCAGGGCTGGAGACCACAGACCTCACTCTCTGTTTTTTTTAGCAATTACTCAAAGGGGAAAACCTATCTGTTTTGTTTGTTTATCTGTCTGTCTGTCTATCTATCTATCTATCTATCTATTTATTTATTTATTTTTGCGGTACTGGGGATGGAACCCAGGGCCTCATGTATGCGAGGCAATCCCTGTAGCACTGAGCAATATCTCCAGCTCACCTATCTGTTTAATGATTCCCAGTCCATTATTTCTCCTAAAAACCAAGGTGGCCAGCATTTCTCTTGGATCACCAGAGGAGCAGTTAGCATCCTGTTCACTGTGGGCCACCAAGTTTAGGGGACCAGCTCTTAGAGCATTTCCAGGCTGAGCAGAAGGCACACATCATGCATTAGCAATAATCCTTTAGGTCATTAAGTCTCAGCCCTGACAGCTGGCAATGGCTATCCTGTTTTGATTGAGGGATGTTCATCCATAACTACAAAAAAATTAAAAAAAAAAAAAAAAGAACAGAAAAAAGCTTCATGAGGTCTTATTTCTTGACCTTGGGGAGAAGGCCAGCCCTCCCTGCCCAAAGTCTATTCAGTCTACCTGATAAGTTAAGACTAAAACAAATGTTCTCAAGCACACTGAATCAGAAGCCTGCTTTTGCAAAAATAAAGTCTTATAAAACACCTATAGAGAATTTTCTATTTCTTAGCCCCACTCTATCTTAACACTGTAATGATAAACTTCTTTAGATTTCCATGGACTACCTACAAATCTGTAGGTACTTTTCTGAAAGTAGAACACTAGAATCTACTCTATGTTCTTTTTCCTTTTGAGACAGGGTCTTTCTATATTGCCTAACCCAGTTTGGATTGTCCGAGCTCCTCAAGTGATCCTCCTGCCTCAGTCTCCTAGAAGCTGGAATTACAGGCACACTCCATTGTGCCTGGCTGTGTTCTTACATTTAAACAAATTTGCATCTGTGTCCATTGGTCCATGGTTTACATGCCTTTCCTAACCAGCTAACCAGCTGCTGCCAGGCCTGCAAGACCTGCCTGTGAGGCAGCATGGCCTTAGCCCATCCCCCAGAGCAGGGGGCACTCGGGGCAGAATGAGGTGAGATGCTTTCTCCAAGGTCTGCTATCTGGGTGGAGGTTTCTGTGATGTTGCTTTTGCTCACTGTAACAAAATCAGTCTGTCTTCTGGGAATCCAGGTGGCCAAGGGAGTGCACGAGGGCTGTCCCTTTCCTATGGTCACAGCTTTTTTGTGACTGCCTGAACTGACCAACTCCCGTTCTTCCCATTGGGAAAGTGGGGAGATGTGGAGGGTGACCTGGCAGCTCTGCCATCCTTCTATGCAGACAAAACCTTTACTGAAGAAAGGACTCTTACTAACTAGCAAGAGTTTGGAAATCCAAGAGGCTGTTTTAAAAGTGAAATGCTTTAGACTCACTCATTAATCAGGAGCCTGAGACCACACTGTCAGATAGTTTCAGTTACTATCTGGGAGGAGGGGGGCAGAACAGCTTTTCCTGGTGGGGCACTGCCGACCATGGCAATATTCAAGATATTTTACGGCTAAACTGAATTTTCCCTTGATACAATTCAGTGGACAGAGCCTCCTTTATATTAGTAATCTTTACCCCTGCCACTTGCCTGGCAGTTACTGAGCCCTACTGCTCCAAATGTGGCCACTCCATCACTGAGAGTGAAAGGCTGCTTCACCTGTTGTAGGGAAACAGGAGCCAGAACCAAGGCCACACAGACTCAGGGGTTTTCAGTAGTGAGGAGCTTTGTACACATAAGGAGTGAAAGAGCACATGCAAGAAACCACCACCCAGCAGGCACCAGAATGACATCTTTCAGCCACCATCCACGGGGATGTGCTCCAGTGGCTCTGCTGAACCAAAGGATTTCCCATACACAGGGGTTAGGGCAGGTAATCGGGAAGTTAGTTTTTTTTTTTTTTTTTTTTAAGGACAAATGCTTGGTGGGAATGAAAACCGAAAGAAGCTACCAAGAACCCAGCTGAATCAACCTGAGCATGCTAGAGGGAGTCACAACATGGCAACTGGCAGGCAATTAATCACAGACTAAACAGTTGTTAGCTCTTACACTCCCTACACAGAGTGCGGTGAACGCAGGGCCGATGCCACTGGAGCAGCTCTGCCGCCTCAGCTCTGGCATGGGCTGGACTGGAGAATATTTCACGACTCAGGCAAATCTGTTCCGGTCAAAGGATTTTAGACCCTCAGCAAATCTCAGTTCATCAGACTGAGAGCTACTGGCAGGCAAGGACATGTTTAGTCATGTTTGCACCCCCAGATCTGCAGTGTATCTGATATTCGGTGCAGACTAAACCAGTGCTCTCTAAATAGACAAATACTGCTGGTCAGAAGGTCACCTGGTCAAAGGCAAGAAAGAAACAGGTCCAGGAGAAGCCCATGTTTGCCAGAACTGGGACTCAAATATGTTCTCTCTGATGCTGGCAAAGAGCCAGATTTAACCTGTTATGCTCAGCATTCACAACGTGCTAGCAAGTTACCTCCTTATATGTCTCATAGCCTGTCTCAGTAAAGGTCTTCAAGGGTAAAAAGAAAAATAAACAGGTAAACATAAGCATGAAGAAAAATCAAGTTACAATTCTAATTTAAAAAAAAAAGGAAAAGAAAGAAAGAAAGAAGCAAATATCTGGAGGAAAAAAACCAAAACAAAGACGCCCAGTAATGCATTAGATGTTAAATACAAGAAAACCTGGAAGAGGCACTTTTTAGCCTGGAGTCCACTGGAGGAGGGAAGAAGTGCAGCACTCCCTTTACAAAGCATTCTTCTTTGAGCTTTGCTTTCCATTTGACTTTTGATATACTGAAAGAGATACACTCTTCCTTAGCCTGCTGATCCTGTGCTGTTGGAACTAGAATCAGCACACAAAGACTGATTTTACTGATTTCTCTATCCTTTGCTTTTGATTCTAACCATGATTATAAATATGAAGGAACTGCTGGAGCAGGTCAGTGTAACTGAAAACCAACCGACTCACACAGAAGACCCTAGGAGGGTGTCCAGGTACCAGCTCTGGGAAGAATGAGGAAGGCCAGCTCACTGGATTTCTAATCCGTATTAGTATGAGAAAGAACAATTTAAAGGACATGACAGGAAGAGAACTCTGCTATCACTAAGGATGACTGGGATTCAGAAGTCTGGGGAAAGGAATGGTCCATAGGAGAAGAAGGTGGGCAGTACGGTAGGCTGGTAGCAGAGACAGGGCTCAGAATCAGTTCTCTAATGTATTTTTCTTCTAATGGTAAACTGTTTTTGTGAAAGATAAGAGATAAATTCTTCATGCTGGCTAGTGAGACATTTTCCTAGGCCATTTTTGAGCATCTTAGTAAAGGAACAATCACCTTAGAAAACAAATAAAAACACTAGCTTATGCAATTCACTGGCCAGCACGTGGCAAGACTTCTTGATGCCAGCAAGCTGGATATGATGGCAGCACAGGGCATAGCGTACCTGCAGGAAGCTCTCCTGGCAGCAGAGGAACTCGCTCTTCTTCATGATGGACTCCGTGGTCAGGGTCAGTTCGTTTTTGCTGAGCGCAGGCTCACTCTGACATGGGAAGACTGCCTGAATATCAGAATGAGATGGCATTACGTTGCAGGAGTGAGGAGCAGGGCAATATTATGTAAAGGAATTTAGAAGATAAAGTAATTTTATCCAAAGTGAGCTTTTTGCATTTCTCATTTTTCTTCTGAAACAAATAGTGGACTCTACCTTTCATAAGAAGGTGAGAACCAGATAAATACGTACTCTATCTTACACAAAGACTTTCACACTATTTGGGAGATGTTGTTCTATTACTTCCCAACCTTCAACACAGCCCATATTTGCATTAAAATGGATATTGGTCTTAAAAACAAAAAACAAACACCAAACATTTCAAGAGTAAAAATACTCTAACATTGCCAAGCCCATGGGATTTTCCCAAGTTTTAAATGGCTGCATATTATTCTACTGTGTGGGTAGCTAGAGCACTGTGTACTTGTCTTATCCTCTACTGATGGCTCGCCTGTCCTGTAACCACCTAGAAAAGATATTCTTGGCACATTTAGGCTGTTTCTTTAAGGGCAAATTTCTGTAAGTGGGTCAAAAAGCACAAGTATTTAAATTCAGATCAATATTGTCTCGCTATCTTCCCAAGAAGCTGGTTTGGAATTCTACCTCAGCTATGTATGTGAAATGAGCCTGCTTTCCCATGGCCTTGACTTATAAAACTGGTTTCTATATGCTCTCCTAGACACAGAGAAACCAAAGCCTCTTCTGTTGGCACTTGAGTACTACCAATAGTAGATATTTAAATGAAAACATGTTTTTTTTTTTTTCCTTTTAAAACTGAAAAATTAGGTAGCGTAACTCAAAGAGAAAAGACTAATATAATGCTTAGGGAGACATGACTAAAGCATGAATTATGGTATTCTAAATGGTACCTATATTCTTAGAAAAAAAAATCCTCAGAAACATTCTAGCCTCCCCAAATAATGCTAAGTCTTACTTTGATGTTGTCCAGGACCCTTTTAAACTCCAAAGGTTCATCTTTCCCCTCCATAGCTGCAGGATCTAAGCCGTCTCCCCCATAAATGAACTGGATGATATCACCGGTGGAGCTTCGGACTGTCAAATCATACTGGGAGCAAAGATCTTCAAGGGATTTGACAAGCCTTCTCTGAAGGAAAAAGAAGGGAGTGCTCAGCTGCTCGAAGACCAGTCACTTGTGCAGAGGATGAGAGCTGCAACTCCAAGTTTCAAGGGCATAAGCCCTTATTTTTTTTTACTTTTAGTTTTTTTTTTTTTTTTTTTTTTTTTTTTTTAGTGCAGGAAACTGAACCCAGGGCCTTGTACATGCTGGCAAGACACTGCCACTGAACCCCATGCCCAGTTCATGACCATGAGTACTTTAGTCCCATAAAAACACCAATATTAGAAATCCCCTGAAGCTTCCTTTTACTCCAAGAACAAGACCAAGAGAGTCTCACTGGCCTATGTGGTGATTCAGAACACTCCAACCTCCAGCCACTCTGTATTTTAGAAAACCTGAGATTTAAACTGCATTACCCCCAAAGAACTCTGAGAAAGCTGTTTTCTTAGGCTGTTTTGCCTTTCCCCTCCTTCTCCCTAAGGTATAAATCAGTGCAATGGTTTTTCATTTTTAAACAACCTTAAGCCAGGACCCCTGCAGACTTCAATATGAATTACAGAGGACCAGGCTCAGGCCCTCTTCTGGGACAGAGGGGAAAGAGAAGAGAACAGGGACAGCATTGTGTCTGACCCAGCAGGCAGCAACCATTTCTCAAATCTGCTTAGAGAGAACCTTCCACCAGCAGAATACTCTAGATAGCAGTGTAATGGTGGCTCTGTGAATTAGAAAAAGAAATTCTCCTCCGGACAACTTAAAAAACAAAATTTCATTGTGCCAGAACTAATTTCTTCTAGGTTAACACACTGCTCTGGGAAAGTCACACTACTTTAAAAAGGTAAAGACAAAAAACAGTCAAAACATGCCATGGGAAGAGTGGAAAAGCATTTCACAGCCTGCTGGGTTTTTGACAGGAGCACACTCCCCAACTGAAGGACAGCTTCCCAGCAGAAGATGAACAAGAGTACCAGATAATGACAAACAGGTACAGAGAGGCTGTGGAAATCTCTAGTTTATTGGTCATGGTCTCCCAGCTTGTGAGAGCCACATCTCCAGACCTTTTTTAATGTTTTATTTTGAGACAGGGTCCAGCTAAGTTACTTAGGGCCTTGCTAAATTATTGAGGTTGGTTTTGAACTTGTGATCCTTCTGCCTAAGCCTCCCAAATTGCTGAGATTACAGGTGTGTGCCAGCACTCCAAGCTTGGAGTGTTGCCTTTTGCTGGTATTGTGTTCTAAGTAGTTAAATATATTCAAAATTCTGGGGGTGCTGAGGCTGTAGCTCAGCAGTAGAGTGCTTGCCAAGTATATCCAGGCTCTGAATTTGATCCCCAGCACTGCAAAAAACATTTTTTTTTCCCCCAACAAATATAGTTAAGTTATGGAGTAGAGAACAAAAATGATCACAAGACACTGAAAATAAATCCACTGCTGTGGTCTTCTGGAAGAATACAGAAGAGATGAATCTTCACTCTTTAGCCATTTTAAAGTATGTTTGTGGCAAAGTTTGAGAAGCCAAGCACAGATAATTTCTTAGTTTTACCCTGTAGCCCACAGCTGTACATCACTGAATAAGCAGTTAAGTATCTAAGACCTGTGGTGGGTTCTGGAATAGGTATTGGGGCCAATTAACCTGATATTAATAATGACATGCCTGTAATCCCATCAGCTTGGGAAGCTGAGGTAGGAGGATCATAACCTGGAGGTCAGTTTGGCAACTTGGTGAAAAAAAAAACAAAACAATTTGGTGGGGGAAAAAAAAAAGTCTGGGGGGCTGGAGGTGTAGCTTAGTGGTAGAGCACCCCTGGGTTCAATCCCTAGCACTGCTACAAAACAAAACAAAAAGATGAAATGACATAAATAATTGCAAAGTGGAAAATCCTCTGTGTGGGAGGCATGTATTCCCACCTTCACATGCTAGGAAACAGTCTTGGAAGGTTGAATGAGTGTCCTGGAAAACACTCTTAGCAGGTCCTCCTCTAGTGGAGCTTTGGAACATGCCTGGTCTTGATTCCCCAAGGTATACATGATAATTTGGAATGTATCACCTTTTCTTTGTTCTTTATTTCCAGAGCACCTACATTTCTAAAATTTTTCCTTTAATACTAAAACTGGATACATTATAGCTCATGTGCAAAGCATATCCACACTCAGCAGGGCCTTGTCCTGTTCTGTTGCTAATGGCCTACCTTTCTTCAAGTTACCTGCATGTATCCTGTTTCAGCTGTCTTTACAGCTGTGTCGACTAGACCTTCCCGACCAGCCATTGTGTGGAAGAAAAACTCGGTTGGTGTTAAACCAGAATAAAAGCTATTAGCCACAAAGCCTTTGGCAGCTGGGAGCTAAAGAGAGGCAGAAAAAAAGAAAAATCAAACAAAATAAAGTTCAAGGGTCACAATTCTAAAATCCATTCAAATCAGAAAATGCTCCACCTTTAGACTAAAACTACCTGGCCAATGCACTTCATGAACTGGCAGGCTTTATATGCCCTTGACTAAAAGAGAAATAATTTGGGCAGACCATCCTTACTAGACACGAGGAGGGTGAGGTCCCAGATGGGGCTGGCACAGGTGCTAGTAGCAGGCAAGAAGTTCAGGAAAAGGAGGCCTTGGCTTGGGCTGTTATCTGCCTGCTTTCAAGTAGCAGCCCAAGCAGTTGAGAACCTTGAGACATCCTTCCTGTGGGCCAGACCTGCCCACCTCCAAAACATAACCACATGTTGCTCGTGTTTATGAAGTTTCATTTTGGGACACTGAAAATATTCCAAAAGTACACTATGACTATAGATATGACCTGTGAATATACTAACAGTTGGTGAACTGCACAATTTAAAGTGACAAATTTTATAATACATGAAGTATGTGTGAACACAATGGCAAAAATATATATACCTATACAAAACACTGCACAGAATGGCTAACAGACTTTTATATGAATAGGTCTGTGTTCCTCAGACAATCTAGATGAACAGGACTTGAAAGTTCTACTCGATCCACTAAGGCTTACCTTTGAGTGTTTTTCAAAGTGAGGCAAGGACCTGTTTTCAAAGCCATCTGGCACTCGGGAGCCACTGATAGCTTGCTGTCCCACACAGGCAATCATCTGTGATATGTTAATGAAGGAACCTGGGGAACCAGGTCAGAAATATCCATCACTTACTGAAATATGGCTAACTGAAGAGTGGGGAGCTTAGTGGGGTAAGACAGGAACATGACTCAGCATGCAGGCCATTATCCTCAATAAGCCAGAGCCCCCGGGGTAGCAAAGGACAGAACTACATTAAGACAAGTTGGGGCTCTCAGTCAGAAGATTGGAGGGTGAGAGGACTCAAGTGCATGCCTGGGTTGGAGAGAAGGCTGGGGAGACGAGTCTTTAAGAAGGAAGCAGCCATGGAGTTGGACTTTTGAGGACATATGGTTTGGACACAAAAGAGAATGGGGAAGAAGAATTCCAAAGTGAATGGAAGAGTGAGAGGCAAAGATGGAGGAATGGGAAAGCATCGGGTATATACAAGAAGCATAAAGAAAGAGAACAATGGGATTACAGGAAGCAAAGTAAAAGAGAAATAAAATTAGATTTTAGTTGGGTTAAAAAGCAAACAAACAATAACAACAACAAAAAAACCAGAAACAGCAGCCTGGAGGCTCCGAGTTTGAATGCAGTGCCATGAAACCTAATGTTTTAAGGGCCTGGGTAACTATGAAATTAAAGAGTTTTGTTACATCATTAAATGCATCATTAAAAAATTCCTAGCTGGTGGGGGTGGGGGGCTGGGGTTATGGCTCAGTCAGTGGTATAGTGCTTGCCTAACACGTGTGAGGCCCTGGGTTCGATCCTCAGCAACATTGTGTCCAACTACAAAAAAAAAAAAAAAAAAAAAAAAAAAAAAAAAAAAATCCTAGCTCTCTAGTGAGGATTTAGCAGCTTAGTGGGGTGAGACAGGAACATGACTCAGTATGCAGGCCCTTTAAAGATCAAGTTTCCTCAAAGTTTTTCTTCATACCCAGAAATCTACCCACATTACCATCCAGTTCCTCCAAAAGAGTTAAACTTCCTAAAATTCATAGAATTAAGGAGCTATCTGTGATCTAAAATGTAGGCCCTTAAAGAAATGAAGAACCCGGGCTGGGGTTGTGGCTCAGTGGCAGAGCACTTGCCTCGCACATGTGAGGCACTGGGTTCGATCCTCAGCACCACATAAAAATAAACAAACAAAATAAAGAGATATATACATTTAAAGAAAGAAATGAAGAATCCATTTGAAGCTACAAATACTGATGTTATATTTTCCAGAACCAAGTCAGCCACCTGCATGGAGAACACACTGGTAGTAGGTTAGGCCCTGGGGAGGGACCTGCGCACCTTTGGAGCCACACAGTGCCATGGTGAGGGGACTGTTGCTCTTGTCCAGCTCCCGGAGGCAGGCACTTCCAGCATGATCACGGATCACAGACAGCTCCTTCAGGATCAGTGCCTGGTGGGAGAAAAGGAGATCTATGGGGGGTTGTGTCTATTGGCTTTGTGGATTATACATATTCTTTGTGATATTTAAAGAAATTTGGGAATACTTAGGCAAGATGTCAGATGGCCAATTAATAAAGGTTTCAGTGCCTCAGAGGACCAAGATACCCTAGCTATATAAATACCTCATCTTCCATGGGGTTCTGGAATCAGTGTATATGGCAAAAAAAAAAAAAAAAAAAAAAAAAAAAAAAAAAAAAAAAGTAACAAACTTGAAAAATCCTTTAAATGGCCTATAAAATATAGAATACACAGGGCTTTGGATATAGTTCCCATACAACAAAATACCTGTGTGTATATATACAGCCATGTGGAAACACATATCCCCACATAAGAGCGAAATAGGAAGTCTGTTAAAGAGGACTGCTTGTACAATTTATACAATTTGTCGACCTTTTCATGCCATGTACCATGAATTTGCATGAGCTAAGCCTAGGATGAGGTGACTCTAACAAATGTTCTTGCCCATGAACACATCCAGGTTGCCACTCTTCAATTCACAACATAGGATGCTGAGTCATCTAGGAGACAGGATTCTGTTAAAATTGGTCCGACAGAGGCCTCAAGTCATTTTCTAGGTAGGTGCCAGTGAGAAACATAAACTTATTGGTCTTTATAAGACTTGGTGAGACTAAGAATGATTTGTGTGAATACCTCACACAATTATGGTTTCGTTACTTTAGAAAATACATTTCAGTAAAAAGCTTCTTTATGTTTCAAGAGGCTTTCTTCCTCACTGAGGTGAATTAAAGCTCAGAACCATAGGCCATGGCCGAGGGTAGAAGGGGTCAGGCAAAACCTTGGTGTCCTCTGCCTGCTGACCTGGTTGCTTCAGAGAGTTTCAAGTTCCCAGGGAGTGAGCCTCATTGACTGAGCCCCCCAGCTAAGCTGTCTTTAAATGTGAGGGGGCAGCAGGTTGGCTGTGTGACTATCAGATGTGAACTTTCCATCCTGTATCCAAGTCTCTTTAAAGACCTTCCATTCACAGAGCTGTGGTGCCAGTTTCTACAGAAGGTTGCTGAAAACAGAGAGGGCAGAAGCACTAATGGGCAGTCACAGGGGGTGTGAGTCTGAGCTTGAGACAAGAGTAGCCCCATGTGGCAGAATGAACAGATGGCTGTGTTCTCACCACCTGGAACACGGGAGCTGGAAGGGATGTGAAGGACTTGGTCAAAGGTCCTGCCCTTGGTAAACAAATGGGCATACACGTGGCCAGCATAGGACCAAGACGCAGAAGGCTGTATCCTTACTTTCAGCTCCTTAATACCTTCTCTGCATGGCTGCCTGCCCATGCCCTGCAGACATCCCTTCAGCTGTGGTGAGCATGCTGTGGCTGATCCGAATCATAGGGTTGCTCTTACCTCCAGAGTCTCCTCGGCAGTGCAGCCAGGCTGCTGCTGCAGCTTGCCTGTGTTCAGGGCTTCGATGTACTCATCACATTTCTTATAGCCAGCATTCAGCAACTCATACTTGGCCTTCAGTAGTCCTTGGCCAGGTGTGACATCACCGATCCCAATTGAGAATCCACGGTTAGCTGCAGAAGTTGGTGGGCAGATCCAGAATAGAGCTATAAATGTTGCTCAAGAAAGCTCTTAGGTATAATTTATAACTTTGTACTATGAAGTAGTCCCTCTCTTATCTGTAGGGGAATTTTCCAAGAGCCCTGCTGGGTGCCTGAAGCTGCAGAGTACTAAACCCTATATGTAATATTATATGTAATACTGTATTTTTTCCTATACATTCATACCTATGATAAAGTTTGATTTATTGTTTAATTTTAAACTGAGGATTAAATCCAGGGGTATTTAATCACTGAGCTACATTCCCAGCCCCTTTTAAATATTTTATTTAGAGACAAGGTCTCACTGAGTTGCTAAGTGCCTCACTAAATTGCTGAGGTTAGCTTTAAACTTGTGATCCTCTTGCCTCAGCCTCCCCAGTCTCTGGGATTACAGGGATGCGCCACCTTGTCTGGCTAAGTTTGATCATATGTTAGGCACTGTAAGTGATTAACAATAATGAATAGAATAATTCACTATAAGATACTATAATAAAAGTTATATAAAAGTGGTCTCTTTCTCTCAAAATATCTTATTGTTCTGTACTTACTTTTTCAGATTCTCATTGACTATATATAGGTAACTAAACCACAGAAGGGAGGACATGGTATATAGACTACCATACATAATTTGAAGTATAAAAAATGTTTTTATACTCAGGAGACTGAGGCAGGAGGATCCCAAGATGAGGCCAGTCTTGGGCAACTCAGTGTGAACCTGTATTAAAATCAGAAAAGACCGATGATGTGGCTAAGTGGTAGCGTGCCTGGGTTTGATCCCCAGTACCATAAACAAACCAAAAAAAAAAAAAAAAAAAAAAATCACAAAAATTTGTCACAATTCAAAGAACAGCTTCCTATCTCAGCTCCTAGAGAGTTAAATAAAATAACAAAGACTCACTTACTCTTCTCTCAGACCTTATGATCCCTTGGGGAATGCAATGTTCTCCACTATAACATAAAGTAGAGTGAGTGATATTTAATACTAAAGAGCAGGCTCTAAGATAGCATGGCTGAAACCTGTCTGCCCTTGTATTTTCAGAAATCACTCCCAAACAGAGAACAACAAGTGAACTCAGTTGTGGTGGCACACACCTATAATCCCAATAACATAGGAGGCTGAGGCAGGAGGATTGCAAGTTCAAAGCCACTACAACTTACTGAGACCCTGTCTCAAAAAAAAAAAAAAAAAAAAAAGACGGAGCAATACCTTCAAAACTAAGGGAAACTGATTTTCATTCTGTAATTTGATATCCAGACAAAGAATCAATTAGATCAGCAGCATAGGGATTTTTGGGGGGGCATGAAAACAATCATTCGACACATGCCATGCTCAAAGCATGTGCAAACAAAGGCAACTAATGAGTGTAAGAGCAATACTCAATCATGGGCTTAGGCTGAATCCTGGGAGGCCTGGAAAACAGTGCTTCCAAGGTACTTTGAGGCAGCCCATGAAGGCCTTTTATATAATACAAACCTGTCTGTAGGCAAGAGGGAGTGACTGCAGATTTTGCAGAGAGAAAAGCAGATTTAAATCTACAAACTAGTCAATTTCATTAATAAATGCACTCATACTCTGGTATGGAACAAGCATCATTTTCTCTGTGTGTGTGTGTGTGTGTGTGTGTATGTGTGATGAACCAACTATAAAGGATAAACTATCATAAACCCTAAAACTCTTAATCACTGTAGCAATAACAAGAGAATGCTGAGACACTCACACAGGTACACAGGGGCCAGCCTGGCAAGCCGGGACATAGCATCAGCAGCTTCATTCTGCCCCCAGTCTCGCAGCAAAATGTAGAAAATATTATTCTTGGATCCTGATCCCAGTGTTCCTTTGTCCATGCTGCCACTCATCAACTCACTGTTCTGGATTGTGACATCTGGAACAATAATACTGATTATGCATTTAGACAAATGATTATTTATCACATTCCATAATGAATTTGAGGCAGTTGCTACTGAAAACTAACAGCAGTATCACTGTAAACAGCCCACACTCCAAAAAGGAAAAAGAAAAGAAGTTTAAATCTAGAAAGCAACAAAATACAATCTAAAATATAAAGCTAGCCTGAGGGTGTAGCTCAGTGGTAGAGCAGGTGCTTAGCATGCATGATGCACTGTTTGATCACTAGCATGCAAAAAATTAAAAAAACAGAACAAGAAGCCAAAGTATCTTAAAAAGCTCTGTGTGTGTATATGTGTATATTTTTCTTTTTGGCACCTGGGATTGAACCCAAGGCTGCCCACATGTGCATGCTAAGTACCCACTTTACCACGGAGCCACACTCCCACAAAGTACTTTTTCAAGGGACTAAACCAGAGGAAGATCAATGTCCTTCAAAATACAGTATAAATCTTGACCTTCAGAGAACCTTTACAATCCACTTCTTCAGTTCAGAATCCTGGACAATCATTTTTAGACATGAGGCCTTGTTAGCAAAGTCCATTCTAAATCAGTGTAACTGTAAGTAGTCTACTGGGGAGCTGTTTTTGAGTGGCCTGGGGTGAGCAAAGCAGCTTGCACCAGAAACCAAGCCATGGATGCTAGTTTTATGACACTGGTCCTTCCATCATGCTTTGGAATGTAGCAGTTTTAGGAAGACTCAGGTGACTTGCAACTAAATCCTGCTATATCTGATCTTCATGTTATCAAAACACTTTGCTGAGAAGATGAGACAGGAAAAAAAAAATTAGTCTTGGGATATAGCTCAGTGGTAAAGAAGTATTTGCCTAGCATCATATGTGAGGCCTTGGGTTAGATCTCCAGCACCAAATAAATAAATAAAGAAAACTTATATTTCTTAGTTTTACTTTTGGACACAAAATAATAAATTATATGCCTTAAGTAATGAGACCCTACATGTAATCCTAGCTATCAGGAGGCTGAGACAGGAGGATTGCAAGTTTAAGGCCAACATTTGCAACTCAGCAATACCCTGCCTCAAAATGAAAAAATAAAAAAGGCAAGGGATGTAGCTCAGAAGTAGAGCAGGTTCAATCCCTAGTACCATAAAACCACCATGATAATGGACCCTTGTTGATGTTCCCCCAGTTCAAAAGAAGGCAAAATAGAAGACAAATTGCATTAACTGACAAAAACTATTCATTTAGAGAAGAATACTAACCACTCGATTACACATCTACATGATCTCTAGAGAAATGGGGAATTACATATGAGAGAAGAAGGACCTGCTTCTTCCTGAAGCGTCAACTTCCTGCTAGAGGCCTTTGGAGAAACATTGGAATTGCTGGCTAAGGGAAAGTACCTGGTAAAGTTAATTTCTGACCACCTGCTTTTCTGCCATATGTCTGCTCCCCCCTGGCCACCCCCAGTTCTTTCAACTCACAGGAATCATTGACACAGAGATCTTCCCCCTTGCCACAGTACTGCTTGCCCTTGGTTCGGAGGTTGGCCCTCACTGGATTGTCATCACTAGGTCTGAGGATGACACTGAAGATCTGTTTTCCGGTCCACAGGGTGACAGGCTAGGGATGGAAAGGAAGCCAGAGATGAGGGGCTGAGCCTGGTCTTACCACCTTTCACATAAGGCAAGATGGTTCAATGATTCCACACCAAGCCTGGCACCAACACAGTTACACTTACTCTATCAGATGTTCTGCACGGACACACATGTACTTGTGTATGGACACGTAACTTCTGTAAGCACCTTTACTTATTTTTAATTTTCTGGTGGTATTGGGGATTGAATCTAGAGGTCTTCTACCATAGAGCCACAACTCCACCCTTTTTATTTTATTTTGAGATAGGATCTCACTAAGTTGCCTAGGCTGGCACCAAACTTAAGATTCTCCTGCCTCAATCCTCCAAGATGCTGGGAGAACAGGTATGTGACACTGTGCCCAGCCTGCACGTACCTTCAGTATTGTAGGATGTGGAAGACGAACTTTAATTTTCTCATCCTTGCCAACCAATATTGAAGCAATGATTTGGCAAGCCTTGGCTCTGTCGAAGAAAGTGTCCTTGAGAGTGAGGAGATAGGCACCTAAGAGTGTTAGAACCAGCACAAAACAAAGAACAGGATTGAAATTAGAGAAATCCATATGCTTTCAATTTTAAAATACAATCATACTACTTACCAACACAATGAATTAAGTATGTAGTGCTTATTGGCTCCCTCCTCCAACTAGAATCTAAGCTCAGTAAAGTGTCTTTGTTTTGCACACTGCTGAGTCCCTGATACGGGGACAGATTCTAGGCCATCAGGCATTAGGCCTAGAAAATGCCCCACGGTGGGAGCTGGGAGCATTTGTTGAATCAATGAATAACCCAACAATTAAAAATACCTTAAACAGGCTCATGAGCAAACTTAGTAAACAAATATAATTTTTTTAATAAATCTGTTTTTTAAAGAATTTTTTAATATTTATTTTTTAGTTTTCGGCGGACACAACATCTTTGTTTGTATGTGGTGCTGAGGATCGAACCCGGGCCGCACGCATGCCAGGCGAGCGCGCCACCACTTGAGCCACATCCCCAGCCCAACAAATATAATTAAACACAGGCAATTAAATAGCTTTTCAAGTCATCACATGAATCACTGTGAATGAGAATTCCCATGTTCCAGAGTCAGAAATTTATTTCTCATGAATTTCACACTCGCACCTGTTAAAAAATCCTGAATAGCAGCAATGAGTGGCTCCCCATTCCTTGGAGTTACCAGGTTTGCTTTAGTCTGAAGGAGAAATAAGCACAATAAGTTAGGCATTTTTGGCTGCATGATGTAGTCCAAAGACCTGCAGCACAAAGCTTTCCAACTGTTGTGAATGAAGAAAGAATATCAGAAAGGGGAGGTTAAGAAATGGGGGGGGGGGCGGGGGGGGGGTCTTAAGCCTTGTTTTCTCAGTCACTCCCAGTTCCTTCCCCTGTTAAGGAAAAGGAAAAAAGTACCAGAAAGATTGGCCTTGGAGGTTCATATTGACACTAAAATGAAATCTGGGGAAGTTAATTTAGAATTCTACAGAGTTCTACACACACAAGACTTTACCTATTATTAAGTGTACTTCTCCAGAGCAAATTCACTTCTATGAATGCTCAGCAGCACTGTGACCTCTGAAGCCAACCAAGTCCATATAGCTCCACATGACTGTAGAACTGCTCAACTTCTCTTTTTTGAGACATTACATCTCAACAACAAAATTGAATTCTGAGGGATGGGGGATGTAGCTCAGTGGTAGAGCACATTTTAGCAATGCGAGGCCCTGGTTTTAATCCATAGCCCCCCACCCCCCCCAAAAAAAGGACAGGTTACTTGTATTCGAGTGCAAGTGTGACTGCTCCTTGCTTTTTTTTTTTGAGGGTCCAGGGCCAACTGCTTTGCTCTTGATGTAGAGGTGCTCGTATGCTCGTGGGTATTCTGGGTCTCTTCACCCAGAGTCCTTTGTGGCAAGGCCTTGTTATTGCCTACTTCTGAATCACTGCTCCTTCAATTGGAGTGGGAGATAGGATACACTTGCCGGTTCCCTCACCTGTTTTAGAGCATCTCTCTGAGGTAGAATAGCAGGTGGTCTGGATATAGGAGCAGAGGATGCGGGGTGGAATTATTATTTTTTTTTCTGAAAACTCTTCTGGGTAATTTGGGTCAATATCCAAGCTAAACCCTATCACATTTAACTGAGAACTGCTGAGTAAGAATGGGAGATGACAACTTTCTTTCATGAAACTGAGTGGATTTATTTATTCAGCTGGTAACCAAGGATTCCTCCATCCCAACACCCTATAAGCCTGTGTCTTACTGTTATCATATTTTTCTTGGGGGGAATGGGGGTACCAGGGATTGAACTCAGGGGCACTTGACAACTGAGCCACATGCCAAGCCCTATTTTGTATTTTATTTAGAGACAGGGTCTCATTGAGTTGCTTTAGTGCCTTGCTATTGTTGAGGCTGGCTTTGAACTCACGATCCTCCTGTCTCAGCCTCCTGAGCCACTGGGATTACAGGCGTGTACCACCATGCCAGGCTTATTGTTATCATTTTTAACTATATTGTAAAAAAAATGGCTATAGTGTAGATTCTGAAAAGCAAAATCAGAGATAAAATCTAACTGGCTGGCTTCTATTACTATTAATGGCTATTATTCCCAGTAACTTTCTAAACATTACCTTTTGTTAGAAAAGCAATGTTTGTTGTAGAAAAAAATGTACAAAAATAATTGTTAAAACCCCAAAACTATGCAGGAAATGCTAATCCTAAACCAAAAATAGGTTAGAAGTATCACATCAAAAATGGTAAAAAAGGATATGGGGATATAGCTCAGTTGGTAGAGTGCTTGCCTCACAGGTACAAGGCCCTAGGTTCAAACCCCAGCACCACTCCCCTCCCCCCAAAAAAGGTAAAAAAGATGGGTGTTATGGCGCACACCTATAATTCCAGAGGCTTGGGAATCTGAGAGAGGAGGATTTTGAGTTGAAAAACCAGCCTCAGCAATTTAGTGAGGCCCTAAGCAACTCAGTGAGACCCTGTCTCTAAATAAAATATAAAATGAGCTGGGGATATGGCTCAGTGCTCCTCGGTTCAATCCCTGGTACCAAGAAGAAGAATTAAAAAAAAAAAAAAAAAAAAAAAAAAAGGTAACAGGTAGCTAGGCACACTGTGCACACCTGTAATCCCAGAGACTCAGGAGGCTGAGGCAGGAATATTACAAAGTCGAGGACAGCCTCAGCAACTTGGCGAGGTCCTAAACAATTTATAAATAAATAATAAAAAATAAGAAGAAAGGGCTGGGGATGTGTCTTTGTGGTTAATCACCCCTGGGTTCAATCCCCAGTACAAAAAAACAAACAACAAGACATTATTACAGACACTAGCTCTCTATTTCCAAAGAAGACTGCCAAAGGCTCAAGAGAAATCAATGAAACGCCAGATAAACACAGGCACTGGTGCCATTGCTAGTTGTGGTGGTATTTTTCACAGGCCTCCTTACTCCCATTCCCCTCCTTAGCAGAAGCAAAGCTGGGCCACACCACTTTACCTACCCCCATCAGAACAAGAGCTTCAGCTTTAGCTTCTTCTGTCTGAGGAAGATGAAGATTCATTTCATCCCCATCGAAGTCTGCATTGTAAGGAGTACAGACACACTCGTTAAATCTGAAGGTCCGGTGGGGCTTGACTCTGGCCTGGGAAATACAAAACAAAATGGGAAAAGGACTTTGGCATGCATTCAAAAATTCGTTTCAAAACATTGAAAAATGGCTTCCTGGAAAACTGGACACTTTAAGGAAGTAAATTTTTGGTATTTATCTATTTTTTGTTCTCTGTTGCTTTGCCAGGCGCTAAGCAACTTAGCAAGACCCTGTTGCAAAATAAATTATAAAAACTGCTGAGGATATGGCTCAATGGTTTAGTGCCCCTGGGTTCAATCCCCAATACAAAAAGGAAAAATCTTTTCAGCATTTTAGCTCTTAGTTAATATGCAAAGTTAAATCAAAAGTCAATTTTCTGGCTGGGCACAGTGGTGCACACCTGATTACCAGCAGCTTGGGAAGTAGAGGCAGGAGGATTGTGAGTTCAAAGCCAGCCTCGGCAAAAGCAAGGTGCTAAGCAACTCAATGAGATCCCGTCTCTAAATAAAACATACAAAATAAAGCTAGGAATGTGGCTCAGTGGTCAAATGGCCTTGAGTTCAATCCCTGGTAACCCTTCCCACACACAAAGCAAATTTCCTGCCATATATGTGGTGCTGAGAATTGAGCTCAGTGCCTCACATGTGCTAGGCAAGTGCTTTACCACTGAGCCACAACCCCAGCCTCACATTTTTATTTCCAAGTAAAACTAGTTACTTTCATACTGACTTTCAATTAGATCTCTGTTGCTTTGCTGCATATACATTTTACATTATACATATTAAAAGTAGCTAAAGTAAGCTTAAAATTAAATAAGCTTCACTCAGCTAAACACTGAGAGGGAGGTCACATTACAAAAATTTGAGATGATGTGCAATTTTAGGAGTCTGTAATTAAGCAGTGAATACACTCAGCAAATTTTTACTTGAAAGAAAATAAAAACAATAATCCTGTACTCACCAGATGAGCCATTATACTCAATTTGTGCAGTGAGGGCTGCCGATTAAATAGCACCACGTCTCCATCTATGAGGTGTCTCTCTACAATGTCACCATACTTGAGTTCCTGAGCCATCTTTTCCCGATTTCCGTATTTCAAAAACCTGAATGTGCAGTGATAAAGGTGACCTGTGACATCAAAGTTCTCCTTTGACACCAGATTTTTGCCACTAAGGATTCAATCTCTAAAACATTTCATTAAATCAATCAAAGACACCTCCATTTTAAACTCAAAACATTAATTTTTGTGCTAGCAAAAGCTATTAAATTATGACTGTTGGTTTAATATATTTCCTAATTTTAGAAATGTTAGAATATGAAAAAAATGTGTCTGAGAATCACAGAAATATAATAAATCAGCTTCTCCCGCAGGCCCTGCACTAGCGGTCAGTTCATCATGCTGCATAAGCCACACTTGGCCCTGTGAGTGCCACGGAGTTAGGAGTGCACTGAAGGAAGCCTAGAGAGCCCAGTGACACAGGAGATGATCCACTTTCATAATCTAAGGTATTCTGTCACCTAGGCCTGCTAATGTTACATGCCAGGGAACACATGAACACTTCACATATATCAAAGATCAAACTGAGCAAGTGACACACACATAGGCCCATTGAAATTTAAAGACATTTTTCCCATATGTGGAAGTGTCAAAGTCATCGTACTCTGGACTGCATACTGTGGTTGAGCAGGTGACAGTGAACTTGGTCATGAGAACACAGTTAAATCTAACTAGACTGGGAGAGCATTCATTACCTTTTCATTTGTGTATGTCTCTGCTGGATAAAATTAGCTCCTGGGTGAACTTCAGGGCCATTTCGAACCAGTTTCCTCAAAAAATTGATGTTTGCTTTGTTTACCTGAAAGACAATTAAAAACACAGTAAGATATTCTCAGGTTTCTATAAGCCTGTAAACTACTGATTGTGTCCTAATCATTCCTTGAGTAGATTCTAGAAGAAAAAGAAGCTCCCCTGGGCAGCCTGCTGTCTGCGGTCTTAAGTTTAACAGTCTCTACTCAAATCACTCTCTTGCTGAGTCCTGGCCAAGTCCTTTCTGGCCTTTGGTTTCCCCATCAGTAGAATGAACAGGCTGGACTGTCAGAACATTCTGTAATCCAAGAAACAGGTGGCAATTTCATCTGTAATTGTTATTATTGTTTAAAAATTTTTTTTTGTAGTTGCAGGTGGAGAGAATGCCTTTATTTATTTATTTTTATGTGGTGCTAAGGATCGAATCCAGTGCCTCATATATGCTAGGCCAGTACTCTGCCACTGAGTTATAACCCCAGCCACTCATTTGTAATTATTTACAAGAGGTGCACTGTCTGCCTTAGTCACACTCTGCAGCCTCTTGGGTAGCTGTCTGTAGAAGGGAATGTCAGAAAAAGAAACTCTTGCATCATTTATAACTCAACTGAGGACACTCAGCACAAACCTCACCAGAAGCATCTATCATCTGGGCTAACTGAATCATAAGGGCACAGCCCATCTATATGCTCTTTTTATCAGGCCCTGTAGCCACGTAAACTTTCATAAAAGGAGAGGACTGTAAATACCATGATATACTCAATGTGAGTGCGAACTGAGTATAAATGGTGGCTGCCTTTCTAGGTATACATCAATAGCCTTAAAGTGTTCAAACTCTTTGACTCAGTTATTCCACAAGTTTAGAAATAATAATATCCCCCCAAAATTAACCAAATGTGGTGTTTATTAATTACTTTAAGATGAGACATAAACCAACATAGAGAGGTATGTACAATATTAAAACGTGAAAAAAAGGAGAACAGCATGTGTAATATATACGGGTATATGTATATAAAATCAAATACAACTGTGGTGTGTATGTCAAAGACACAATATGTGGTTTATGTGTACAAGACAAACTGGGAAGACACATATATTCATATAAATGAAACTGTGGTTGGGTGGTTGTTTGGGGACTTTCCTCTGTCTATAGTTTGGAATAGCAAAACATCATATAAAAGGCTGGATTAAAAACAAAGAATCTAGGGGCTGGGGATATAGCTCAGTTGGTAGAGTGTTTGCCTTGTATATACAAGGCCCTGGGTTCAATCCCCAGCACCACAAACAACAACAACAATAACAAAAACCACAAAGAATCTGGAAACTAATTAGTACTTACCTTCTCAGGAAAAGTCAGGATTTTGGCCACATGCACTGGCACAGCTACTTCATCAATTCGGAGGTTGGGGTCAGGTGAGATGACTGTTCTGCCAGAAAAATCCACTCTCTTTCCTGAGAGATTGCCTCTAAACCGACCTAAATACATAAAAACATGTCATAGGTTCTCACAGCATGTTGTTCACTGTTTGGAAGTAATATGAACCTTGACATTGAGGAAAGCCAGTGATCTCTAACTAGGTAAGCCAGATGTACATTCTACACAAGGATATCAAAGACAGTAGGCTATCTTCTACACATTTTGTGAGAAACCTACCCTGTTTTCCCTTTAGGCGCTGGACAAAACCTCTGGTCCATTTTTTGGGTGCCATGTTGAGGGGAATACCGGAGAGCTCACTGTTAATATAGAGGGCACACTGCAACTGTAGAAAATCCCAGTCCTCCATGATCATCTGGGTCTTGGCTCCAGAGATCCGATGCTAAAATAAGCAGTGAAATATCAGGAAAAAGCCTGATCATTTAATTTTTCTTGTGTTTTCTTGACCAGAGGTTTGGGAGAGATACGCTACAAACACAAACTAATGGGAAGCACTGACCTTTTTAATAACATCATTTAGGAAAATGATTTCTGTCAATTTCATCGTCAGATCATCTTCATTGGTGCCAGACTTCAAATCACTCACGACGGAGGGTCTAATACACAAAGGAGGCACTAAAAGTCGTGTGAGAATCAAATCAGAGGGCTTTCCAGCTTCTGGATTCATCAGAAGTAGAGGGACATCTTCAGCAGGGATTCGTTTAAATAAATTCAGAACTATTAAAGGATTCAAGTTTTCCTAAGGGAAGGAGGAACGGAAGGAATGGAGAGAGTAAGTTAGTTTCCAATCGGTAGGGCATGCTCTTCCTTCTCCATGCTCTCTAACCTGTTCACCACTTAAATTAGGGCAAGTGGCCAGCATGTTGGTGCAGGCCAGTAATCCCAGCAGCTCCGGAGGTGGAAGCAGGAACTTGTGATCCTCTTACCTCAGTCTCCCAAAGTAGCTGGCATTATAGATATGCACCACTATGCCTAGCTAAAATCTGTTCTTAATTGTGAAAAGGTGCAAAGAGCCTGACAGGTTACTGACTAGATAAGATCTCAGTATATCCATGTATGGAAAACTATGAGAAAAATTATATGCAACAGTTCATAACTGTAATTCCAGTGATTCTGGGGGCTAAAACAGGAGGATGACAAGTTTGAGGCCAGCCTCAGCAACTTAATGAAATCTTTCCCCCAAATCAAACGGGCTGGGGATATATCTCAGTGGTAGAATGCCCCTGGGTTCAATCCCCAATACCATAAAAATAAGAAAACAAAATAAAAACACCACAGAAATACAGTTACTGACATAAAAAGTTCATAAAATACTGGTAAATGAAATAAGCACGTGTATGTGTGGTCCCATTTTAAAGAAAAATATACGTCTTTGCAGAGATGAGGAAATGGAAGCATTTAATGAGGTGTTGAGTTGTTAACAGGTGTCTCTGAGTGGAATTATAATCTTTTTACTTGTGTTTTGATACTTTAAAGTTTTAAAATGAGATTAAATTGCCTTTGAATTAACTTCATTAATAAAAACACTACACTGTTAAAAACTCACTTATAGGAACTATGTAGATTATCAGAGATCCTATGTCTTGTTGTCTACTCATTGAATTTTCTGGAGGGATGGGGTTTGGTTGTGCATGTCTTTATTCCCAGCAACTAGGGAGGCTGAAGCAAGCAGAAGGATCACAAGATTGAGGCCAGCCTGAGCAACTTAGTGAGACCCTCAGCACTCACAGAGACCCTATCTGGAAAAAAAAAAGGGGGGGGGGGCGGCTGGGGATAATACTTCAGTGGATAAAGCACTCCTGGGTTCAATGTTTAATTCCCATTAACAAAAAAAAACCAAAAAACAACAAAACCAAAAAAAAATCTTCTAAAAATTTCTATATTAAAATAAATTAATTTGATTAATTTGGTAGAGGGATTTAAAATTGAGTGGCTGAGAGTGTATGTTACAAGTAGAATTGCTATACTTAGTGAGAAGAGAACAAAGAAAGAAATATTTGAGTAGCTATTGACATTAGGACCGCAGCAAGAGAAAGGTAGGGTAGTCCTGCTCTGGAGGACAGCAGAGTGTAGCTGGGAAGAAGGGACGAACCCCAACAGAAAGATCTTTGCCCAGGCCCCTGCCCAATGTGGATTCCCTTCCTTAGCCTCCCTGTTCCCCAGCTACAGGCATTTCATTACCACCTGGGGCAGTCAGGTAGGAAATTAACAGAACCCTAAAAATGGGACAAAGGCCAGACTTCACCAAGAGTACCAGACAGTACCAGAAAAGAGATTACAAACATCCAGAACTGAAGGGCATGAGAACTAGCAAGTCTGGAAACCCCTTCTTACCAAGAGCAGTCACTCAAGAGTGATGTGACAGGATAGAGTTGGAAAATACCATGGTAGGTGAAGTAAACCAATCCCAAAGGCTGAATGTTTTCCTCTGATAAGTGGATGGTGATCATTAATGGGTGTGGGGTGGGGGCAAATGGGAAGAATGGAGGAACTTTGGATAAGGCAAAGGGGAGAAGGTAAAGGGAAGGGGCACAGGGGTAGGAAAGATGGTGGAATGAGATGGACATTATTACCCTAGGTATACGTATGAAGACATGAATGGTGTGACTTTTTTGTGTTCAACCAGAGAAATGAAAAATTGTGATTCATTTGTGTACTAAGAATTGGAATGCATTCTGCTACCATGTACAACAAATTAGGAAAAAAAAAAGTGATGTGACAGCTGGGAACAGTGGCATGTACCTGTAATCCCACTGATTTAAGAGGCTGAAGTAATAGGATCACATGCCAGCCTAAGCAACTGAGTGAGACTCTGTCTCAAAATAAAAAATAAAAAGGGCTGAGGTGTAGCTCAGTGGCAGAGCACCCCTAGATTCTGTCTTCAGTATTTCAAAAAAGCAAAAGAAGAGGGATGTGATAACAGCCTCCTGAGAGGCACACATCTGCTCTGCATCAGGAAAAAGAAACTAGGAGTTGCTGGCGAGAAGCACAGGAAGGCCTCATTCTTGGCCTGCTTGTGATTTTCCTATACTTCATCATCTATGTGAGGAATAGAGTCTATTTATGCCCAGTACAGCTATAATTTTTAAATATTTTACAATAAAAATTAATAAAACTTATTTACTATTTAAAAAGAACTAAAGGAAATAAGAAAAACAAGTGAGGCTACAAGGGCCAGTTAGTTCATAAAAATTTAGTGCCAGATAAATACCACAGCACAGTCACATGATAATTCCTGGGAACTTAATTGGAATTCTCATTTCTTTTGAGAGAAAGTGGGCATATGCAGGTTAGGAGGAGGTGCGAGAGGGAGGGGTGGGTGAGTGACATAGGAAGGGAAGGTGGAGGCCAGCATGCATTTTCAGGCTCACCTGTGCCCTTCCCAGCAGTGGCTCGACTTCTTTGTTATGCTCAATGGCCGTTTCGAAGGACTGAAGGAAACTTGATACAATAGGATCCACCACTTTTTTGTTGGTCTTGTATTTCTCATGAATTATCTTCAGTAAGCCACACTTCTTTACAGTACCTATAAGAGTTCATTCATTTACCAAAGATTAAAAAATTCAATTTTTAGGCTGGCCAGAGGTTACAGCCTAGTTAATGGAATTGCTAAAATTACTATAGCAATGAAAGGTGAGAGATGCATTTCCTTATAGTACATTTGTTGCTAGGCTCCTGCGCCTAATTTAAAAGGGGAAAAAAACTGACTCCCAAATATAACATAAAGCTAATAAGATAAAGATTGAGTGAATGAAAAGGGCTGTCACTGAACCTCCTGTGTATTCCACTCACCATTAAAGGCACCACAGTGATGGCAAATACTTTTCTTCCGGCACTTGTCAGAGATTTTCTTCTTGAGGCCTCGCTTCTGAAGGTAGGTCAGGCCAGGCCTCTTTAGGTAATCCAGAAACTGCTGCTTCTCCTCCTGGGACAGCATGATATGGCAGCAGGTTTTGCAGATCATCTTTTAAAAATTAAGCAGAACAGATGATAAAAAAAGATGAATTCTTTCCTTTATAAAATGACATTCTCTTGTCCTGTAGATGGGACTGGTTGGCATCATACACAGATTTGCACATAGATCTGCACAGAGAGGCAGACTGTGTTCCCAAAATGTTAGTAGGACTAATGACAAGGTGGTAAGGTTTCTGCTAACTTCTTTTTCTTTGCGATGCTCAGTATTGTTTAGATTATTATTATTGGCATTTTTTTATAATGTATAGTTACCACCTTCCCTAGGGGAATAAAGAACCCTTAAGTGAATTTAATGTAGTACAAGATGAAAACATGATGTATTTAGTATAAAAATTTCCCCATATGCATTCCTCATTGCTCATAGTTTCAAGGTTCACTCCATTGACCCTGACAATCACTTATTTCTTGGAAATAGGACTTATTTCTTGGAAATTAGGATCTGTGTGCTTACCTGTAAGATGCCTATTACAGCTCTGAAGTAACCCACATGAAAACATGGCAACTCCAGGTCGATGTAACCATAGTGACCTAGACAGTCAGCTAAGTTTTTTCCACAGGTTTCACAAGGACGGTCCTTTTCACTGGTGCCCTTTGGAAGAAAACAGCAAATGATCAACAGAGACCACTGGATAGGATGGGAACTCAGTCCTCACACCTGGTGGATGACTCAGCATCAGAACCAAACGGAAGCTACAGTGTATTCACATCTGGCTAACGGATGGCTGGAGGCCCAAACTGTCTGAGATATGCAGGGGAGCCAGGAAGGAAAGAAGCCCCGGCTACTTCCAATCTTGTAAGTCAACAGATTAATCAGTAGGTCAAGACTTAGGCACTTAGAGGGGAAGGAGACTTACCATCCTGTGGTCAAGCACCCCATACAGTAAGGGGGCATGGTTGTTGTCCTGGCTGTACAAGTTCTTACTCACAACCTGGATGTGTGCCTGTTGGCGCATCTCCTCAGGTGACTTCATTCCAAAACAGATGTGGCTTCTGGAATAGAAAGAAATGGGAGTTACAACATCAAAACTTGTAACCAAAAATTGTGATCATGCAGCACACCAAACTGCCTTTCCAACTCTCTCTTTAAGCTCTTCCTCATCAATATTAAATATACTCAAACTTTTGCTGTTTTTCCTTCAAAACATCCTTCTGTCCTACCAGACTATCTAATGCATGGTTCTCACCAAGGTCATAGAGGTGACCTGCTTGCTGCAGAATCTAGTAAGACCTTCCTCATTTTATTGCTTTGTGGCATTAGCAGTCCATCTCCTCCCCACCTCCATCTTGAAGTCCTTCCTTCTCTGGGTTCTAGGGACACCATACTCTGAGTTTTCCTCCCCTGTCTAATTATGCCTTCTTTTAGAGGCCCACCCTACTGTGGGGAGCCATTCTGACACGTGATTAGGTGACTCCCGTTAAGGGCCTGAGGCACTCTGGCTGTGTCGGAGTTATCCCCGACCCTTTCCTGATGAGAGAGCCCATCCGTGTGGGGGTGTGCGTAACCACTGACCCTGGAGACCCAATCACTGACCCTGACCTTGGAGTACAGCCCCCCCTCAACCTTCATTGGATGGAATTCTCCCCTGAATCTCTTGTTTCCCCCAAATAAAAGGCTGATCCCCGGCATGTTCGCTCTCTCTCTCCTGCTAGCCCAGAGTAATCCTCGCTGCCCTGCTGAGCGGCTTGAGGAGGGAAACAGAGAGAGGCGAGCCGTCTTGGACCTAGCATTAAAATAAGGTACTGTCTGTGTGTTTTATTTTGATCTCTTCTAACTAACTGAATGCCAGAACCTCATTAATGAAACCACTGCGCAGGCCGCGTGGTAGACCCTACCAAGGATTACAATCCTTGTCCTCTTTGCATTCTATACATTCCTCCTAAGTGATTACATAACTTGACTATGTGTCAATGTCTGTCAAATCTCTTTCAGTCAGCCACTTCCATTCTATTGGAAACCTGTACAAGACACCTATTCTGGACATTTCCACTTGTATATCTCACAGGCATCTCAACTTGCCATATCTAAAATGGATACTTTCCCTCCCATATTTTGCTCTTCATTCATTCTTCCAATAGATTGAGTTTTTGCTATGGGCCAGACATCACTCTAGGTGCTAAAGATTCAGATTAGACAAGATAAATAAGTTCAGTTCAGAGTGGTGAAGACAAATAATAAATAGATATAGTCAGCCTTCTATAGCTGTGGGTGAGGAGACTCCTTCACACAGCTTCAAATCTCCTGCTTTGTTCTCATCACACCTTCCAGTATGTTCCTTGAAGAAGACTGCTTGGTCTGCCTTTTTCTGCCAGGACCCATTATGTGCTCTCAAAACCCTCTCTGCCTACCCTGCTGACCTTTTTACTTTCTCCAACTAGACAACAAAGGTCATATTCTTGTCCTTTTTTTTTTTTTTTTTTGGTACTGGGGATTGAACCCAAGGGTGTCTACCACTAAGCTACATCACAGTCCTTTTTATTTTGAGACACGGTCTTACTAAGTTGCTTAGGGTCTTGTTGAATTGCTGAAGTTGGTCTTGAACTTGGCATCCCCAGTTGCTGGGTTTACAGGTGTTGCACCACTGCGCTCAACTCTGATCATGCCTTATCTCTAATGCTCAACACTGCACCCAGCACACAACATCCTTCTGAGTATCTGCTGCAAAAATGATGGATTCACGTTTAAACTGAGAACTCTAATCGGGGGCCACTGCCAAAATATAAGCTCTGAAGGAGAGCTTCATTTAGCGGTTTCATTGCTGAGGCTGTCACCCACTGAACTGTGATACAAGCTTTCTAGCTGACAACCCCATCCTTCGGGTCAGCAAATACTGCCTCCTTGTCATGCGCTCTGCGGCAAAACTCACATCAGACATAGTCCCCGCCCCGGACTGCTTTCCTGGCTACAGCTAGGGAAAGAGTTCGATGGGGGGGAAAAAAAAAGGCTGGGGGTAGGGTGTCATCACATGACTCCGGGAGACCCGCGTTTCGACCCAGGTTGTTCCCTTGGCCCAGGCTCAGGCCGTCGGCCTTCTCTGCCCAAGTCCAGGGACCTCCAGGTGCCGAAATTCCCTTGGCCTGCCCAGTGCTCTTTGACCCTCCCTGGTACTTCGGACCCTTGGTCAAACCTGCTTTCCTCCTAGAGTCCCTCACCTGTGACCCTTCGAGTTAAGGGACCTCTAACCTCGGCCCCCTCTGCCTCTCATTCCTTCTCCCTTTTTTATTCCATCTTACATTTTCTTCGCTACATCCGTCTCCCGGAACTGTTCCTTCACCATGGTGCCGGCAGTCCGGGAGCCCTCCTCGGTACTCGGATCAGAGAATTGATGCTTCTTACGCCTCCCGGAGTGCTTCTGAACACACGGTTAAAACAACCGTGGCACCTCTCGGCCACCGTAGAGCTCCCCACGTGCTCACTTCCTCTTCCTCCGCGTGTCTGTCAAGAGAAGCCTGTTACAAACCACTTTATACCCGCTTCGTACACCGCCACCTTGTGGCTCCTCCTTCAAATTACACCAATATTTTGCAGTCAATTAAAAAAAACCTTATTTCAGGTTCACCTAGCCAGGCCTTCAGACATAGGAGAAGTATAACTTTTTTTTTTTTTTTTTTTTAAGATACTGAGAATGGAACCCCAGCACATACTAGGCAAACTTTCTACAACTGAGCTACATCTCCATCACTTTTTTATTTTTGAGATGGGGTCTTTCTAAATTGCTAAGGCTGACCTGAAATTTATAATCCTCCTGCCTCAGCCTCCAGAGTCGCTGGGATCACAGGCATGTGTTGCTATGCTTGGCTAAAATCTGGCAGTTCTGAGGGAAAACTGAGCCATGGTGAGCGAGGGAAATGAGGAGAAGGGAAAGGAAAGATCATTTGTATATTGAAGAAACAAATTGCTTGTCTATAGTCTGTTACAATCTGTGGAAGATGAGCCAACTGTGATATCTTAGTTCAGAAAACAGGCAAGGAAATCACACTGCCAGGGCTTGGGAGTACAGAACCTAGAACCAATTCCTTACTATTTGTGAGAAACTAAACTGAACCCCAAACCTCTGAATTTGAAGAAGGAATTTCATTATAATTTCCAGATGCCATAGAGCCTCACTAGTAAAACTCAAATGTCACAGACAAAAAGAAAATCAGAATTTTAACCTATTGTAGAAGCCAAGCTCCCAATATATCTTTGGAGTAATGTTGACAAATGTACCTTTGGGTTCCACATCTGTGGTGGACTCAACCAACTACAGATTGAAAATATTAAAAACAAATTACATACTGAACAAATATACAGAATTTTTTCTTATTATTCATTAATCAATACAAGGAAACAACCATTTAATAGAGTTCACATTGTACTAGGTATTATAGGTAACCTAGAGTTAGGTTAAAGAGTCATCTGCACAGCCAGGTGCAGTGGCACCTGCCTATAATCCCAGCAGCTCCGGAGGCTGAGGCAGGAGGATTGTGAGTTCGAAGCCAGTCCCAGCAACTTAGCAAGGTCCTAAGCAACTCAGTGAGACTCTGTCTCTAAATAAAATACACAAAAGGGCTGGGAATGTGGCTCAGTGGTTCAATCCCTGGTATTCTCTGGGTTCAATCCCTGGTATTCTCCCCCTCTCCAAAAAAAAAAAAAAAAAAAAAAAAGAATCATCTGCACATATGAAAGATGGGGGTGGTGGTTCTAGAATGCAGAAGGCCCTGGGTTCTATCTCCAGCATCACAAAAATAAATCAGTGAATAAAGCAAAGAGAAGTCAGGTGTTCTTGTACATCCCTGCAGTCCTAGCTACTCCAGAGGCCAAGGAGGGAGGATTCCCTGAGCCTGGGAGTTCCTGGCCAGCCTGGATAACACAGTGACACTTGTTTTACAACAAACAAAAACCTTTGTACATTTGGAGGATGTGCATGTGTTATATGTTAATGCAAATACTATGCCACTTTTTATATAAGGGACTTGAGTATCCATGGATTTTGGTAACCTGGGAGGAGAGAAGAAGGAGGTCATGGAATACCCCCTAAGAATACAAAAGGACACCTCTACCAACAAGATTTGTGTAAAGAATGAGTTTATCATTTAGAGATTAAAAGCAAATTGCCATCATGGACATCTAGGTACTACATTTTGGCGGGGGAGGGGTATAGGGATTGAATCCAGGGATACTTAACCACTGAGCCACATCCCCAGCCCTTTTGTCTCGCTAAGTTATTTAGAGGCTCGCTAAATTGCTGAGGATGGCTTTGAACTCACGATCCTCCAGTCTTAGACTCCGGAGCAGCTGGGATTATAGGTCTACACCATTATGTCCAGTTTAGGAACCACCTTTTAAGCGCTGTGTGATCTTAACTTCACGAATCCCAGTTTTCCCATCTATAAAAAGGGTGAGTCCCTTATTTCTTAAGAGTTGGTGAGGTCGAGTGGAAAAATAAAGGTGGAGTCATTAGAATGTAGGCACATTAGTCATCACTCAGTGAGTTCTAATTTTACTGTTCCTAAGACTTTAGAAAAGCAGCCTTCGAACTCTTGTCCAAACCAACCTTTGAGAAATTCTTCCTAATGTGTCCTTGGAACATGCACTCACACTCTTCCTCTCTACCCATCTGTCACATTGTTAGCAGAACGAATTTCTGGATCAAGCAAATACTTATTAAAAGCCCAGTCTGGGGCTGGGGATGTGGCTCAAGCGGTAGCGCGCTCGCCTGGCATGCGTGCGGCCAGGGTTCGATCCTCAGCACCACATACCAACAAAGATGTTGTGTCCGCCGAGAACTAAAATAAATATTAAAAAAAAAAAAAAAAAAAAGCCCAGTCTGTGCAAGGAATAGGTTGCAGGAAAAGGGCAAAGAGTTAAAAAAAATTTAATCAGAGAATTTCCAGAAAATTCTCAAAAAGTTAATTCTTAGTTATAATAACACGTTGCGTTGTGCACTAACAGAGATTTTGAAGTCAAGGTTTCTGTTGTTTCTCAAGCTGTAAAAGGAAGAGCTTCCCGGAGGGTCTCCTAAGATGCCTTCCAGGTTTACCTCCTCCAACTCATATGGAAACAATTTGAAACTTAATTAATTAAATTTGGAGAGACTCTTTCAACAAAACGACTGGAACGCAAACGGAACACGTGCTTGCGTGAACCTCTCGAAGCCTAGAGGTGTGGCCAAAGGTCAATAAGGCGGAGCTTTAGGCAATTTCAAACAGGCATTGACGCAGTCGGCCCCTGACCTGGCCACGCCCCCACGTCGGCGCCGCTCGGGGTCCTTCCATGCGCGTTGATATGATTGGCCGGCGGAAAAAGGTTCCCTTTTCCTCCCTGGGTGTCTGAACGTCTACCGCCATCATGGTGAGTCTCTCCAGACTTCTGCTGTCATCCACCCCAAATCTGAGCCATCCTTCGTCCCCTAGTCCTACGGTCGGAGCTACAGCAGCTCGAAGTCCCGTTCCTCTTCTCTGGTGGTGTTTTATGGAGACTGACTGCTCAGGGTTCCGGAACTGTGGCGCGGAGTCGGGGCTGGCTGGCGGGCTGCACTGCTGTCCAGGACATGCCAGGCTTAGGGCTGCGCGGCCTGGGGACTGCGGAAGCCACCGCTGCGCTTGTCGACCTCGAGCACAATGGATGGGTGGGGTGTAGACTCTAGGAGGAACGTCTTGCCGCCTTGAGTCCCTAATCGTTGTGGGCAGCTTACAGGTGGTTTCTGCCTGCATCGTGAAGAAGGTGCTGCCGGCGTCTGGGCGAGTTGAAATCGTTTCTACGTGTAAAATAGAAAACTTTGTCGGCCACATGGATCCTCCTGATTCTTAATAGGGAATCTGAGGTATTGGAAAGGAATGCCACCAAAAAAAGGTGGGCTTGCCCAAAGCCTCCACCAGTTACCTCCGTCGTTAAGAGCTCAGCACCTCATTTTAGTTCCACCTGGAAGCTCTTTTCCCTGCAAGATCAAATGCCATTGAGATGAATTGAGTATCTTTCTCAAACTGAAGTGGAAAGTCTATTATAAAGTCAGTTGCTGCCCAGAAAGAACTCTCCTTTTTTTGGTAGAATTTTACTCTTCAGTCAGCTGACTGTTTAATTTTGCTGAATGTCCACGTTTCTTGGCAATTATTTACTAAATGTAAGAGCTGTCTTTCAGAAAGGAACATGGTTTCCTAATGAGCTCGGTTGCTTCTCTAGAATGGAAGATTGCATGCAGTTAGTGCATGGACCATTTTGTATCTCACATTTGTTCAGGATGTTGTAAATGGGTTTCTGCAAAGCACTGTAGAAGTGATTTTTCATCTGAGCGTGATTTTTGCCTCTAATTGAGGCAAAGTCTGGGTACAGCATTTGTGATTGTTACAATGTGGAGGCAGGGGTAGCTCAAAGGGATTGCCAATGGTTAGAGGCTAGGGATTCTTATCCTAATACATAGGACAGTCCACAAAGACTTATCCAAACCAAAAAATTGATAGTGCTGAGGTTGAGCAACTGCTCCAGAGTGATATCCCTAACTTTGAAAATGGTATAAAATTTTCAGATTGACAGAAAACTGGAGTGCTTTTTTGTGTATGTTATATATGTCTTGTGAGTTCAGCACTCTACCTTGGGTGGAGATGGTAATTTGTTTATTTTAATTTTTTTTGTTTTAGTTGTAGCTTTCTTGCCATACCCATGTGGCTGTGGAATGCTTGCAGTACTGAAACTGAGGAATTGTCTTAAATATTATTTGACTGTAAATACTAGGCTACAGGGCTTGAATGGTACCAAATTAGTATAGTTCTAGATACTGGAAAATAATAGCAATATCAAGGAAAAGTTGTAGTTCTATTAACTTGTGTGTTATATTTTCAGAATGACACAGTAACTATCCGGACCAGGAAGTTCATGACCAACCGACTGCTTCAGCGGAAACAAATGGTAAGGAAGGGCACATTAAATTTCAGCTAATTGTTTGTTAAAGATATATTAATACGATGAATGCTAAACTCAGTATTTTCTTTTAGGTCATTGACGTTCTTCACCCTGGGAAAGCAACAGTACCTAAGACAGAAATTCGAGAAAAATTAGCCAAAATGTACAAGACCACACCAGATGTCATCTTTGTGTTTGGATTCAGAACCCATTTTGGAGGTGGCAAGACAACTGGCTTTGGCATGATTTATGATTCCTTGGATTATGCGAAGAAAAATGAACCCAAACATAGACTGGCAAGAGTAGGTGTCTTTTGTTTGACAGCTATTTTTTGACAGCTGTTTATTTATTTTGTTTGACAGTAGCATTGTATAATAGAATGAGCAAGACCAAGCATTGTGGGAAGGAACATCTGTCCTAAGATCTCTTAAAGGGTTAAGAGAAAAGGTTCCAGTTAAAGCACAGATTTGGGGTTCAGATTTGGAGTCTGGCACTTGAGAAGAAGGACAGGTAAAATAGTGCTCATGGAGATGGGCTAATGGTAATAAGTAGAGGGATGGGTTTGGAATAGTAACCTGGGACCAAATTCTGTGGGATCTTTTAATACCCTGTTGAGTTTGGACTTAATCCCTTTGGTAGCCAGTAAGCATGAAAATTTTTGATCATTTAATGAACACCAAGCACTACAATAGTGAACTGGACGAGCTACCTAGTTTACATTCTAGTAAAGAAACATTACCTCATCTTATTTTTTTTCTGTTCCTTTTTAGGCCATTTTACTCCCTGTTATAAGATAAATCCTCCCATACATCTAAGAGGGAAATTGTTGTGTGTAGTATGCAGATGCTGCACTGTATTTAATTGGGTGTTCTGGATAGGTCTTATGGAGGTGACTTGAAGCTAAAAGCTTTGTGAAGATTTGGAAACAATGTTTAGGCAGCAGAAACAGCAAGTAAAAGATGGCCAGAGTAAAGATGAGAAGGTTGGAATCTCCATGGTAGGAAGTTTTTTTTTTTTTTTTTTTTTTTTTTTTTTTTTGTGGTGCTGGGGATTGAACCCAGGACCTTGTGCATGGGAGGCAAGCACTCTTCCAACTGAGCTATATCCCCAGCCCAAGGAAGTTCTTGGTAAATGCTTTGTAGTCCTCAGAAGTAGGGATTGAAATGACTCAAGAGTCCCTGAAAGGGAAGCCAGTTGGGAGGTGTCTTGGTAGTGCAAAAAGAAGTAGGTTTGGAATAAGGTTTCATAACCCTGGATCTAGTTGGTTTCCATATAAGACTGGTAAGTAGATAATGATTAGTTAATGTTTACAGATTACCGAGATATTCTTCTTTCACCTTTAGCATGGCCTGTATGAAAAGAAGAAGACCTCAAGAAAACAGCGAAAGGAACGCAAGAACAGAATGAAGAAAGTCAGGGGGACTGCGAAGGCCAATGTTGGTGCTGGCAAAAAGGTATAGTTCAAGGAAAACAAATATCAGCTGTAGATCTTTAGTTTCTAGAAAGGAGGAGTTTTATTTATTTTTTTTTTAATAATCTTTCTTAATCTTTTTTTCCTCCTCTTCTGGATTACAGAAGGTAATATGTTTTAAGAAGCTACCTAGCATAGTAGTGTCTTAATCCTTTAGTAGCGTAGCTTGGCCCACCCCCTGTCAGCTCATAGATTAGTACAATATGAAGGCCACATTGGTCCAGTGATCCTGATGAGCGCCTTTTAAGGCCTATCAGGGTTTTTCTTTTACTGCTGATTGGTTTGAACTGTTAGAGGAAGCAGATCTCTAGAATTCAACTTAGTTTCTCAACGAGGACACTGGTTTAAGAAACAGTTGGAACAATGTGGCCCATGTTTTCTTGGCATGCTGGAAAGGGTTCCTGATCTCAGGAATGTTTTCCTCTCCAGTTAGCCAAGATCTAAGTGATTTTAATGGTAGCAGCTTTTTACCAGCTTTGCTAGCTAGTTATAAATAGTCGATTGGAATTAAGGTGTTGGGTTCCTAATAATCAAGTGTTCTGTGAACTTTTTTTTTTTTTCGCCTTTTCCCTCTACTTTCTTGGATTTCTTGTTCACCAGAAATGAAGTGTCTAGCAGGTACTGAGATTGTGAGCACGGTGTGGGGATGCATCACCTTCACTGAGTTTGCTTTGATGCTTTGCATGTTGGCTTTTGGGTGACAGTTTTATAAGTATGGTCTATAATAATGTCAATGCTATGTTTTGAGATAGGAAGGGGGAAAAGCTAATTAATGTTTATTTTAGAAATTCAAAAATGCATGTTATGTGTAAAGTGATTCACTGGTGGAAGGTAGGTGCCCTGTCCATTGAGATCCTTTTAACTTGTACTTGAGAAATGCTCTGTCCCAGAGAGTCACATACTTCAGAAACTGGCTTGGGGAAGGCCCTCATCTGGGATTTTTCCTTCTGGAGCTATGAGACCAGTGGATTCTTTGGCTGGACTGTGGAATTTGACAAACCCTGGTAGCAGTCACTTAAAGCCACCATTTACCATTTCTATTGCTTACTACTTAATCTCTGGCTTTGTATCTGGTGTTCCCTTTTAAATACAAAACTTTTTGAGATAACTATATTCACATCAAAGTCTAATAACACTTTTTCCCACAAACTGGTCAGAATGGTCCACTACTCCATTTGAGACACATTTTTAAACAGCCTAAATTTTGTAAGGTGAAGCGGGCTAAGTGTGGGGTGGCGGGTAGTATGGCTTTGAAATGGTGGTGGCTACGGCCCTCTGACTCCTTGCCAGGCAAGACTGGAAACCTTTTATTGCCTGCCAGGGACTATAGTCATTGTCTTCCCAGCACCACAGACTTAAGTAATGAACAGCACTGCTCACGAACTGTGGTACTCACTACTCACCTCTCCCTGTTGATCATATCTGGTCATAGAAGTTGCAAAAAAGGCAGTCAAAATTTGTGCTCAGCCTTTCTTTTTCCCTCTACATTCAGTCTCTTGGTCCCTCACATGTGGAGGGTTTTCTGTGGGGACTTGATCCATCACTATTCCTGCTTCAGATTGTGCTGCTGATCTTAGTGGCACTGCTCTGAAAAGCCAGCTGGAAAATGAATGTATAAATGAGCACTTACACGCTTGTTTAAAAAATAAGTCAGAATTGGTTTTTGCTCTTACCTTTTGGGTGCAATAGAGTTGTTTTCAACTGAGGCATAAGTAGTCTTATTTGAATAGCAATTGTGGCATTTTTACTTCAGTTAAACTGCCTCTTTTTCAGTGTTACTTTGTACTCCTCTTATGGCTGTGAATGGTGTCTTTCAAAGTATTGAACTGAGACAGATTTTTTTGGGGGGCGGGATACTGGTGATTGAATTCAGGGGTACTCAGCCACAGAGCTACATCCCCAGCCCTATTCTGTATTTTATTTAGAGAAGGTCTCACTGAGTTGCTTATTTGCGCCTTAGCGTTACTGAGGCTGCAGGATCCTCGTCTCAATAACCTTAGCTGATGGGATTGCAGGCGTGCCACCGCGCCTGGCCCTAAGACAACTTTAATATGACTTGCTTGGCTTCGCATGGTAGCACACATCTGTAATCCCAGCTACTTTGGAGAGATTGAGGTGGGAGGATCACCAGTGAGGCCAGCTTTGGCAACTTAGTGGGAACCCATGTAAGAAATTAAAAGGGTTTGGGATGTAGCTTAGTACCCCTGGGTTCATTCTCCAGTATCAGCAGTACCAAGACAGAAGAAAAAAACCTTGCCTGATCATTTAGACCAACTGGAGTTCGATTTTAGTCTATTGAGCCCCAGGTCTGTGGGTGATGTTAGGGTTCCCAGCATGATCTTCAGCAGAGCAGAGGGACCAAGGCTCAGGTATGTTCACTCCATGCACACACTGGAGTGGCATCCTGGACTTGGTACTGTGTTGAAATAATGATCCCTTCATTGTGAATTTATGTTAACCTTGTTAACATTAGAACTAAAATAAAATTGGGAGGAATAAAATTAGTGGTTGTATCTAAGGAGAAGTGTTCTGTATACAGTTACAAAGAACAAAATGATTATGTATAAATATCTGATTGCATGTACTTAAATGCAGATTATTTTAGAATTTAAAAAGGGACCATTAATGAATTGTTTCTTTTCCCTCTTTCCTCTCCCCCTTTCCCGCCACTGATTCAGTGAGCTGGAGATTGGATAACAGGTATAATTCAAACTCTTAATATAGTTCACTAGACTCATTAATTTATTGATGAGTAGTTTAAAGAATCACATGAAATACGTTTCTGAGTAGATTTGCAAATTCTCTGAAGAGTTGTAATCTCTTAAAACACTAACTGACATGGTTTGTTTTTAAAATGGTAATGTTTAACTCATTTTTATTTTATTCCTAACTTGAATGTTGTTTTATTTTTTGATACTTACTGTTTTGTTATGTCACAACTCTTCTAGGTTACTAATACTTGTTCTGCATGAGTGTTAATTTAAAGACTGAACTTTTAATTTTTAAGAACTTTTGGGACAGCTACTGACTAAATTTCTTTCTCTTGATTCACAGCCAAAGGAGTAAAGATTCTGCAATGACTTTATCTGCGGTGATTATGCGACTTTTTTGTGAGGATTAATAAACTATAAAACCTTTTCATATGTGTGGTTATTTGAAATATATTTGAAGCTTAATGGGGGTTGTTATAAAGGCAGGTTTTAATTTCTGCCTATGTTCATGTTTCATTAAGCATTTGGTGAAAACAGGGTGCTATGGGGCAGTGATTGTCCTTCCTAGCAGCAGGAGTGTGTGCCAAGGGCTTATGTGGGCCTATCTGCTGTGGTCATGTCAGTATTTATCTTTATTATGCTAGGTTGGTCTCTAAAACAGGTGCTTGATGCTGGTGTGGTGGAGCAGGCCTGCAATGCTGGTGACTAGGATTACAGTGGGCTGAGAGAGGAGGATCAGTAGGCCAGCTTCAATAACTTGGTGAGACCCTGTCTTAAAATTTAAAAAAAAATGCTAGAGATGTAGCTTAGTGGTTAAGTACCCCTGTGTTCAATCTCTGGTACGAAAATAAATAAGTGCTTGAAATCAATCCCTTTTTTAAGTATTCCTAGACCCCAACTTAATTCTTAATAAATATTTCCTGTCTATAGTAGAAGTTAAACTAGATCATGTCTTTGTGGTGTATGGGGTGAGTGATTTGAGTGGGGAATTTGAGGGCCAACTATAGTTAATGAATATTGGGTATGGTGTGTGCACTGCCTTGGTAGACAAGGCCTGGACCTGGGTTATAGGTCAGCTGTATGAGGTTGGGAGATGGGTGGGGTGGGGTTTCTAGGATTACCTGCTGGGGAGAGGTGCCTTTTGGGGGGATAGGAATTATGAGTCAGCTTCTATGTTTGGGCCAGGGAGACGTTCATTTGTGATTTATGGGGTTTTGGTGGCTTATTTTTCTGGGAGGTCACGTTTATTGATATACCTTAGGTGGGCCTACCTGGGAGTCGTGTGTAAACACTTCAGAAATCAATGAGCAAGACCTAGATGGTTAGGCGGGAAGAAGACCCAGGAGAAAACCATATTCATGGAAGCAGAAGGCCTTTTTAAGGATTACTAGAATGGTGGAATGTTCTGGAGAGGGCCTGGACACAAGGCAAGTTGTGGGACTGAACCTGCTATCTCCAGTGTGCTTGGAGTTGTACCATTAGTGGCTCTGAGGTTGCAGACTTGGGTTGTGGGACCTGTGGGCTCTCTTAGGGAACCCATCTCCTTGCTAGGAACAGGAAATGAGATCAGAGAGCCTGCCATTAGGACAAAGTGAGGAAGACTGGGGCATTTAGCTTTGTGAGCTAAGAGGTGTTGAGTAGGACTTGATGACTTTGCACTTTTAAGTGAACAGTGGAGGCCAAGTCATGCCTGGCAGAAGCAAAGTTTGCAGTGGGAGACAGCTAGGATGGGAGCAGGAATGGAGAAGGGAAGTGCTGGGTAGTCTGGGTGTGTGATGGGATGAGGTCCTTGGGAGTATTGCAAGGAGAGATTACCTTGGGGCTGGCTGGGGGTGACCATGGTTAATTCAGGGGCAGGGCTGGTGGAAGCAGATGAGCTGGGTATTAGGCTGTGAAAAAGGTGCAGCTAGCTGCAGGGAACCTGAAGATTGGCATCAAAGGCTTTCATTCTGTTGGGAGTGCTCAGGGAGGACCACATGTGCAGTCATGCAGGCCGGAGACTGGGGAATTGAGTTTGAAAGGGCCTATTTTTTTTTTTTCTCCCAGAGAAATTTCCTGGAACTGGATTCCAGCAATATAGAAGTCAGACTAGCTGTGAGCTTTCTTAGGCATGGATAGCAATTGAAACTTACCTAGAACAACTTACATAGAGATCCAAATTTCCAGCTTTCTGAAATACACAAGCCAGCATGTCCCAAGCCCTTTGTCATGACAGTGCAGTCAGAGGTTTGGCTGTATCTCTCAGGATGGGTATTTGTTCTTCAGGCCACTATAGACTGTACCCCTATTTACCATCTGCCCTGTGTCTCTGCACAATTCTGCTATTTTGTCCATCTGGGTATTTATTTTTCAGGAAGTCACTTGGTCCCTTGTTTGGGGTTAACTTTTTTTTTTAAACCCAGAATTAAACCAGAGCACATTACCACTGAGCTATATCCCCAGTCTTTTTTATTTTAGTATTATTTTGACTAGGGGTTGAACTCAGGGGCACTCAAACACTGAGCCACATCGCCAGCCTTTGTTTTGTATTTTATTTAGAGACAGGGTATCACTGAGTTGCTAATCGCCTTGCCATTGCTGAGGCTGGCTTTGAAATTGTGATCCTACTGACCCAGTCACCCAAGCCTCTGGAATTACAGGCACGTTTTCACTGCACCCTGCTTTTTAGTTTTTGAGACAGTGTCTCACTTAAGTTTCTGAGACTGGCTTTGATCTTGAGACTTGCCGTCTCATCCTTCTGAGTTGCTGGGATGTGTGCAGCTGTGCTAGGCTTGAGTTTGGGGGCTTCCAAAGGGATCTGCTTGTTAGCCCTGATTGCTTTGAGGCTTAAAGAATGTAGGTGAGGGCTGGGGTTGTGGCTTAGCGGTAGAGCGCTTGCCTAGTATGTGTGAGGCCCTGGGTTCGATCCTCAGCATCACATAAAAATAAATAAAATATGATATTGTGTCCAACTAAAAAATATAAAAAAAAAAAGATTCTTGGAGATTCAGCACTTTATTGTCCCTGATGTTAACCAGACTCTTGTCTGCTGTGAACAGACTTTGGAAGAGACTGTAAGAACACAAAGTTGACTTTATTAAATGGAATAAACAATGCATCATAAACAGCACATCCCTTCCATCCACTTCATGTTGGAGAGAAGCTGTGGCCTAATGAGCATTGGTAGCGTTCTACCCCAGAGCTACAGCCTCAGCCCTGGGGTCTTTGAAGAGTGGCAAGAAGAGAAGCTATAGGTGGTTCTGGAAGTTGCAGTGTCTTTGGATATTTAGGTGCTGCTTATGGGTTGCCCTAGCATTGACCCCCTTGAGATCTGTTGGTAGTTTGATGTGCACAAGTGATCATACAGTTTTCAACTGTCTTCTGCCCTCAGGATTTCCTGGCAAGTTGACTACTTACTGCTGCACTTAAAAGATAGCATCTTGTACCATATTTCATGGTGCTGAGGCGGATGTTGTAGACTATGAACTGTGGTCTCTCTAATCTGTGTAATGATCCTAGGAGTAGGTCTCACTGGACACATGTTGGAGAGACTGGACAGTTAACAAGGTCTCAGCTGCCGAGTGGTAGGGCTGGGGTTGAAATGCAGTTGTGTGACACTAAATCCTGACTCTGCATTATTCAGGTACCCAAATATTGAGCTGCTGCTTTCTATTGAGCATATTATGGTGTTATGACTTACTAAATACTATGTGCTTGTTCAATAAACAAGTATTAGATGGCCAACCAAGTTTTCCATTTACTGAGTTGTGTGCACCAGTCCTTGTTCTGGGACCTGGGGAGATAAACTGTCTTTGCCTTTAAAGCTGAGGGGTTAAACAACTCCATGATCTCATGGCTTGGCTCCTGTTTCTTACCATGGAGTAGCAGTCGGTGGAAGATCCTGACATGAGAGGAATCCAGAGCCTTCTGGGAGAAGTAATAACCAACAGTATGAGACAATCTCATTTAGACAGAAGCAGGGGTCTTATGAGGCTGTGAAAGATGGGAACAAGCAGGCAGCTGTGAGACCAGCCATTCTGCAGGGAAAGGAAAGGGGGAGACAGGGCGAGAGCAGAGTGCCGGTGGGCATTTTCTTCCTGAATGGAGATGGAAGGTCCTGTGGGACTTTGGTGGCTTCCAGCAGAGTTTTGCACAATTTCTGGTAGAGAAATTCCATTTCAAAAATAGACTTCAAGTTGACTGCAAGAGCAAAGTGTGACACTTGATTCATTTGTGCTGGCAAAGCAGAGAACTCTGCTGAGTTCCAGAGCTCTCTAGTGGGGTCTGGGAAGTGAACATACCTCTACATGTTGATTGTCTGTCCTTCCCTATCTGTTTGCTCTTGAACTTCCTGTATGCCATATGTGAGACCTCCATCCCAGTGTCCACAGGCTGGGTGGGAGTTAGGGTACATGTGAGGTTCTGGTGAGAAAAGAGACTCGAGAGAGCAGTAGGGAACAGATGAAGGAGGATCGTGTATGCCAGGCTAAGGATTTCTTTTGTTCAATATTTTGGTTGAGTTCGATGTTCAGCAATGTGTCCTGTGACATGCCGACTTTCTTCACACAGGAAATAGTTACTTACAACTAGTTGATCATTCATCATGCATGTCTGAGAGTTGTGCAGGATAGGAATTGATGAAAAGGTAGCCAGCATAGCTTGGAAAAGGGACCATACACACAGCTCCTGATCCTTACTCAGCCTCTAGCCAGAAGAGGACATGAAGAGACAGGGGACTTATCTTGGTCTTCCATTTTACTGTTTCTGCATCAGGTACAAGAGCTAGGTGAGTAGTTCCCAAGCCTGGCACCTGGGGAGCTTGTTAAAAATACAAATGCCCCGTATCTTGTCCCAGTTCGGGATTATTAAGTCTAGTAACCAAAACTTAACAACTTCCCAGGTGAGTCTGTTGAGCAGATAGGTTGGGAATTTTGGATTAAAAAATTTATTAAAATTTGGACTAAAGTTTCTCCTAGTTCCATTCTTCCTCTGAGAATTCTGTGTCTCTAGTAGATCAGTGTCCCTGTCCTCAAGAAGCTGGCAAATGAATGGTAACACAATACAAATGAGGATAACATTTACTTATACTGTGTGCTAAGCTAAATAAATCTGTTGAATGAATTAGTTTTCAATAAACTGAGGAACCTATTCCCACCTATCTCCTTTTTTTTTTTTTTTTTTTTTTTTTTTGTTACTGGGGATTTGAGCCCAGGGGCACTTTACCCCAGAGCTATATCCCAAATCCTTTTATTTTTTATTTTGAGGTAGGGTCTTGCTCAGTTGCCCAGACTGTCCTTGAACTTGTGAGTCGCTGGGATTGCAGGCATGCACACCATGCCTGGGTTATCCCCATCTAACAGGAGAAAATCAAGGTTCAGAGGTTAAGGAACCTGGTTAAAGTTACCCTGGTAAAGCTGGGGGACTGACATCTCACCAAGGAGCCAGAATTGGTGCCAAGCCTTGGTTTTCCACATATGCTCTGTGTAGGGCAGCAGCATCACCTGGGAACTTGTTGGAAATGCGCATTCTCAGGCACCACCCCAGAATGACTGGATCAGAAATGGAGAGTGGGGGCCCAGCAACCTGTGCTTGAACAGGCTCTTGCATGTGATTCTGATGCAACTAAAAGTTAGAACCACTGATCTAAGGGGAGGGGAGCACACTGCAGAGCGGGTGCAGCTGTGGAGACCAGGAAAGGCCAGCCTATTGACAGCCGCATCACTGGCCTTTCCTTTGGTAGAATAAAGAGGTTCTCCTGCAGACTACCATGAGGGGGCACTGTGGGCACAGGCTTGGAAGCTGCCTGCTTTGTTGTCAAGGCCACTACCCTTGTGCAAGCATGAAGAAAGCCTGATGCCAGATCAACTGGAGAGGTCACTCTTTCTTCTCCAAGAAGGTCTAATGGGGGTGGTAATCTTGTTTATAGGATTCGGCCCTCACAGGGAAGCTGAACCTGGAGGCTTTCTGCTGTTCTCACATGCACAACGATGTCTACCCATCCGTGTGGCAAGGTCTCTACAGATCCTGTGCAAACAGCATTCCCCTTTTATAGCTGCCTAGCCAGGTGGCTTGCATTTTCTTTGGGGGTTAGAATACTAGAACCCAGCAGCTGATTATGGTTTAGTGTTCAGCTCCCAACAGGGCTGTGCCTCTGTCTTGTTCTTCCACAGGCTTGGGTAGGGGCACAGTGCTGTCCAAGACCTGTCTTCCAGCCTTTGCCCTGCTCCACCGCACTTTGTGATCTGGGGCGAGGCTCTTTCCCATGTCCAAACTCCTGCCCTGGGGAGTGGAGGAAGAGGCAGACTGGTGCTACTCAGGCCTGGGACTGCAGGGAGCTGTAAGCCCTGCTGTATGACATCCATCTCCTGTATTCATTTAAGTAAGTGTTTCCAGGGACTTGCTGCAAGGCAGTAAGGTGGAACCTATCAAATTGGATTTTTTTAAAATTCCAGATCTTTAGACATTCAGGATTTGCCTCTATAGATCTGTGTTCTGCGTTGTTTGGAAGAAGGAAAGATTTATACCACATCCTCCTCTCAGCTGCAGTGTGTATTTCTTCTGAAAATGTGTTCCTCAGAGGGCTTCGGCACTCACCTCGTTAGTCCAGGGATTGGCACTAACCCTTACAGCGGCCGTTCACCCAGTGGAGCCACTCTGCTTGGGCAGTAGGCATTCCTTGCCTTTTCTCAGCACTGTAGATGTGTGTGTCCAGAGCCATGAGGGAATTCAAGAGAGTGCCCTGCCTTCTGCTGGCTCCCACTGCCCCTCATGATACTCAGAGTTTGGTTGGAAATTGCCTAACCCAAAGGCAATGCCACTGGGCTGCTGCTGTCCTTGTTGGAGGAAACGTGCTAAATAAGATGCCTCTTTCCATCAGGCCTCCTTGGAGAGGCAAGGGAAAGCCCTTAGGCCGTTCAGACACCTCCGTGCAGCATGCAGGTACAGCTGCATTTTTTGTTTACAGGTGAGGCCACAGAGACTGGTTAGGTGACTAGTCCAGGAGCTCATTTATGGCAGAAAGAGGACTGGGTTTCAGGCCTCTGCACCTGGAGCACACTCCCCTTCTTACAGCAGGTAAGCCATTTGCTACTCAGCTATTAACCCCCCCCCACCCCCACACACACACCTCTGCAATGGTAGGGATGGAATCTCGGGGCCTGTGCATGCTGGGCTAGTGCTCTACCCCAGAACTTCTCCCTCAGCCTATTTATGGTTTAAGGTTACAGGGCCCTGTGGTGTTGTCTGGGGGACCTCTTTCATGCCATCCAGCTCACTGTGCTGCCAATACAGAGGTGTCCCCTGGGAGGCTGAGAGTTGACATCCTGTCAGATGCTCCCTGAGCTGGCTTTGTCATCAGCTTCAGTGGTGTTGGGTAGGAGGTCTTCAACTGCAGGGAGCAGGGAACTCAGCATAAACTGCCTTGCAAGTGAAGGCCCCCCGCCCCCTAGCTCACAGAGGAAGCTCCTTGGCTGCCCAGGGGACTTCAGGGCTGGTGGATGCAGCTGTTCACTAGTGTCAGCAAACCCAAGTGTTCTGTCTCCTGGCTTTGTTGTACAGTGTGGGCGCTGTCCTGCAGGACGTGCCAATCAGAGTTGGGCCAATGGTTTGGGGACTGGGTGAGGCGAGATGTAAAATCTAAGGAAGCACACGGCAGGGCCAGCACTTTCTTGACCCCAAGAGAGCCTCAGCCTTGTCTTACAGCCTGATAGAGGCCACCCATTCTCTACAGGTCTGATCTCTGTTCCTGTGCTATTGGCCCAGACTTAGCCTCTTGGCGTACCTCACTACTTGAGGAAGGAGGGGCAGAGTAGGCTGGCTCTGGCCCAGGCAAGTGTGGAGACAACTACCAGTCTCTACCATGGCAGGAGGAAGAGAATGATGCTTCTGAGGGAGGGACCCTTTGAACAGAAGCCTCATTAGCATAAGGGGAACTTCCTGGAAATCTGGGGTGTCTAACAGAAACATAAGGCAGGCAGTGGTGGTCGCCTTGCTGGGATTGGCATGGTAAATCATTCCAGAACAAATGAGCTTTATATTCTTACCAGCAACATATGAAGATTCTGATTTCTCTATTGTCTCCAACACCTGTTAATATCTGTAATGTATGTGTACGCTGGGGATCAAACTCAGGGCTGGTGCTCTGCCTAAGCTACATTTTTTTTTTTTTTTTTTTTGGGTGCTGGGGATAGAACCCAGGGCCTGTACTTGTGGAGCACACGCTCTGCTATTGAGCTATACCCTAGTCTTCCTTATGGTTTTGATTTGCATTTCATAATAATTAATTGTTTTGAGCATATTTTCATGTGCTGTTGGGCTGGTAACATGTCTTAGAAAAATGTCTGATTCCTTTGTCCATTTTAAAACTGAATTGTTTGTCTTTTTATTGTTGAGTTGTAAGTGTTGTTTATATATCCTGATACAAATCGCTTATCAGATGCATGGTTTGCAAATATTTCCTCCCATTCTGTGGGTTGTTTACTTTCCTGATGGCATCCTTTCAAAGGCAAACGTTAAATTTTTTTTTTTTTTTTTTTTTTTTTTGGTACTGGGGGTTGAACTCAGGGGCACTTTACCATTGAGCTACATCCCCAGCTCTTCGTTTTTTATTTTGAAGCGGTTTTGCTAAGTTACTAAGATTGGCCTGGAAATCTGTGTTCCTCCTTCCTCAGCCTCCCATGTCACTAGGATTACAGGTGTACACAACTGCACCCAGCTATATTTAAAATTTTGACGGATTCCAAATTATTTTTCTTATTATATCAAAGAAACCATTGCATAACCCTTATGTTTTTCCTTAATGAGGTTTATACTTTTAGCTTTTACATTTAAGTCTCTGACCCATTTTGTGTTAATTGTGGTAGGTGGTATGAAGAAGAGGTCTAACTATTTTTTGGGGTGTGGATATCCACTTTTCCTACCACTGTTTGTTGAAGGGATTATTCTGTCTTTATACTGGCTGGCACCTTGTTGAAAAAAATCAATAGACTATTGCTACTTCCTGGGTTACTATCCTTGGAAGCCACTGCCAGGTTCCCACAAGGTTTTAAATGTAACAATAATGCCATCCTTTTATTGAGCACCTTCTATTCAGTGTGGTAGTCTCATTATATATATTTTATCTTATCTCTATAACAGTTTTGCAAGGTGGAGATAATTGTCCCCACTTCAAAGATAAGCAAACTGAACTTAGAATTTTTAGCCGTTAGCAGAAAGTTGCTAGATAATTAGCAGACCTGGGCCTTAAATATAGGTTAGTGTTGCTTGAGTTGCTGACCCTCTCCCTGTGCTGGGATTCTCTGCTCCCAGGAGGTCTGGCCCTATTTGATGATTTTTTGGGGTTGGTCCCATGACAAAGGACCAGCCAACATTATTAAGTGTGCCCTGGGCTCTAGTTGTGGAGGCTGCTAAATGTTTAAGGTAAATAATTGTTAAGGACATTGTTTAAGTTTGAGTTGGTTATCTGTTACTTGTTGCAGGATTATGGTCTAAAACTTAAATGTTGATCATGTCATTTCACAAAACTATCTGTGTGATGTGGTAGATTCAAAACTGCATTGCCCCATCTGCCTCTAGGAGATGGACACCTGGAGTGATGGGTCCCTGTCCCCTGGGACCTACTAGGAGTTATGTGACTTCTGAAAGCCATGAACAGGAGCCTGTTTAGAAAAGGGTATCTAGGTGGGGACTGCCTTCTGATGGCAGTATGTGTGACCTGCCTGCAGGGGCTGGGGATATTTGGTGGTTCTATCAAGGGCTGTCCTATGGGAAAAGTGTGAGATTTGTCCTGAAATGTGGAAGCCATTGGAGAATGGGTTTGGCTGGACAAGAGGATGCTGTTAAAACTCAGAGATAATGAAAGAAGGCAGGGGCTGCCTTGGGAACAGCGAGCTTCCTGTTGTTGCTGGTGGACAGTCTGACTGCTTCCTTGGTGGGATTGCCATTGAGCCTCTTGGGCTTTTGGTGAATTATAGGCCTGGGGTGTTGTGAAGAGTTTCCTTTAGGCCCCAAAGCCTAAACGTCGTGGCTTCTGGTTTCATAGGGGCTTCCTGTCCATGCAGCTGGGATTGCTCCCAGCCCAGATCTGTCATGTCTCACCGATCCCGAGGGCTAAATTTGGAATTTAATAACAACACTTTGGATTTATGTAGCCTGTTTCCTTGGAGGCACTTCATCTGTTATCCCATTAATTCTCATAACGTCCCTGGGCGGAAGGTGAGGGAGGGTGAGAGAGGAGAAGGAACCTCTCCGCTTCTTCACATCCTGAAGGTGAGATATGGCTGGAGTAGGGGCACCCTGGGGGCACCACAGCCCCTCTGACCCTCCCTCATGGAGAACAGGCTGCCCACTGGATAAAGGGCACATTTCCCCACAGGAGGCTCATGTCTTATGCACAGTATATCGGCAGTTTGGTTCCACAAAAAGTGTAACACACACCCATTGTGCGTCTGTCTGCAGATAGAGTCTGTGTGGGTGGATGTGAAGGTGAGGAAACACGAGTCTGGAGGTGCAGAGGCAAGACCCAGGTGTCTGCCACACCAGCTGGCAGAGGGGAGGGTCTAGAGGCAGCAGGATGGCTTCCTGGGGGGGTAGGGGGAGGAAGGATTTGAACTCAGTTTGGAAAGCATATTGGAGTGAACTCTGGACTTGCAGCAGTCTGGTGCTCAGCGTTCCAGACAAGTTTCCTATCTCCTAGTCAAGCGATGTGGGTGATGTCCTTGCAGTGCCCACTTTCTCCAGGGCAGGAGTTGTCTGACTCGCTCTTCCCAATTCTGAGCCCCTGGTTAGAAGCTGTTGGACTGATGGATGGGGAGCCTGAGCATGCGCAGGAGGGACCATGGACTCACTGAAGGAAGGGGCTGCTGGAACTGACTGGGAAGGTTGAGCAAGAATACAAAGAAAGGGGACCCACGTGAAGGACTTCACTGGGCAGAGATTATCTTTGGGGCACATGTTTATTCCAGGTCACGCTGTTGTCACTTTGACCTCTACTGACACTGTCAGATATATCTGACTTTTACATCCTTCCCAGGCTCCTTCTCTTCAAGCTTTGGCATCTGGATTTGGCATCTGGCCTTGGCGGGGAAAGGTTCTCCAGCCTACTACAGGGAACCTCTTAGCTGGGCTCTGATTGCTACTCATCTTCCCTGGCACCAGGTAAGAAAGGTGCAGAAAGCCAGGATCACAAACTGTGACATGTGGCAGCAGGAAAGTACCTTGAAACTCATCTGGTACTATATTCCCCTTCCTGCTTTTGCAGATGAGGGAATTGGGGTTTGGAGTTGCAAGCAGGGGGAATTTTTTTTTTTTTTTTTTCAGGAAGAGATGTGCAGGTGCTTAGACCTGGAGGCAAGAGAAAACTGGTGGGTTTATAGAGGAGTCGTGCCAGGACTGAGGAGTGAAGGAAATGGGACTGGAGGCATGGGCAGGGCCCACTCTGCAGGGCTGTAGCAGGTGTTTACAGGAGGGAAGGTATAAAGCAGAGGTGTGGTGCCATCAGATATATATTTTACTGAGGACAGTGGTCAGAAGCAGAGCCCCAGTGCTCCATCTTCACATGATCCCTGCCAGGCTGCAACACAGACTGTGTTATCCTTAGGTCTGCTATCCTTACCCTCTGAGAACACTCAGTCTACACAAATGCCACATGTAATTATAGACAGACAAATAGTCAAGTTGACAGGCAGGTTGAAGGTCTGTCGTGGCTACTGGGGAAACATAAAAATTGCTTTCTTGGTGGTCACCTTAGGGTTGGTGAATAGGGATCATAAGGTTGTTCCTGTCCCAGGGCACTGCAAATTATGTTGAAAGCTGAGGTGTGAGCATAGCAGTTCATGGAGAGACAGATATTGCAGGTTGTGTTTCCAGGGGTTTGTTCTGTGGCCCTACTGTTCCTCACTATTTGCATATCTTAATAGGGGCATGTCTTGATTGTCCTACAGGGGAGTGAACCCAGCCTTAAACCAACCAGGGCATAGAATTGCCCTGGGTCAAAGTGACTGATTGCGGTTGGTCCAATCCGAATTGGTGAGAAGGATTGTTTGATGGCTGTGAAGTGATCTTTCTTGCTTCAGAGGGTGTAATGTGCAGACCAGAGACTGAGAACCACCCAGACATTTGCTGTCTTGAGGGAAGGCTGCCTGAGGGCAAAGTCCACCGTGGAGCAGGACAGAGCAGAGAGGATAACAGGGAAACAGCCAGAGCCTGGATCAAATGTGCCCAGGGCTCTAGTTGTGGAGATTGCTAAAAGTTTAAGGTAAATAATTGTTAAGGACATTGTTTAAGGTAGTTTGAGTTGGTTATCTGTTACTTGTTACTGAAAAAAAAATTAATAGAATTTGCATTAAAGACTTTTGATGTGCAAATTTCTGTAACAGTGGGGAATAAGACCTACACTATCCTTACTCTCTGAGGACACATAGTTTAGAAGTTATGAAAGGAGAAACACAGATTCCACATGTAATTATAGACATACAGCCAAGCTGAGTAAAAACAAAAACAAAACAGTCTCTTGGGCGCATAGCAGATCAGATAAAGATCATTTGCTTGCCTGGACTGTGCCCAAAAGATCTGATTTCATGTGGGCTTTCTTCAGGCTACTCATGAATCCCAGGACTTCTGGAAGATTCTCAACTTTCTGTGACCAAGAGATGGTGCAGTAGAGGACAGGGATGGGACCCATCTCTTTGAAGGGGAGTAACTAGTCCCTGGGTAGCCCCTGTGTAATCTTAGCATTGCCAATGAAGAAATGCTAACTGGTATGGAGGTAGAGTTGGCCAGAGCCAGATGTGGCTGCTCTACAGCCCCACCCAAGCTCTTACTCTTCAGAGCAGCCTGGTCTCCCATCAGGCCTCCAGGGTTAGCGCCATGAAATGCTCTGAGTGGTTCATTCCTGAAAGTGGGCCAGCTTGGGCCACCAGCATGGTTCCTAGCACTGTTGGGACTGTGGGGAGGAATCTGTCTTCCTGCAGAGTCAGAGTAGTCATTATCTTACAGAAGCCTGCCTCCTAGGACAAAGTTGACATTTTGAAACAGGGCAGAGCTGATTTTTTTTTTTTTTGTGTGTGTGTGTATGTGTATGTGCTGGGAATAGAACCCAGGGCCTTTATGCACGCTAGGCAAGTACCACTGAGCTACACCCCCAGCTCCAGAGTTGAGTTTTTAAAATCATTTTCCCCCTTCTCTGGGTGAGCACATATTCTCTTGGAAGGGTGTCACTCAAAGGGGACAGCACCTGCCACATTTCTGCCAGAGGTCCCTGCACATGTCTACATGGGCACCTGTGGGTAGTGAGCACTTGCTAGAGCCATTGCTGGCTTTGTGCCATCCTGTACACAGGTTCCTTTTTGTTTTTTTTAAAGAGAGAGTGAGAGAGGGGAGTTTTTTTTTTTAATATTTATTTTTTAGTTCTTGGCGGACACAACATCTTAGTTGGTATGTGGTGCTGAGGATCGAACCCGGGCCGCACGCATACCAGGCAAGCGCGCTACCGCTTGAGCCACATCCCCAGCCCAAGGTTCCTTTATTTCTCTTTGTGCCTTGGTTGATGGTGACCTTCCTGGACTATTTATAAATGTATAAAAACATGAACTTACAAAGAAAACTAAGTCTGCTCAAGTATACTTAGCAAACTATCTAAGTGATGGAATAACACAAATGCTTCTTTATTAATGCAATAATAGCCATAGCTTGTGGCAGATCTGATCACTATTATAGCTCAGAGTCATGAGGAAGAGCATAGCCACATTTTGAGACATCTGTAATAACTGCAGTTTACGAAAATATCTGTGGTTGCTATTGGCCAGAGTCACTGAAACTGCTCAAACTAGGGGATTTGTTATCTCATTTACAACTGAAAAATTTTAGAGCGTGGTGAAAATAGAGATGGAATTCTTTTCCTGGGTTTCTTGTTCCTGGGTTTCTTGTATTTTATCCATGGATGACATGGATGGTGTCTGTGGGCCCCAAGTTAACCCCTGAGTGATAGGTAAATACTTCTACATATTATATATGTGAACTTAAGTAGATATATGTATCTCCATATCAAGATCATTCTACCCACCCCACACAGATCTACAGAGGATACTTTCACCTCCCTTGGTGACATGCTGCGTGCATATGCGCACACACATACTCCACGGGAATGCCCCAATAGACATGGCATGTGCATGTGCATACACACAAATCCAGCATCTGAGGCCATGTGAATACATCCTTCATAGAAGTGTACACATGACCAGTACTTTGCTCATGGAGCTGCAGGGTTGTGTGCTCTCACAAGAAAGTGTGTGGATACTTGCTTGGCCCTGTACCCAGAATTCCTTGTACACATGTGAGCATCATCCTAGGTCACAGGCAAGATGGACAGAACCCTTGGGCTCATCACGGTTGCTGTGATGGGCTACCATGGACAGAGGAGGTTAGATTCATGCCATTGGGACAGTGACCCCAAGCACCAAGGAGGTTCAGTCCTGGAGGATAAGAATGCCATCCAATCTGCTCTCCTGAGGCACAAAGAAGGAGCCAGCAAAGACCTCATCTGTCACCTGATTGGTTGACATTTCTATGTCACCCTGAGTGGACTTCCAGGGAATTCTCCACTTGGGTTTGTCTGACTCTTGTGGGAGAGGGCCTGTGGGCCAAGTACAGTGCTGGGGTGTCCTCAGAGGAAAGCATTCTTCATTGGTAATGAACATTATGTCTGCAGAAACTAATGGCCCAACCTCCTATTCAGTTTATGTAAAATAAAACAGGCCATATGCTGCTGCTTTCAGAGTTTGGGTGTTTAAATTAAATGTTGTTTAATGAATATTCAAACCCATTTGCTCCAAAGTTGTGCTCAATGTGGCGGCGGCTTTCATGCCCCCCTTCCTCGTAGCCCCCTCCCCGCTCCAGTACCCAGGGTATTAAGCCATTAGAACGGGGTGTGAACATCCAGGCATCTGTCTTCCAACCGAAAGTTGGATATTAAAATGCCGGAGCAGATGACAGTATAAATAAAGACATACAGTGAGAGGCTTGTCTGGTTATTTTTTGTTTGGTAATTAAGACTGAGGAGGTTTGACTTAAGTTCTATCTTATTGAGAAACAGAGGTGGGCAGCTGAGACCCATCTACCCCTTTGCTCTTTGCTTTGCCCATCAGCCCAGAGAGGGACTTCTACTGGCCTCCGTGTAACCGATTAACTGCCGAGTGTCAACTGGGTGACGTAGAGAAGTGAAATGGTTTTATTTTCCTCCAGTCACTTCTGCTGAACTTTGTCAAATTACCCTTAACACCAGCTGGAGTGGAGTCCATGATTTTATGACCATTTGAAGTTCAGTGTGGTTTAAAACTATAGGCTCATCTTGGATTGAAATTTTCCCCTTCCCCATTGGAGGACAGACCTGGAGGATGGAAGTTTGGAGAGGACAATGTATGCCATCACTCCTTTTCTGTCCAGAGCCTTGGATCTCCTCTGGGATGGAGGCAGGCCTTCCTGTGAGAGGGAGAAGTGCTTCTCTGTGGGAGGTCAAAGGTATCTTTGCTCTGGTCCCATCTCCTCAGTGGCTGACATGCTGGTCTTCATGTAGATGGTGGGCTGGTGTCCTTGAAGGCAAGGTCCAGCTCATCCCAGTGCCATCTCTTCCCTCAGGAGCTTCATGAATGGTGCCCACCCATAGTCTCCATTCTGGATGGGACATTTTTTCCTTGGGTTATGCTGGGGGCTTCTGACCCACTCTTTAGCCTCTGCAACTCCAGGTGCCTACACAGGAGGGTCCATGGGATCAGAGACATAGAGGTCCCCACACTTTCTTCCTAGGCCCTCTGTACCCCTCTGTCTATGATGGTGGAAGTTATGGTATCCCCTCTTACATAACTTCCACCATCATAGACCCCCTGGGAAAGTGGGCACTCTGCTCCACCATCAGCCTCACCCAAGCTCTCCCTCCTTGGATTTGTTCCTCTTTCTCAGCAGAATCAGTGTGGGGCTGCAGATTCTGCAGATTAGCAGGCACCCTGCCCGTCTCTTGGGCTCCCCCACTTCATTGAGTGGTTCTCCTGGAGGTACTCTCATTGAAACAATGTGTTTCTTCTAAGATTAATTTCCCTGACCTTCTTCCCCTTCTCTCTCCAGTCTTTTACATAATTCTGTGTGTGTGTGTGTGTGTGTGTGTGTGTGTGTGTGTGTGTGGTTTCATTTCTTGATGAAATCTTTGGGGAAATGTCTGTTGCTGGTAGCTCTCTTTGGATGTGTGATAGTGAGCACCTCTTTGCCCTTAGCTTGTACCCCAGTGTCCAATTCTGGGACAAAAATAAAGATCCTAACAGACATCTTGTTGTTTACATTTTGAGGGTTTATCCATGCTTGGAACAATTTTAAGAACATCTCCAGGGATGTCATTCTATTCTCTACCTTTCCTATCCCTAGTTACTTCCTAACCCAAAAAACTCCAGTGGCTCCCATGTCTCTGATTATTAGCGCCACGAGGGAGACCCCAAACCTTTTTTACAAGCCTGAGCTTACTGTGACTCTTTCTCCTCTTGAACATCTTACCAAATTTCCAGTTTCAGTATGCTCATATCCAACTCATTTCTCCTTCCTTTCCCTCTCCTACAATGCAAACTAGTGATTTTCTCTACAGGAAGAACTTTCCCCAAGCATTAGTTGAAAAACTACCCACCCAAGTCCTGTGATAGGTGCTGGGGATCTAAGAACAATCAAGAATGGTTTCTTCTTTTAAGGAGCTCTTATTCCAGGGGGAGCCAAGGACTGAAGGAGAGACTCTGAGTATTAAGTGGCAAGTACAGGGACAAACATTCAGCCTTTCCTCTGAGCTCAGTCTTGAATTGTAATAATTAGTCAGGTATGAAATGTAGGAGGTGCATCTGGGGAAATGGAGCCACTAAGAATAGAGGCATGGAGGTACAGGATGGCATGGCTGCTCAGAGCCAGGGCTGTCCATGTTCCTGGGGTCTCAAGTGCAGGGTAGGCAGTGGTCAGTGATGGGCTGCTTTTCTGTCCCTGTTCCTCCAGTGTCCTCCTGTTCCTCTGTGTGCAGATGTGGCTGACTCCTGTTCAGCAAATCTTCGTCCCTGCTGGCCATACTGCCCCGGGGCGTATCTTCCCCCTTTACCTTGTGTTATCAGTAGGTAGGTAGGAGATGTCTCCCTCATGGGAGATGGCCTGCAGGAGACATTTGAAGGTGGGAGGCTACTTGGGGTAAGGCAGCCACCCAAGGCTGGTCCCTGAACTCTGACCCATTTTCTAGGCTTAGCTCTTCCTTGGTTTGAATTCTGAATCTCTTTGATCCCTGACTTCCCATTGCTTTCTGAGTTTTCTCCAGAACCTGGCTCCCAGATTCCATCTGGTTCCTTGAATAGGCAGCCAAGCTGGCTCCCTCTTCTTTGGCATTGACATTTTTCATGTGGCAGGACACACCCTCAGGGAAGAAGGATGCTAAGGTATCCTGTTAGGTTCCTGCTTGGTTCTACTGCTCACAGCTCCTGGCTTCTACCCAACTGTCCAAGAGGATTGGCCAGCTTGGTGATGTTTTTCTTGACTTGGGTGTGTGTGCATGTGTGTGTATGTGTGTGGCAGTGTCCTAGCTGAGAATCTGTTCCTGGGCTTAGAGGAAGCAGGCATACCTCCCCACTGACCCTGGCCCCTGATCTTCTGCATGTGCATTATCCACAGTGAATGAATCGGATTCCAGCTTGATAGAAGGCCCAGTCCCAACCCTATGCTTAGGATCCTCTCAGGTAACAGATTGGGACTCACAGAATGCATTTTTTTTTTTTATAGTACCAGGGATTGAACCCAGGGGCACTTAACCACTGAGATACATGTCCAGCCCTTTTTTAGTTTTTACTTTGAAACAGAGTCTCACTAAGTTGCTTAGGGTCTTGATAAGTTGCTGAGGCTGGCTTTGAACTTGTGATCCTCCTGCTGCAGACTCCTGAGCTGCTGGGATTACAGGCATGCACCACCGCGCCCTGCTTGCAGAACACATTTCACACTAACTAGAGCCAGACAATTCTGCAGTGGAACACGATGTAAGGAAACCATTCATTTGTTTCTTCATTCTTCCAGTCTGCACTGAGTATGCACTGGGAATCGAGGGACAACAGAATGAATAAGATTTGGCTCCTGTTCTCAAGGGGCCGTGGCCTAGTGGAAGCTGGAAGCATGTTCTATGATGTGTGCCTTTAATGGCACTGGGGTAACAGCCAGCACGGGGTGAGGAGGGCTAGTGCCTGTGGAGCCCTTGCTCTGCGCCTATCTTGGGGTTGAACTTGCCTCCTGAATTATTTCACGTCATCCTTACAACTGCCTGATGAGAACAGTACTGTTCTAGGAGAGGAAGTTTGCTCAGGGAGGGCAAGCCAAGTGTTCCCTGTGGCACAGCATAGAGCAACAGGGATAGGCCTTGAATGTGGACAAACTCTGGGGATTCTCCTCAATTCCTGGGTGCCCACAGGCTCTGTGTGGGGAAGTCTGACTTATAGACACAATTAGAGTATATCAGATTTTGGGGTGTATTTCCATGTTGAGTGATGCAGACAGGTGGAGAAGTCTCTGGATTCTATCCACTAGAGAATGGTTCTGGGGTTGGTAGATGTGATCTGTTATTTCACTGGGAAGAGTCACCCAAGCCTGGTTTCCTGAGATCAACAGAGTCAGGTCCCTCTGACCCTGGACCTACCCAGGGGCTCCTCTTATTACCCCAAAGGAGGCAGTTCTGAGGCTTGAGACCTTCCTCTGGCCCTGGAGCTTTAGGGTGTGCTGGGGGCAGGGAAGACTGGCCTGAGTCCACTCCTGGTGCCTCCTGCAGAGGAGAATTGGATCATGCTGTTGAGGGGTGGGAAAGGCAACCAGGAGTCAGATGCTTGATCTATGAGCTGGGAGAGCAGTTCTGCCTCCCTCACTGCGGTTGTGGTGAACACAGGAGACGTTACTTGTGAAAGCTCTGGGAAAAGATCAATTCCTGTGATAAAGTAACACATTACTTACACTGCTACCTCAATTTCTCTTGTTTCAGTGGATTTCCCCCCAATCATTAATGAGATTCTTAAAATCACCAACCAACCAACTGGCCAAGCAGTTCCACCTACTCCTTGCCCCCGCACAGTGTGTTTTACCCACTAATGAAAAATAGGCAGGCAGATGAACTTTAGGTACGTTATTTTGCTAAATATTTTCTAATCCATACTAGTAAGGTCCTATCTCCATTTTCATAGGAGGTGTGTGTGTGTGTGTGTGGGGGGGCAATGTTTGGGATCAACTCCAGGACTTTGTGCATGCTGTGTACATGCTTTACCACTGAGCTACATCTCCAGCCTGAGATGAGAAATTTGAGCAACAGAGAGGTTAAGTATTTTTCCTGAAGCCACAGAACTTTCAGTACCAGAGCCGTAACTTAAGCCCAAGTCTTTTGACTCTAAAGAGCTTGCTGGTTAATGATGCAGGGGCCTTGAAGGGTTGTATTTTTATTTGGCGGAGGAGACTTTTAGTTCTAGGCAATTAAAACAAACAATCCTATAAGCCATGGCTGGACTGAAGCTTCCCTAATGAAGGTCAGTAAACTGCAGGAATATATTACAGATCCTTTCTCTGTTCTTCAAGATGGCTGCACCATGATTCCCTGTGCTCTGTGACAGCATAATATGTGGACTTGTCCTTGGGATTTGGGAAGACTTTGCAGGCATGTGCATGTGGCTTGGACCCTTGGAAAAGACATCTGGAGAGCATGGGGTCATCCTCCTTCCAACATGGCCAAGAGGCTTTGAAGATACATCCCTGCTCCAGGCAGATGCCCCATGGAAAGAACCAGGCCCTTTGTCATTGGCAGAGATTATGGGTTTCATGGAACACAACCCGCTGGGGCCAGCTCATGTGCTGGGGTCAGGCACCAGATCTTGGAGGCCATCAGATAGCAAGACAGCTTTACTCTGTGTCTGACTCAGACTTTCATCTTTCTGGGGTTGGATGGCCTTCTGTCTTTACCTCTGTCGTCTTCTCTGCAGGCCGGGCTGCTTTGCTTCTTACAGTTTTTCTGCTCTGTGCACCCCTCCTCCAGCTTCAGTCTGAAGGTGGCTTGTTTTTCTGTAGTCATGACTCCATACAACCCCAGAGGTCTGCCACCATCTTACTTGGTTCAAATTCTTTCTATATTTACAATTCCAGACCAGGTGAACAATTCTGTAAAACATGGGAGCACTAAGGAGCCACATTTGGAGCCTGTGCCCAGGGATGCTGGATGGGGACCTCAGTGACATTGCTGTGGTCTGGAAATGGCCCTGCAAACCCAGTTCTGTGAAGGATAGTGCAGGGATCCCACCCAGCAGTGGTTGGCCAGCAGAGAGGGGAGGTGAACACACACACAGACTCAAGGCTGGAGGGGGTTGGGTGAGTGCTCATCAGGATCTGGCAGCTTTATATGTATTTATTTTTATTTGTTTAGTTTTTCTTCTTTTATTTGTTCTTTTTATTTATACATGACAGTTGAATGTATTTTGACATATCATACATACATGGAGTATAACTTCTCATTCTTGCGGTTGTACATGATGTGAAGTTTCACTGGTCGTGTGTTCATACATGAACATAGGAAAGTTATGTCTGAGTCATTCTACTGTCTTTCCCATTCCCATCCCTGCCCCCTTCCTTCATTCCCCTTTGTCTAATCCAATGGACTTGTATTCCCACCCTCCACCCCCATTATGTGTTAGTATCCATGTACAGAGAGAATATTTGGCCTTTGGGTTTGGGGGACTGGCTTATTTCACTTAGCATGATAGTCTGAAGTGGATCTGGCAGTTTAAATTATTTTTTGTTGAAGAAGTTTTCTAGGTTTGCAATTGCCTTTTTTTTTTGTAGTTCTGGGATTGTACCCAGGGCCTCACACGTGCTAGGCAAGTACTCTACCACTGAGCTACATTTCCAGCCCCATTAATTTTCATTTTTGAAATGAAAATTTTGAATTTAATCTATAGGACTCATCAGATAGACTGTAGTCTCCCGGAATGATGGCATCTTGGGGCACTTTTATTTTCCTCTGGGGCCTCCTAACAGCGGGAGGTGGGGTGGGGTGTGCAGGAGGCTTTCTATAAATATTTGGACTTAGGCTGGGTCAGAGGCTACCCTGGGCAAAGCTAGAGGTCCCAGGCTGAGGAAGTGGATTTCCCTCCAGACACAGGCCTTGGGAGTCTGACATGTGTTCCCCTCTCTCATCACAGGAAAATGATTGAAAACCAGAAGAGATGCTTAGGAAGGGGGCACTCGGCCATTCCTGGCTCCTCAGACAAGGGCTGGTGTTGTGGTTTAGATAGGAGGTGTCCCCCAGAAGCTCATATGTGAGACTATGCAAGAAGGTTCAGAGGTAAAATGATCAGGCTATGAGCGCTTTAACCTAATCTGTGCCTTAATCCCTCAATAGGGATTAACTGAGTGGTAACTGTAGGCAGGTAGGGTGTGGCTAGAGGAGGAGGGTTATTGGGGGTGTGACTTTGGGGTTTATATTTTGTCCCTGGAAAGTGGAGATCGATCTCTCTCTCTCTCTCTCTCTCTCTCTCTCTCTCTCTCTCTCTCTGTTTCCTGGTGCCATGTCCTAAGTCACTTCTATTTATTACACTCTTCCACCATGATATTCTGCCTCACTTCGAGCCCCAAAGATTAGAGTTGGCCATCTATGGACTAAGCCCTCTGAAACTGTGAGTCCCAAAATAAACTTTTATTTTTCTGATTGTTCTTGTCAGGTATTTGGTCTCAGTGGTAAAAAGGTTGACTAACAAAGCTGGCTTTGGCAAGCCAGGCCTGTGGCCATCTTCCCCTGAGTCTCTAGGGCTGGGGGAGGGAAATGAAGATCCATGAGCAGTGAGAGGACAGGGGGAAAGTGGTGGAGGCAGGACGTGGTCTTCTAGCCTCATCTTTCTTAGGGAGCAGAGTCGGCAGTGGCCCATCCAGCAGGATGCCTGTTGTAAGAGAGGCTGCAGTCCTTTCTGTTGTTCTTGACAATGGCACCGTCAATCAGGAGCTGCCCAATCCGTGCTTAGAGTGGTGGCAGTGCAGGTGAAGTGCCAACAGATGTCCTTGGTGTCCCTGAGTGAATTTGAGTCCTCAAGCTGACTCTGGATGGAATTCGTGGCCTCATGGGTCTTGTCAGCCCCTGTTCACTTGGGGAAGCAGATGGTGAGGGGCTGTGTGTCATCTTCCTTGCTGAGGAGGACAGACTTGTGTGTGACCACTTGATATAAATACCGTCAGAAAGCTCCTTGCTCTCTGCACATGCTTCATCTCCTCCTTGGCCAGCACCGGGCCTCTCCAGGCTGGGCAAGGGATACCCTCAGAGCAGAGGGTCCACTTCTGTTTGCACCGCTGACCGCCCACATCACACATCATGAAGTGTGGGTCCCTGAAGGTCTGCACGATGCTTGTGGTCTTCTTGTGGTTGGCAGCCTGACCAGCTGCAGGAGGATGTGGTTACTCTTTGCCAGGTGTTCCGGGTCATGCACACAATAGGCTGAGTTGTTGAGAAACTCTGGTCATTCCAGAGTCCCCCCAGGTAGGCCTCAGGAGCCTCTTGGTGGTGCAGGACAGAGCAAACCTCTGCCTGGAGTCCCTGTGGTGGTGGTGGAGGGTCAGCAGAATCAGTTTGCAGGTTGCCTGTGGCCTTGTGCTTGGCTGTGATGGACTGGGTGGTGTTGCTGTAGAGGACCCTCTGTCCTCTTGGATGTTCCTTATCTGCTCTGATTTATTAGGTAGGCGCTCCTCTCTGGTCCGATCAGGGGAGAGCACGCAACATAATTATGGCTGCCGAGGGTTGCCCCTTAGCTGGGGGTTGCCCCTCAGCTGGGGCTGTGGGCAGGACAAAGACGCCTTCACTCGTCTACCACAGACCCAGGACAAGCCAAGGCTGTTTGCAGAGCCCCTGCAAAGCTTCCCAGGTTCAGTTCCCCATGTATCGATGTTCTCAGATTGGCAGCTGCCTCTGAGGGGTCTGGGTGTGGGAATGGGGCTTTGGGGGAGGATGGCAGGCCAGCATTGGTGGTGGTTTCCATCTACCGTAGAGTCATGGTGATCCCACAGGGGCAGGAGAGCACTGTGGGAAGCACCTTGATCAAGAATCTCATCATCCTGTCTTCTGAGCATCTCCACATGCCAGGTGCTGTGTCCAACATTTTACACATGGAATCTCATTTAATTCTCAGAAAACTGCCAGGAAAAATGGGCCTGATTACTACCATCACACACAATGAAAAAGGGCCATTTTTATTGAATGATCACTGGTACCCCAGCTGTCCCAGATACTATGGATACAGGACTACACACGTGTACTCTTTCTAATCTTCAGAACAACTCTATGAAGGAATTTTTACTTTAAGCCCATTTTATAGATAAGGAAACTGATGTCAGAGAGGTTAAGTTCTTATAGAAGGTCACACAACTGGTAAGTAGCACAATCTGAATTTAAGCTCAGGTCTAATGGCCTCTTATGTAATACAAAAATTCTGGGTAAAGATGCATCTATTGCTTGTTTGAGACAGAGTTTGCCATGTTACCCAGGCTGTGCTTGAATTCTTAGACTCAAATTCTCCTGGCTCAGCCTCCTGGGCAGCTGGAATTACAGGCATCTGCCATTGCATGGAGCTGAACAGGCCTCTTTAATGGCTGAGATGCAGCCTGGGAAGTAATGTTCTCCTGGCCTTTGCCTTAGCTGGTTGCTTGGAGGCCTTCAGGGGTGGGGAGTGGGCTCTGGGGCGTGTTCTTCCCACTGTTCTCCTTCCCACTCTTCTGCTTCCTGGTCTCCTCTCCTCTTGGCACCATGTCCCCATGTCAGAGCCATGAGACTCCTGGCCTCCACATGGAGGCAGTGTCTGCTCTGCTGGCCCAGTTGGAGCAGAGTCATGATTGTGTGTGGCTGCCCCTGCCACTTCCCCTGGCCTCCTGTGCACTTCCTAGATGGTGGGGTTGTCCTCACTAAAAAGCAGTACTGAGTGTGTGAGTGTGTGTGTGTGTGTGAAAGAGATAGAGATAAAGAGGGGGGGAAGGAGAGAGAGAGAGAGAGAAAGAGGAGAGAGAGAGATAACAGGAGGCCTTAGCTTTAGGGCTTTTAATAGCAAAGCGTCAAGATGACTGTCCCTAACTGTTACAACCGCTAACTGTGTTCATACAAGTCTCCTGTTTCTTCAGAAGGCATATACTGGGAAAAATGTGGGGTCATGTCTTAGCACTCAGAGGTATCAGGTAGCTGGAGGGCAAGGGACAGCCTCCCCCTGACCTTCCAAACCCAGGGGTCTGAACCCTGGCAGCCACCAGTTGGCTCAGCTAGCTCTGTGACAACACCTTCTAGATTGCTCCACCTTGGCCTGGGGATGTAGCTTGGTGGTAGAGTGCATGCCTACCATGCACAAGGCCCTGGATTCAATCCCTGCAATAAAAAAAAAAATGCAGATTTAGATTGCTCCACCAAGGATCAGAACCCACCCTGAACAATATCCTCTGTCCCTGCACCCTCTCCTGACCATGAGCATTTGGCTGGAGACTCCCATGTTAGCTGAATGGGGAAGACATGTCAATGTTGGCTCACTAAGCTGGCAGCAGGAGGCAGGTCTGATGTGGAAAGAGCACAGCAGACTCCTTTTTTCCTGGTACCAGGGATTCAACCCAGGGGTGCTTCACCACGGAGCCCCATCCCCAGCCCTTTTAATTTTTTATTTTGAGACAGGGTCTTGCTGTGTTGCCTAGGTCTCACTAAGTTGCTCAGGTTGGCTTCAAACATGCAATCCTCCTGCCTCAGCCTCCCAAGTTGATGGGATGACAATGTGCCACTGAGCTCTATGTCAGCAGACTCAAATAATGAGAATGTGGGGCCAAGTTCAAATAAGATATTAGCTAGACAGATGCAGCTCTTAGAGTGGGCTAGGCATTCTTCTAAGCACTTTGCCTATTTTAATTCATCTAATTAATGTTCACAACAATCCTGTGAAAGAGGCGCGTGATTTCTTCCATCTCATAGTTGATACAATTGAGGCCCAGAGACATCAGTGACTTGCCTGAGGTCACAGAGGCAGTGTCAGAGCAGATGGTTACATGCCACTTGCCTACAGGCTGCCAGGCCAGGCCTCTAGGCTCCTCGGAGTAGCTGATCTCCAGATGCCCGCCTGCCCGTTTGGGGTCTGCAATCAGTCAGTCTATAAGACTCTGAAGGGTGTGAGGTGGTGAGGGGTGGAATTCCTCTTCCCAGGGACAAAGGAGCGGCCCAGATGATACCCGCACCACATCGCCCCAGCCAGCCTTTCCTGCTTGATCACACCAGTCATTAATCCACATGTGAGCACAGTTTGGGACCGGGCTCCAGACCCTGTAATCACTGCCATGTTTTCATGCGCCTGATAAACGATTCTGCTGCAGAGGCTTGAAGGGCATCTGTGCAAAGTGGTTTTGAGCAAGATTCTGGAAGACCTTTTCACACCTCCCATCCATCCTCAGCTGCCCTGGGACAGCCTGGGATCTGAGAAAAGCAAGTTCGAGCAGCACTAGGAAGCCGCACTCCACGTCTCTGGTCTGGACTCCCAGGATACTGGCCAGGCTTCTCCCAGGAAGTCAGATGCGGAGGCCTGGAAAGTGTCAAGTTCATCTTTTTTCACTGTGCATGGGAAGACACTTGGGTCCACACAAAGTAGTTCAAGGTTGACCAGAGCTGGGACTCTTGGGACCATAACTGGCTTTCTGGAACATGGTTACAGTGTATCACATGCATCGTTTGCTTTTCATCTGCACACCAACCTAGGGAGGTGGTGATATTAAATCCATCTTACAGATGAGGGAAGCGAGCGAGGCCCAAGTGGCTGAACCAGGATTTGGTTCCAAATGCTTCTGTGTTATTCCTGTGCTTCCTTTTAATGTTCAGATCTTTTGTGTATGTATGTACTCTTCCTTCTGTGCCTAAGGTTGTCTTCTGGTGGCAATACTTCCTGAACCTCAGTTCCTCACTAGATGGCCAGTCCAACCTCAGGCAACGCAGGTTCAGTTCCAGCCCCCACCACCCCCCTTAATCCCCCACCTCCTGCTATTTACTAATTGTCACCTTGAGCAGGTCATGCAGGTCACTCAGTTGTGGAAGGCTCAGTTTCTACTTTGTAAATTGGGGATAATAATGTCCAAATTGCAGGGTAATTTTAAGGACAAAATGACACAGTCCTTGAAAGACAATTGTAATGATACCAAGTATATAAACGGTTGCCCCTATATAATTATTATTGATGAGGAGCTTCACTATTTGATACTAAATCTAATTCTAAAAGTCTTAAATTTTGTTTGTTCTAATGACATGCTATAGGTTTTGGCTAATTTCTAAAATGGCATGGTATTATGATCTCATTTATTAGGGTCCATGGTTGACCACCCCCTCACCCCCACCTCGAATGTTGCAGTCTTGTTCTGAACCCTGTGAGTATGTTACATAGCAAAAGGGACTTTGCAGGGGTAGTAGAGTGGAGGACCCTGTGATGAGAACCACAGGTTATCTTGGTGGGTCCCAGGTACTCGCAAGAGTCCTGGCTTCAAGAGGGAAGCTGGAGAATGCGATCAGAGAAGGAGATGTGTCAGGTGGTGCACCTCTGCAATCCCAGCTCCTCAGAAGCTGAGGCAGGAGGATCAGCCTCAGTTCAAGGCCAGCCTGGGCAGCTTAGTGAGACCCTGTCTCAAAATAAAAAGATCTGGGGACCTAATTCAGGGTTGGAGCACCCCAGGTTCCATGAAAAAAAGTCAGAGATTTTGATGAAGGAGATATGGAGCAAGGGTCAGAGTGAGAGAGAGACACTTGAAGATTGTTGACTGTTGGCTTTGAAGATGGAGGAAAGGCCACAGGCCAGTGAATGTGGGCAGCCTCTAGAAGACAGAAGACGAGGTCCAGATTCTTTCCTGAAATTTCCACAAGAATGAATGCAGCCTTTCAATCCATTTTGGATGTTTTCCTTCCAGAGCTGAAAGGTAATAAATGTGTGGTGTCTTAAGCCACTAAGTTTGTGGTAATGTGTTACAGCAGCAGAAGGGCATTAATACAAGATCCATACTGAATATTTTCTATTCAAATTCCACAGGCATTTATGAGCACCTCAGCCCATACAGACCCTGTAATAAATGTGTTTCTTTCTCCCTCCCACCCTCCCTTCCTCCTTCCTCTCCTCCTTCCCTCCCTCCTTCCCTCCCTCCTTCCCTTCTTTTTTATCCTTCCTTCCTTCCTTTTCATATTGAGGATTGAATCCGAAGGCACTTGCCTCAAACTTGTGATCCTCCTGCCTCAGCCTCCTCAGTTTAGGCCACTGTGCATGCCCTAAAGGTGCTTCTATAAGCAGCGCAATGAGTGGCTGTAGACGGGGTGGTTTTGTTCTAGAAGACCTGAGTAGGAGTCCCAGCTCTGCTGCTTTTCAGCAGTCATTGGATCTCTTTGAGATTTAGTTCTCTGGTTTCTAAAGTGGACAGTGAAAAGTAATGGACATAGGCTTGGCACTCAGTAAATTCTAACTTAACTGATGTTGCCACCTACTTCTTGCCATAGATGGCTACACCTCTTTTTTTTTTTTTTTTTTTTTTTTTTTTAAGGAGCATCTGTCTAGTGGGAACAGATGCTCAGGGTCATGCTCAGGGCTTCCTGTCCATGAGGCGCTCCTAGGTACAGCCAGCTTATTTTACAATCCCAAGGACAGAATTAGAAGCAGATACTGTGAAAGAACTTTCTTTTGGCCTGGGCTTTCAGGAGGTAGAACTAGGATTTGAACCTTGCTTGGGGGACTCTGGTGTTATTACAGTGCTCAGGCCTGTCCCCCTATGGCACGGGTTTCGCATTTGGCTCAGGCCTCACACTATAATTTAGATGGGCACTTTTGATTTGGGGTGGGTGGATTGAAACAATATTTTGGTAAATGTACACACTGAAAATTCTCTTTTAATTTATTTATTTGGTTATTTGCATCTTGCTTTGGCAGTTCTTCATTTGCCACTCTGTTCAGAGCTCTGAGAAATAGAAGAAGTCATAATTGACCTTAATCTCAGGAAGGCCTTGCCCCTAACCTTCACTTTGAACCAAATCTCCTGCATTGGATTAGAGGCCCCCCACTCTATCTCATTCATTATCTCATGTAATATTCTCAACAGGGACTCTCAGGGAGGTACTGTCGTTTGTGGCTCTTGAATGTTCAACCAGGATGCACGGGAGGGTCATTTACTGCCAACGCCCACTGGGATTGGTCAGGGCCCTTGCTGTATGGATGGGTACTTGTCTGAACAATACTCCTGGTTATCCCCGTTCTGCAGATGAGAAAACTCAAACAGGTGAAGAACATGTGCAAACCTCCCAGCTGAACCCTGGGCCCCAGACTCTGAAAACCCATGAGCTTTTTCTCTGTCCAGGCTGTCCTTCTTTATGGCAAATTAAATCACACTGGCCTTAAAGACCCCATTACAATACCTCAGTTTCTTTTCTTTTTACCACCTCTGAAGTGGCTGTAAAAATATTAAAACCAATTGCCGTCATCTTTCAGACCGCTGCGTTTATGAGATGTAGCTTTCAAATGAATGGAAATAATCGGAAACTCCCTCCCCGTTCCATTCTATGGGGGCATTTCAGATTTATACAATATTTCTGAAAGCTCTTATAATAGGGCATATGCACTTAGGGCATTAATGAAGTCAGCTTGGTGCTTGCTGGTCTCATTTCACGGAGCTAATTGTTAAGTGTTTTGCATACTTACAATTGAACTAAATTATCCCAAGCTAGCTGGTTTCAGGAAGTGTTAATTATATTTCAGTAAAGGAAAATCAAGGCTAAAAAATCATCCACTTAGAGCTTATCTATTTATGAACATCTCATTCTGGGGATCTCAAACATATATTTTAATGCCATGTGAATATTGAGATTAATATTTCTTCACCAAAGAAACCTTTATTCTTTCCTTGAATAGCCCCCCTCCCCATCCCCCATCCTCCCAGTTTTATTCAGCAGCCCTAGTCTGGAAGTTGAAAGAAGCCTTCCTTTGTATTTCTGGCGCCTTGAATCTTTAAGTTGGATGCCAAGAACAGCATTAGCCCCATTCAACTCAAGACCAACTGGCCTTCTGTAAATGATATTAAGTAATTAATTTATGGGTCCTACACAGACCATTTAGGACCAAGTGCTCCCTTCTGGGGTTTGAGGAAGTCATTTGGACAGGAGTTTTCACCTGGGACTCAGGTCAGAGAGACTGAGCTGCAAGAGGTTGCCACCAGGGTCTCAGGGCAGGGTGGCCATGGGGTGGGGGTGGGGGCCTGAGTGGGGGAGGGGCCCTTCACTACCTGCACTGTCCTGACATACTCTTTCCGCCCCCTGCATTGAATGAACGCCTCAGGAGCTCTCTGAGCCCCTTTTGGATCTCATGCTCAAGTCCTCTCTGTTTGGTTCTGACTTTCTTTTCACTCACTCATGCGTGTGTTCTTCGCTCACTCAGTGCCTTCATAAGGGACTTGGAAAGCCCATTGCACTGGGCCAGGGCCTGGCTGTGGAAGGCTGAGGAGGGAGGGCCCCCGCTGATGGGGACTCTGCGTGAATACAGTTGTTCCTGTGTCCCTGGGGGATGCGTCCCAGGATCCCCCTTGGATACCAAAATGCTCAAGTCCCTCATATAAAATGGTGAAGAATTTGCCTATAACCTACACACATCCTCCCATACACTTGAAATCATCCCTAGATTACTTATAATACCAAATACTGTGTGGATGTTCTACTGTATTATTTAGGGAATAACAATGAGAAACAGAAGTCAGCATGTGGTCAGTACACTTTTTTTTTTCTTAATATTTTCTATTCAAGGTTGGTGAATCTTTGGATGCAGAATGTGCACCAGGGCATCAGAACCACCTGAGGGGGTTGTTAGAACACTGGGTGCTGCCCCATAGTTTCTTCCCCTCCCCTTCCCTCCCCTCTCCTTCCCCTCCCTTCCCTTCTCCTCCCTTTCCCTCTCCTTGGCTCCCGCCCACTTTCCTCCCTCCCTCCTTTCCTCCCTTCCTTTCCTTTTTTTTCTTTCTGTTTTTCTTTCTCTCTCTCTTTCTTGCCTGGGGACTGAACCCAGGGGTGCTTTACCACTGACCCATATCCCTAGCCTTTTTAAAAACGGAGTTTCTGAGGATCTTGTTAAGTTGCTAACTTGCCATCCTCCTGCCTCCATCTCCTGAGCACTGGGATTACAGGAGTGAGCCCTGCTCCCACAGTTTCTGACTCAGCAGGTATGAGAAGGGTTGATAATTGGTCCAGATGACGGGGATCCAGAGGATGCCACTACTTCAGTCTAAGGAATCATGGTTTGAGAACCACTGTACCAGACTCCTGGGATTTTGGAGGTTACATCCCATCTCAATTTGTACCTAAATTCACATATGCTATTGCCACAGAGCTCTTTTTGGCTGGCATTTGATGGAGCCCCCCCCCCCCATAAAGTTGTTTTCCCATTGCAAAAAAATCACTTTATTTCACAAATGACTAGAGAATGATGTATAGTGTTGAGATGCCGCACTGCGTGGCTAGCTAGCTCAGGAATCAGGAGTCACCAGTCCCCCGGCATACCAGTCTTCCAGAATGAGAGTCAAAACCACACTTCTACAAAACAACAAACTCATCCTTTTCAGAGGCCTCCAGGTACGCTCGTGTATATGGGACACTAGGTGGGATTACCACGTGGTAGAGCAATGATCTGAACTTCAGCTCAGTGGTAATTCCACACATGGCCAAGCCTGGGCTTGGTCTCTGGGCACTGGTGAAGCTGTGGCCAACTGGAAGAGAGAAGAAGGGGGTCACAAAGTCATGGGGTGGGTTGTGTGAAGTCTGTCTGGGGCTTAAAAGATGAATAGTTTTCTAGCACAGGGTGTAGGAGGGGTGGAGAACATTTGGACAGAGGGGACAGTCTTGGCAAGGTGCACAGGTGAGTGTGTGACTATGTAGGCATAGGAAGGAGGAATAGTGAGGTGCAGCCGTGTTACAGGAACACTGATGCCAGGCTGAACAGTCAGGCTTCATTCTGAAACACAGGTGAGAGAGGATCACTGGATTTTTTTCTTTTTTCCTAGTGCTGGGGATCAAACCCAGGCCTGGTGCATGCTAGGTAAGCACTCTACCACCAAGGTACACCCCAGACTCTATCACTTGATACTGTATGTTGGGGAGAGTGACTCTAGACTGCTATTGGGTGGGGATGAGGTTGCAGGAGAAGTCTGGCAGAGCAGGGAGACCAGCTGTGGGTGTAATGAATGGAAGTAAAACAGAACAATTTAGCTTTTCAGAAGTAGTGGTAACATTTCAAGGTTGTGTTGCCACTTGTAGGAAATCACTGGTATTGGGTGCAAATTTAGAGCTTTTCTATCAATGCAGAAAGTTCTGGGTAGCGCAGGCCTACAAGGGAACCATACTGCCTACAATGGGCGCAACCCATGCCATGGATTCCTCACCTCGGGGAGAGGGTATGGCCAGAGGACTAGGGAGGAGCATTCCAAGTTCAAGGACAGTGCAAAGGCTGAGCCAAGTTGGGAAGGTTCTTAAACTCCTAGGATGGAGCACAGCTACCATGTTTGTGTGGCCACAAAGACTGTGAAGTCCTGACTGTGAGAGAAGGGCACCAGCGGATGTGTAGAGAGAGAGGACTGAGAACTGTGCACCTGAAAGTGACAGAGGAGGAGGCCAAGCAAATAGGGTCCTGATCTCCTTCCTGTCCCTAGGAAGTTCCCCTCTTCCCATGACACTTGGGTGACTCTGCAACAGTGCTATCTCTGTTTTACACCAGGTAGTTTGAGTTCTGACTCTTGCACAGTGATCTCTAAATACACAGACTCCGCATCAACCAACGCAGGACAAGGAACCCTGCAAGTGCCCAATGAACATGGGACTGGAATGATGGACAAGCAGAGAGAGGAGGCGACCAAAGCCTGCCATTTTATTCTTCTCTCATCCCCTTGAATGCAGATGAAATACTGGGGACGGCCACCAAAAAGATGTCCTCTTTTTCCCTAACCCCTTTGACACCTGGGCTATCCCGCCCCGCCCCCTGCTTTAGAAGCTACACGTGTGGCTGGTGCTGTCTCTGATGTGTTTTCCCTTGCATCGCCACACTCTCACATCAATTCAGGTGGCAGTTTAGAGCCAATTAAAATTTATAAGCCACAGGTAGTGAGTGAAATCCCAAGGATTAATTTGCTCAGTGGAGTATTAATCTGTGTAACGTCCTCAGCGCTCCTTTAGCAAAGGGCAAGATGGAGTCCAGCAAGCACGGCCCCTCCTGGGTTGGGCTGTAAATGCTGTAATTGGTCCCTTTGGGTTGGAGGTGGGTGTGGCCCCGCCTCATTAGAGCACTGGGAAAGGGCCGAGTCAGCAGAGCCACCCAGAATCCAACCCCACCCCTTGCAGTGTCACAGGGCTGCCAGCCCTTTCCGGACTGCACTGACCGAGGTCCTCCCTTTCTTTGACCAGTCCCACCTTTGCTGAGCGCTGTCCCCTGGGCAAGGCAAGGGAAGGCTCAGTAATGGGCAGGTCCAACTTGCTTCCTGGGGCTTTGTGATTAGAATCCTTTCCAGTCAGGACGTGAAGTGAATCTGCATCCACAGTTAGTAACATGGCAATGCCCACCTGTCCAGCCACCCACTCTGCCTCCTAGGTAGCCCAGAGAGCAGCAGAGAGGACTTAACTAGAAATGAGGATACAAACCAGGGCACTGCATTCGCTCCTTGTGAGCCTATCTGCCCAGGTGGCCTGGGAGCTGGAGACCTTCTAGACAGATTCCTTCACCAGGAGACAACATGGCTCAAGAGGACCATGTGTTGGAGGAACTTGATATCCAGAGCCTGGAGGATCTCAACTGTAGTGTTGCAGGAGAGCTGTCACCCTGGAGCTTCAAGGGACTTAGAGGGCTTGTCCAGGGAGTGAGGCAGGCGCCAACAGCAGGAGGCTATTTAATACAATGACTAAGAATTATGGCTTTGGATTCAGAAAGACTTGGATTGAAATCCTTGCTCTGTACTTGGCAGGTTGATGCCCTTGGGGACATTTGATAACCCTTCTGAACTTGCTTTCTGATTAGCAGCATGGAGATCAAAATATCTACATTTGCATGATATATATGAAGTGTTTAGTGCATTGCTTGTGAACAGCCAACTCCTAATCAATGGTGGCTTTTAATATTATTAATAGTAATGGTAATCAAAACTACCCTCAAGGATCTTGAGTTCCAGTTTTCATGCTTTCCTCTCCCTTGGCTTCTATCAACCCTACTTGCCAACAACAAATACCTGTCCTACCTGCTCACCTGTGGGTTGTAACAATGAGACTGGGTAGTGGATGGGAAAAGGACATAATTGGTGTTTAAGGGTAAGGAATTACTCCTATTACCAATAAGCTAAAATGAAGGTCAGAATCCTTCAGGGATAGTATCTTAGTCCATTTTCTGTTGTTACAAGAGAGTACTTTAGGCTGGGCAATTTTTAAAGAAAAAAGGCTTAATTGGATTCATGATTCTGAAAGCAGGTTACAAACATTTGCTTGGCTTCTGTTGAGGGTCACATGCTGCTCCACACATGGCAGAAAAGTGGAAAGGGAAGTGGGTGCCTATGAAAGAGGGAGAGCTCAAAGGAGATGACTCACTTTCTAACATCTTTCTCAGGAGCTACTAACTCTTCCCTTCCTGAGGGTGGAGACTTTGGACCCCAACCACCTTCTCAACACTCCCAGTGGGGACCTCGTTTTCATATGAATCTAGGTGGGGACAAGCCCAATTCACACCATGGCAGATGGCTCCATTTCTCTGATGACATGGGAGAGAAAGTACAGACACCGACTCTAGCTGACTTAAACAGCAAGGGAATTTGTTGAAGGAAATATGACAGCTGAGAGTGTCAGCACGAGAACTGATGAGCCAGGAAGTAGGTGGCCTGGCTGTAGGACCAGAGCCTGAGTTGTGCCATAGCAGGGCACACATGGAGCTCATGTCACCTCCTTCCTCACTGGGTGTGTGCCTGGGACCCCACCTACAAGCCCTGGGAACATGGGTGCTGCCTCTTCCTCTAGGGTGTGTTCTCTTCTGACCCTGTCTCTCTGTGTCACTTAGAAGTCCTGGATATCGGAAAGGCTCTTCCTTGGTGACTTGCTAGGCTCTAGCTGCAAAAAGGAGTAAGGAAAATTTAAACAGGGTCAGGTCTTTATTGCTTTTCCAGAAAGGAGGAGGGCTCTGTCTTCTGAGGACTCAAGCTGTACCATCGTCCATGGTGAGAACTCAGACGTGGGGCAGCCAGAGAGGGATGTGAGGCAAGGAAAAATGATGGGGGTGGGGAGAGGGCACCAAGCATCCCCACCCTGGGTCACGATGATGTGGAAACCTTACCTGGCATGTATCTGAGCTGACTGGTGCACTGAGGAAGGGACTTGGACTCCTGAGAACTGAGGCCCAGGTCAGGGGATGGGTAATGAAGCTCTGGGGAGGGGAGAAAGGCGAGGGGATAGAGATGGCTCAGCCCAGCCCTCCCTGTGAAGGCAGCTAGTCAAAAAGGTCAATCAAGGTAGAATCCAGCTATTAGGGAGTCTGTGAGTCAGCTAGGGTTTCAGGGGAGAGGGGGGAGCTAGCAGTGAGGTCCTGTTGGAAAGCTGCCATGCCACCTGTCTGGTGACATGCCTGAGCTGGGTGACCTCCCTCCTCACTGATTCTCACTCTGATTATATGGTGTGTCTAGTGGTGAGGAGATGGGTTGACCCTCCATCATATATTTCTATCATTTATTTCTACCTATTTATTCTATCTATTATCTATTTTTCTTTCCTTTTTGAGAAGGATCTTGCTACATTGTCCAGGCTGATCTTGAACTTCCAGGTTTAGGGGATCCATTACCTTAGCCTCCTGGGTACCTGGGACTATAGGAATGTACCACCAGGCCTGACTCCTACAAACAACACATAAGCAGTTCAACATCAACATAAAAATGAAAGCTAATCTTGTTCATACAACAGAAAAAACTAGAGCTGCTCTGTCCTGATCTTGGGTGGGCAGAAGGGAGGGGAGATGGCCTCCCCTGCATCGCCTAAAACAATATCATGAACCTTAAGGACAGTGGTCCTTGAAATGTGGTCCCCACACAGCAGTATCAGCATCACTAGGGAATGTGTTAAAATGCAAATTCTCAGGTTCCGGCCCAGAGGCATGGAGCCAGGAGCTTAGGGTGGGCCCAGTACCATGTTTTAGCAATATCACCTCCATTCTTACTGAAGCCTGCTCAGACCTTAGAACCACCACCTGTAGGATCTGAGGGGATATGCTCTATCTCTAAGGACCTCAGTTTCCAATGTATAAAATGGAGAGTTGGAATGACTTTTTAAATAAATTCAAATAATTCCAGGAGTGGGAAATCCTGAGTTTCTTATTCTGCTCTGTTTTTGATTAGCTGAGCGCCACTGGGTATGTTGCTAATCCTCTCTGGGCATAGTTTCCTTATCCCTCAAAGAAGAGGTATTCGGATAACTTCTTGGCGCATTGGTTGGCTTGGTGGTCTCAGTGAACCCTGTGTGTGCCATGTTAGGTTTGCAAGGTGGCTTGCTGCAACACCAGCTTTTATGGCACCAAATTGGAACACAGCTCCGTATCTGCAAATAGGACACTGGCTGAATAAATTATGGTTACATCTATACGGCAAAATATTCTGCACCATCAAAAAGAATAAGGAGAATCCATATGTACAGATTTGGGCCAATCTCTCAGATGTATCAAGTGAAAAAAAAAACAAGGTAGAGAACAATATGTTCACTAGATGAGCATTTGTGTTAAACAAGATGTAGACCTAAATCTGTTTGTGTGTAAGAGATATCTGGCTGTTGACACCTCCTCAAATGAGTTCCTTAGACTAGGAATGGACGTAGGTGGGAGTGAACCTTACTTTTCTCTGTTTCCCCTTTGACATGATTTGGGTTTTTATTTTTATTTTTTCCCATTTTTTATTGGTGCATTATAGTTGTACATACTGATGGGATTTGTTGTAACATGCTTGTACAGGCACAGAATACACAGTATAAAAATATAAGTTGGCCAATATTAATTCCCAGCACTTCACCCTCCCTCTCTACTTTCTACCCCCTACCCCCTTTGATTTCCATCCATTTTCCTGCAAGTGACATGATTTTATTTTTCCTATGGCTGAATAAAACTCCATTGTATATATGTATATGTATTTTATATAAATAAATAAATAAATATATAAAACATATATATAAAACATATATATAAAACATACATATAAAACATATATATATATATTTTCTTTATTCATTCATTTGTTGATAGACACCTAGGCTGGTTCCATAATTTGGCTATTTGTGAATTGTGCTGCTATAAACATGGGTTTGCATGTATAATTTAGGTTTATAAAGGGTACACGGTATTGCTCAAAAAACACCAACACCATGCCAGGCGTTGTAATCCCAGCAGTTCAGGAGGCTGAGGCAGGAGAATTGTGAGTTCAAAGCCAGCCTCAGCAACTTAGCAAGGCTCTAAGCAACACAGCAAGACCCTGTCTCTAAATAAAATACAAAGAAGAGCTGGAGATGTGGCTCAGTGATTAAGTGTCCTTGAGTTCAATCTCTGGTATTCCCCCCAACACCCCTCAACAAAAAAACAAAACAAAAAACACCACAGAGAACCAAAATCCTATGTGATGCTGTCATGTGTTGATCCTTGGAGTATTGTTGGCCAATAGATATGTGGATGAGTCAGGTATGCAGGTGTCCTAAGATAGAAGAAAGGAGTGGCATCTACTCTTGGCAGTTCCCTGTGACCCCCTCATAGAAGGCTCAGCTTTCCTTGCCTCTTTCTGCACCTTGCAAAGGAAGGGGAGTCTTGTAGGTATGGAGGGCATCGGCTCTTAGGCCAGGGATTTTGCTGGTACCTTGGAGGGCACAGCTGTGCTTGTCAGGCAGTGGGGCACGATGGCATGTGGGCTGTAGCTGGGCACTGCCATGAGGTACCTGGGTGGAGGGGCTGTGCTGAGCATCAACTTCATTGACAAGGCTCCCCACCATGGCCCCATTTCCCTTCGTGATCTGTTGCATGCCAGTGAGGGGAATACGTTAGCCCCTTTCTGCACAGGAAGAGATGAGAGCTTGTTTCCTCCAAGACCTGCCCAAGATCTCATCTCTGCTAAGTGACTACACTCTGATTATAGAACTGGGTTTGCTTATTCCCTAGTCTGTGGGATGTGAGTGGTGGATTGAGTTCGTTGGTTGCTAATTACCTGGAAAGGGAAGGAGTGTTACCCTCTGATGGCCCAGAGAGCTTTTCTTGCCTTGCTCAGGCTATAAGAGCTCAGGGTCAAAGATATGGATTTGTAAGAGCTGATAATTCTCAGAAACTTCTTTGCAGCGAGAAGAAAGATGCTCTGGAATGCTGGGAGACCATCTCCCACAGCCTGGTCCCATTTCCCTCTTCTCATTACCAAGTGCCAATCAGGTCAGACAGAGGACTGAAATGAACATTTCCTGCCTCTTGAGAGCCCCTTATTCCTTTAGGCCTAGTTCAAATGCCTCACTCCCAATACAGTTTCCCTGGTCAGGCCTACTCCACTGATCTCTTTGTTCTTACACAGCTAGAACCCCAGGCAGAGAGAGAGAGAGAGAGAGAGAGAGAGAGAGAGAGAGAGAGAGAGACTAATTCCCTCCTGGAGGAAAGGGCCAGGATTAGGTTCTTTGACCTCACTCCTCCCATAGCAAATTACAGGTGCATAGCATTGAAATGTTTTGTGAAGGCTGAAAGGTCTCCTGTCCTCATTTCTTACTGTAGATGGAAATACTTTGTGATGAGGCATCTCCTATAGACCTCCTCCTAGAGAGCCTGGGGCAGTGTGTGGCCGGAGGCAGGGCTTAGAGTTGGGGCTGGTTAAAAGAGACTATCCTGGAGGTGGCGGGAGCCAGGGGATCGGCTGGAGTGCCCTGTTTTGTGAAGTGGGCTCTCCAGCAGTGGTAATGTGGGAAGACTGGACTGAAGGTAGAGCCTGGATGGGGACAACCAGAGGACTTGGCAGGCTTAGAGACGCTTGCTGAGTCTGGATGAGGCATCTGGAAACCTGGTGCAGGGGAGAGCAGAGATGTAATTAACAGTTGGAAGAGAGGAGGAGGAGGAGCAGGAGGAGGAGGAGACAGAAAGAAATGACAGGGTACACTTATGTTTCCTGGTGGCCTCTGATGGGCTGGGTTGTAAGTAATGCAGGATCTCAGGCGAAGGAGGGGTCAGAAGAACCCTCAAAAACTGAGGGACATAACATTTTAAAAAGGTGATGTGGGAACAACAGCTCACTTCACAGGCTACAGGAGAGGCTGACCTGGAGGGCTGGGAGAGGAGGTTCTGGTAGCAGTGAGGAGCTCCCTGGCTTCTCTTTTCTTCTTTATCTTATTCATTTAAAAAATATATATATTTTTAGTTGGAATGGACACAATACCTTTATTTATTTATTTATGTGGTGCTAAGGATTGAACCCAGTGCCTCATACGTGCGAGGCAAGTGCTCTGCCACTGAGCCACAACCCCAGCCCCTTGGGGTGATGGTTTTCTGGGGCATGATGGTGGCGCAGCTGGACTGCAGAGGGAGACAGGCATCGTGGGCATTGTGCGGTGGGCGCCAGGCCCAGGCCTGCTGCTTCTTTGATTCTGCAGCTTGCATGACACAAATAGCCGGAAATGCAAACATTATGGCATCCAAGCGCGGCACCCCTTGGCATTGCTAATTAGCCCTGCGATCATTCCTTGCAAGGGAGCAGCCCCATCTCACCTGTGTGACTGCCAGATGACCTGCGCAGGGAGGCAACTTGGTTAGTGGCTGTCCGTGGATACCTTTCTTCCAGTTTTTCTTCAGAAGAGCCCCAATCACCCTGCCCCACCCCTGTTCCACCTTTCCAATGTGAGGATGCTCAGGTCTTATTAGTTAAGAGAGGGACTAATTTGTGTAATGGAAAAGTCATGGAGAGAGAATGTGGAGTAAATGTTAATCGTTTTTTAACTTCGAATTATGTGATCCGTTAACATTAATATTTAATTTAATGCAGTCAAAAGATTAATGCTTGTGTTTATTTCTAAAAAAAGGCAAGGAGGCTTCAGGCTGCTTTTTCAGCTTGGTTGAGCTTTGGGGAAAAAAAAAACCCACAGAAAAACAACAACCCACCCAGCTCCGAAGAAATGTATTCATGCTGTAATAATACAAATACCCTCTCCCCTACCCGCTCTCCCTCCTCGACTCCTAAAAATAAGCCACAGGGTTCTAATGGGGACACTGATTAAATATTCGGCTCTGTAATTTATGCCCAAGTGAATCCCAACAGGAACCAGAGGCCCTGGAAATCTGTTGTGAAATAATTATCCTGAATGACATTGCAGGGATGGTCTGCGAGGGTGCCGTCAATAATGCATTAGCCCAAATCTGTTTGAAATACGGCAAGGAAATTACACCATCTTCATGGGAACCTGAAAGAATTATCAGTAAACAAATTTAATCAACTTGATGTTATGCATACCACTCAACCTCTTATTATCTGATCATCTGGGTTTAGAACACGCAGGGGAATTGAATGACGTGGGATGCGAGGCTGTGGCTGTGTGTGTGTGTGTGTGTGTGTGTGTGTGTGTGTGTGTGAGAGAGAGAGAGAGAGAGAGAGAGAGAGAGAGACAGAGAGAGAGAGAGAGACAGAGAGAGAGCAAGCAAGCACACTCAGCTTTGGCTCCCGCTTGATGGAATCAACTTCAGGTCTCTGCATTTCTCCTCCTTAGCAGCATTTTATTTGCATTTTTCTCTTGGCTTGATTGTTGATGACTGCCAGCTCTTACTAAAGCCTGTCCCTGAACTCTCATTTTCCCCCAGGGTCAGAACCTTCCTTTAGAAAAATAGAGGATTGCCCATTCTTCCTCCAGATGCCTCTTCCTCCTCTTCTGCCTTCCAAAGACGGGGTGATGTGAGCCTTGCCTAGTAGCTCAGCAGCAGCCGAGAGGTGGGGTGGATAGGAAGCAAGTGCTGGTACCCAGGGACATGCCTCCCGATGGAGAAGAAATGTTCTAAGTGAGACAAGGTGATCTCATTTGAGTCCCTTTCCATCGCTGGGTCTTAGTTTTGCCACCTGAACAATGGGGCTTAGGCTTGGTGGTTTTGTGACATTTTGGTAGGTTGGCAGCAGGGACGCCAGAGGGAAGGGATCTCTCAGGACTGCAAGGGAAATAGGAGGCAGACTCAAGGTGAACCCTTCTTACTCGCTTCTCCCAGAGCCTCTGCCTTAGGGTAGGACCTTGCTGTCCTCTGCTCTGAAAGTCACAAGAAGCATTTCTTTCTTTCTTTTAAAAAATATTTTCTTTTCTTGTATTTATTTATTTATATTGTAATTGTAGGTGGACAGCATGTCTTTATTTATATGGTGCTAAGGATTGAACATAGTGCCTCATATGTGCCAAGCAAGTGAACTGCCACTGAGCTACAGCCCTAGCCCTAAAATATATATTTTTTGGGGGGGAGGGGTCCTAGGGCACTCAACCACTGAGCCACATCCCCAGCCCTAGTTTTCGTATTTTATTTAGAGACAGGGTCTCACTAAGTTGCTTAGCACCTCATTGTTGCTGAGGCTGGCTTTTAACTCATGATCCTCCTGCCTCAGCCTCCCAAGCCGTTGGGATTACAGTCATGTGCCACCATGCCTGGCTCACAAGAAGCATTTCTGAGTTAGTTTCAAACTGAGCCCTTGAGTTGGTATCAGGGGACTTGGGTTGTTCTTCCTGGGCCTCCAAATCCTTTTTATTTCCCAGCCTCAGTTTCCCTATTAGTGTGACAAAGGGGTTGGAGAACGTGGCCTTTCATAGGCCTCTTAGCCTAACTTTCACAATTCTGTGTTGTCATCTGTTAGTTCAATTGGCTGTAACTTTGTGCTTTGAGGAACAGTCTAGGGTCTGTTTCTGGACTGTAACCCTCCCTCCTACTTCCTGGTGAAATGGAAGCATATATCTGTTGAGCAGTTGCTCTGGTCATTCCCCATGACTGAGCCCTGGAGGAAGGGCATGTTTATTGAGTTCTTCTTTGTTTCTGTTCCTGGCCTGGTGTTGGCCAATCTGATGGAACTTGGAAAGTTCTACTTGGATACTAAGTGAACACCAACTCATTTAACAGATTCTTTTGGGCACCTGTGTGTGTCTGTTCTTATCTTGGGCATTAGGTGGGGTCATAGTAACATTATTGAATAGGGACTACATACTGTGCACTGAGTTAAGCACTCCATGTGTTTAAAAGCTTAGTAAAGGAAGCTTTCATATTCCCTGGGAATGGACCACCAGGAGTTAAAGGTAGAGAATGAAGAGTGATTAATTGTGTTATAAAGAACATAAAAAATGAGGGTACCAACACCCCTCCAAAAGCTACTGAATGGGCTCTTCCACCTCCAGCCATCATGGCAGGCTGGTCCTTGGCCACATACAGTCCCAGACTAACAAATGAAAGTCTAGATCTAGTGTTGCCCAATATGGTAGCCACTAGTCCAAGATGGCCATCAACCATTTGACATGTGGCTACCCCAGATTGAGATGTGCTCAATATAAATCACATGCTGGATTGCAAAGATTTAGTACAACAAGAAAATGTAAAAGTGTCTCTTTTAGAATATTTTATGTTGATTTTGTTAAAATAAAATTTGTTTATCGAATTAAATAAAATACAGCACTAACATTAATTTTACTTGTTTCTTGTGACTGCTAGAAAATTTACAATTGCATATATGTGTCTTGCATTGTATTTCTATTGGACAGTGCTAGTTTAGATAGATGTTCCAGGAATTTGCCTCTGGGGAGTTGGGGGTCCTGGGAGGATGATGGTGTGGCTTTCTTCTCCCATTTCTCAGGAGGGAGGCTAGAGGAAAGTTTGTTCCTCCCATATAGAGGATTCTAAAAGAATTAGCCAGAAAGATGGGGGAAGAGATCTTGGATGAAGGAATATTGACATCTTATTCCTTATTTAATTTCTCAGATCTGCTTTTGGTACTTATTTGAACAGGGATAAAAAATAATTGGAGAGTTGGTAAGTAGAATAATGGTCCCTCAGAGATGTCTACCTCCTTGTTTTGGCATATGTTACCTTATATGGCAAAAGAGATTTTGCAGATCTGATTAAGTTAAGGACCTTGAGATAGGGAGATGATCCTGGACTTTCTAGGTGGGCCTAATCTAACTACAAGTCCTTTAAATCTGAGAACTTCCTTGGCTGCTATCAGAGATATGATGACTGGGAATGAAGAAGAGGCAAGAGGAATTAGAAATGTTACAGGGACTCGACTTGCATCGTGTGCTTTGAAGTTGGAGGGAGGGGGCCATGAGCCAAGGAATGCAGGTGGCCTTTAGAGGCTGAGAACAGCAAAGAAATGGATGGTTTGATGCAGTCTCCATGAGGAACATGGTCTTTCCAACACCTTCAGATCTTGCTGGACTTCTGATCTATAGAACTGCAAGGTAATACATATGTGTTGTTTTAAGTCACTGTGTGTGGGGTAATTTGTCAAAGAAGCAATAGGAAACTAGTATATATAGAGAGTCATTGGATTGGAGAGAGGGCATGCAGTCTGGCATGGCAGAGCTGCCAGGGTTGCTCAGGAGTTGAGAAGACATTCTGGAAAGCAGCCAGACTTGAGCCATTCTGCCAAGACCCATCCAGGCAGCTGGCTGAAAGAGAAGGGAGCTTAACAGCAAGAGGCTTTGGGATGGACCACCACCAGTGAGAGTGGAGGGGGATCAGAGGAGGGCCGGTTGGGCAGCTCCTGGGGATGTATAGTACAGAGTCCCCTTCCTGTGGGGGTCTCCTGAAGAACTCCATGTGTGCTCCTAGATGAGTCTGAGAGCTACCACCTAGAGTGGTGAGGAGAGGGCCATGTAAGAGCCATTGGCCACCAGCAGCAATCAGAAAAGCTAGGTCATGTGAAGTAACAGTCCCCAAATCATAGTGCCTATGACAATGAAGATAGAGTCACGATTCATTTTCCATGTCTGTCTCTATTTGTCTTGGTGAAATCCATGTTCAGGTGGTGTCTACTAAATCAATATGGCTCTGCTTATCCTTCAAGGGGACAGAAAGTATAATCCCACCACATGCCTGAAAGAGGCTAGAACTGGGGATATTGATTGACCAGCACTAATGCCTATTAATTAATTAAAATTCCACTTTCTATCCTTCTTATTCTTGTTTCCAGGCCCAAAAGTACTTGAGGAGAAAGGGCCCTGGAAAAGGAAGAAAAGGAGGGCAAAAAAGAAGGCCATATCCCATCTCTCATGGTATTATGGTTGGGGTATGAGGCGTCCCTCCAAAGTTCCTGTATTAATTCTGGAGGTGCTGATTAGATTATGAGAGCAATAACCACTGGATTAATCCATTTGGTGGGTTAAGAGTTTGAGTGGATTATTGGGTGGTAACTGCAGGCAGCTGCAATGGCTGGAGGAAGCATCACTGGGGGAGTGCCTTGGGGATTATATATTTTTTCCCTGGCTCCTGGTACTTGCTCTTTCCTTTATGGCTGCCATAAGCTGAGTAGTTTTCCTGTGCCGTGCCCTTCCCCCATGATGTTCTGTCTCACCTGGGGCCCAGAGCAATGGAACTGGCTGACCATGAACTGAACCTCCAAAACTGTGAGCCCAAAATAAACTTACTCCTCCAAGTCATTTTTATCAGATATTTTAGTCACAGCGACAAAAAGCTGACTAACTCAGTGACGTGGCAAGAGTCTGTGTGTTTTTTTTTGGATGGTGTTGAGGATTCAACCTGGGACCTTGCATCTGGTAGGCAGCACTATAGTACTGAACTACATCTCTACCCATTTTCATTTTGAGATAGGGTCTTGCTGAATTTCCCAGGCTAGTCTCTAACTTATGATCTTCCTGCCTCGGCCTCCCAAGTCGCTGGGATTATAGGTGTGGGTTATCGTGCTTGGCACTCAAAGTAAGCTTCTTGGTCAATGCCTAGGTAGCAAGGCAGGAAGGGAGCATGTGAGTACTAAATTAGATATGTAATTATGATTTTAGGCCAGACTGGACTTTCAATTTAAATATTGAAAATGAAAGGAGGCTGGGGGCTCTTCCTGTGATTTGGTTACAAAGTAGTAAGTAGAGATTGATCAGGACAGGGATGCAAGCAGTACTTAGAAGGACATAAAGCTGTTTTTTTAAGTGTGTGGTCCACCAGTTTTGGACTCCATCAAACCAACTACCCATGCATTTAATCCTCAAAATGATCCTTTGAAGTCATCACTGTTATTTCCTTCATAGTACACATGACAAAGCTGAGGCTCAGAGGTTAAGCAATGTGTTCAATGGCAGACAGATCCAGCCGCTAGCTAGGACTCAGACCCAGATTTGTCTGACTCTAAGTAGGTACTTTTAAAAGCCATCCTTGCTTTACTGTGCCATACCCTGAGATAAGTGACCTTCTTGGAATAGACAAGGATAGACGTGTCTACAGTGGGTAATGGTAACATTAGAAAACTCCTCAGGATATAAGAAAGGGAACCTATGTTTCTGGGGCACCTACTAAGAGCTGGGCTCTCTTAGAGATTTGATATGCATTATCCCACTGAACTCCAAGGGCAACTCTTTGAAGCAAGCAATTATGTGCCAGTTTTGTAGATAAACCAAATGTGGAGGCATCAGGAGATCATGCAATGTACCCAATATAAAGCAACTAGTAAACAAGAGTTTAACCTTCATTTGAGAGTTTTCAAAACTCCCCCCAGCAACCATTTCTCAGTGAATGAGTATTGGAGGAAGGAGAGACTATTGTTGTGTGGAATCATCTTGGAGGATGAGGAGATGGAAGCCAGGAGGGTGACAGGTACCAGGTGCCAGGGAGAGAGTGCACACAGGGATCTGGGGACAAAGATAGGCAGGTCTGATTGGCATTGGGATGTGTAGCAGTGGGGGGTGGGTGGGAGGAAAGGCGGGTTGCAGCCAGATGGGAAGTCGTTTGGAGTGCTAGGCTGAGGAGTTTGGCTTTGTTCCCTCAGGGGCTGGAGACCATTTGGAGTGAGGTCTGGCAAGCTGAAGGAGGAGCAGTAGGAAGCCTGGGGTCTGGGGTGACTGGGGACACCTCTGGGTACTAGCTGGGGGTTTCTTCCCCTAGAGTTATTATCCCTTAGCAGGTGGGAAACAGGAAAGGCCAAGTTTAGGCAGAAATATCTCTTGAAAGAGATGTGTGATCAGGGTTGAGGGAGACAGTGGGCAAAGGATTCAGGAGCTGTAGGGACCACACCACTGCCCGGAGGTAGGGAGGTGGCACAGGGCAGGAGGGACAATGCGTCTTTGGTACCTGGTAGACCTTTTTCAGAGCTCAGACTACTCTTTCACCATCTATGTGACTCTGGACACATAATTTTGCTTTTCTGACACACACAACACCAAAACCAAATCACCTGAAAAACTTATGAGATGGAGCCATGAAGCCTGCAAATTTCCTCACATTGTGCTCAACACGTTCCAGCCCATAGCCCCTTTGGTCTATCTGACTTCCCATTCCGTAGGAGGACAGGAAAGCTTGACATACCGACTAATGGTGTCCCCCAGACTGTTCAGTCCCCTTTCAGGCATCATGTTCCTACGCTTCATTTCTCCTTCCCATGAGGACTGGTTTAAATAGTCCCTTTGGGATTCTCCCGCGACTCTTTAAGTCCAGTCTTTGGGAGTTGTCAACACATGACCCTTCCTCTTTACCTCTCCCAAGGTGGCACCTGGGTGTCTGAGGAGTGAACTTCATTCTCAAAGCAGCAGGGAGAGGGTGTCTCAGATACGCAGGGCGTCCTCCATATGAGGGGCTAGTCTGGTCTAGACCTTACCATCTTCCACTGAGGCCTCTTCTAGCCTTCTGGGAGATGAGCTGCTGGTGGAGTCTGTGGTGTTGACCATTTGTCCTCAGGTCACAAGTTCCTGTTTCTTGCTCTGAGGCTTCTGCGTCTCACTCCCTTTGAGTGCCCCCTCTGTGTTCCCTTCTTGAGGAGAGTTGGGGGCTCAGTTACTATTTCACGCAGTCTCTGCTGTGCCCTCAACTTCTGCCATACTGAAATGCTTAGGTGAGTGGCTTTTCCTAGAGGCTTGGGATTCATGGGAAGTGGACCTTCAGGTCTTTGCTTGGCCTTGGTTTCCCCTTCAACCTGTCTAATGTCTCTCTCTTTCTCTTCCTTTCTTTCAGTACAGGGGGTTGAACCCAGGGGCACTTAACCACTGAGCTACACACCTAGAACTTTAAATATTTTATTTACAGACAGGGTCTTGCTAAATTTCTTAGGGCCTCACTAAGTTGCTGAGGCAGCCTTTGAACTTGCTATCTTCCTGCCTCAGCCTCCCAAGTTGATGGGATTACAGGTGTGTGCCACTATACCTGGCTGATGTATCTCTTTGAGGTGAGATGGCAGCTGAGAGGAAAAGTAGGACATATTAGCCTTACTATAGCTTTTTCTCCCTCCCTGCCTCCCTCCCTCCATCTTTTCTTTCATAAACCCCTTTGACTATGAGGAGAAGAACACCCTGGCTTTACTTTGGAGAAAACCCTACCCCAGACCTTATTTAGTGGTGCTGATTCCCTATATAAGTTTCAGTGGTAGACAACTAAGTTAGGCCTGGCCAATCATTGGTTCAGGGATCAACACATGACCCATATCTTGCAGTGATACACTTAAGTACAGTTAAGTGAACTTAATGTAGCTTCATGACCCAGAAGTGCTCTCATTTTGAATTGCAGTGTAACTGACATAAAGTGAAAATGTGTAGGTCTTTAGTGTTCAGGTGGAAGGGTTTTGACAAATGTATACAGAGTTTTGTAGTTAGCTACAAAACATCCAAGTCAAGATATAGATCATTTTCACCATCTATCAGTCCAAGAGGGCTTTTTTTTCCAGTCAATTCCAAAAAGCTCCTTCTTGCCTCTGTCCACTAAATGTTACGGTTTCCTTATCACAAACACTTGTATGCTGGCATTTATCTCTGCAGACTATTTTCCTGTTGTAGAACTTTTCATTCTTGACATTTCATTCTGTTCCATTATCTATTTGTCTGTTGTTAACCTAGTATTATATTGGCTTTAGTACTGTTATTTTATTTATTTAATTTTTTTAATTAAAAAAATTTTTTTAGTTGTAGATGGATACAATACCTTAATTATTTTTTATTTATTTTTATGTGGTGCTGAGGATAGAACCCAGTGCCTCACACATGCCAGGCAAGTTCTCTACCACTGAGCCACAACCCCAGCCCAGTACTGTAATTCTATAACAATAGTTTTATTTTTATTTCTTTCAATGATAGTACTAAGTACTTAGTATTATCAGTAATTCCCATTACTGATAGTACATTCTGAATCCAGGCTTTATACATATCCTAATTTTTTTTTTTTTTAACAAAGATCATTTTTGCTATTTAGGTCCTTTGGATTTTCATAAACATTTTAGAATCAACCTTTGATTCTCTAAAAAGCATGCTAAAATTTTGATTGGAATATCAATGAATATATAGATCAGTTGGGTAAAGTTGATCTCTCTATTGAATCCTCCAGTCCATGAATATGGTATATATCTTCATTTATTTAGTTTTTTAATTTCTTTCATCAATGATTCATTGTTTTCAAAGGAGAGGTCTTTCATTATGTTTATTCCCAAGTATTTTATATTTTTTGATGTTATTATAAAACTTTTAGAGAAATTTAATTTTCCAGTTGTTTTATAGCTAGTGTGGAAGTTCTCTTGATGGATTTGCTAAACTGGTTCGAAGAAAACAAGCAAGGGCCGCGTTGGGGAGACTGTCTGCCTAGAATGAATTAAAAAAGGAAGTAGAGGAGAGAGAGAGAGAGAGAGAGAGAGAGAGAGAGAGAGAGAGAGATAAAGACATGTGTTTGTGGGGACTGAGACTTGAAGAAAGCATTTGAGCTCCTTTATTGAATTTTGAGTGAAGGCAGGTCTACGCTGAGCTGAAGACAGTAAGTTTACTTTATCTGCTGAAGTTTGTTTTGAACTGGATTTCTGTGGCTTGTAGCTGAGAGTCACAGCTAAGCCCACGTCTGACTTGGCCCAGCTCTGAAAGCTAGTATGTGAGTTCTATGCCAATGAGGAAGAGAAAATAGGTCACTAATTCCTATTCTGTTTTTCCATGAATGAGTGCTGTGGGTCTGCTGATTCCTAAATAAGGGTATTGCTATGGACTTACAGTTTTTGTCTTCTCAAAATTCATATTTGGAGCCTTAACCCTCAAATGATGGTACTTGGAGATAGGGTCTTAGGGTCGTATGAGGTCAAGAGGATGGGACCCTCATGATGGGACTGGTGTTCTTATAAAAATAGATACCACCTCTCTCCATAGCCAAGCACTAAGGAAAGGCCAGGTGAATATATAATAAGAAGGTGAGTGTCTGCAAGCCAGAAAGAAGTCCTGACAAGAAGCTATGTCCTCAGGCTTCCAACTTCCAGAACTGAGAGAAGAGAGATTCTGTTAAGTCACCCCATCTGTATTATGTTATTATGCAAAATCATATAATATATCTTTTTTTTAAAGAGAGAGAGAGAGAATTTTTTTAATATTTATTTTTTAGTTTTCGGTGGACACAACATCTTTATTTTATTTTTATGTGGTGCTGAGGATCGAACCCAACACCTCGTGCATGCCAGGCGAGTGCGCTACCGCTTGAGCCACATTCCCAGCCCCATAATACATCTTTTTATAGCAGACTAATATAGTGACCTGTTCAGTGAATCCATTGCTCAAAAGCAACCTTCCTTCCTTTTCTTTTTTCTTTTTTTTATTGGTTGTTCACAACATTGCAAAGCTCTTGACATATCATATTTCATACATTAGATTGAAGTGGGTTATGAACTCCCAATTTTTACCCCAAATGCAGATTGCAGAATCACGTCGGTTATACATCCACAATTTTACATAATGCCCTATTAGTTTCCTTTTCTTAAGAGAAGCACAATCTGAACCCAAACTGAAGAGAAAACCTCTCTCTTATTAGATGGACAAAGGTTTGGTCCTCTAGTATACAACAGCTCTCTGCAAATTTTTGAGGAACTTAAGAACCATTGTCACTTCTCTTGGGGTCTGTGACATCACCAAACGTACACTAGCTCTGTAACTTAGGGTAGATCACTGCCTCTTGTTAAGTTCTTTTAGTTTAGACTTTCCCTTTGATGTGGAAGGATTAGGGGTAGGAGTGAGGAATATGGAAAACTTATGCCATTTCCTCACTACTGTTTAGCCATCCATCCGTTCAACCTTTCATCTTATTAGCACTGAGATTTCACATGATTCCCATTGCATTCCTTTGAGACGGACAATATTATTACCCCATTTTACAGACGAGGAAGCAGAAGCTTGGACAGTTAAGCCATTTATAATTCCAAACATGAGAAAATGACAACACTGATATCTGAACCCCAAGGCTCATGCTCTATTTTGAGATGATCTTGACTTTTTTTGTGTAAGGTCCCTGCTCATCAGTGCAGAGGAGAGGTGAGAGAATTAGTAGGGACCAAGAGTGAATCTTGTCTTCGAACCCAAGCAGTCTATTAGAGGAGAGGAGATGAGACAGTGAGTGAATGAATGAACACAAAGTAGAAGAAGCAGGAGTATCTTTTTTTTTTTTTTTGGCCTCCCATGTATGTGTGTGTGTGTGTGTGTGTATTTTTTTTAAAATTTATTTTTTATCCTAATTTGTTATATATAACAGAAGAATGCATTATAATTTATATTTCACATATACAGCACAATTTTTCATATCTCTGTATATAAAGCATATTCACACCATTTGTGTCTTTATACATGTACTCAGGGTAATGATGTTCATCTCATTCCACCATCGTTTTTTACCCCCCTGCCTCCTCCCTTCCCCTCCCTCCCCTCTTCCCTATCTAAAGTTTGTCTATTCCTCCCATGTTTCCCCTCCCAACCCCACTATGAATCAGCCTCTTATATCAGAGAAAACATTTGGCATTTGTTTTTTTGGGGGATTGGCTAACTTCACTTAGTACTATATTCTCCAACTCCATCCATTTTCCTGCAAGTGCCTGCAAGTGCCATGATTTTATTCTCTTCTAGTGCCTGCAAGTGCCATGCAGTGCAAGTGCCATGCAAGTGCCATGATTTTATTCTCTTCTATTGCTGAATAATATTCCATTGTGTATATATACCACATTTTCTTCATCCATCCATCTACTGAAGGGCATCTAGCTTGATTCCACAGTTTAGCTATTGTGACTTGTGCTGCTATGAACATTGATGTGGCTGTGTCCCTGTAGTATGCTCTTTTTAAGTCTTTTGGGAATAGACTGAGGAGTGGGATAGCTAGGTTAAATGGTGGTTACATTTCCAGTTTTCCAAGGATTTTCCATACTGCTTTCCAGATTGGCTGCACCAATTTGCAGTCCCACCAGCAATGTGTAAGTGTTCCTTTTTCTCCACATCCTCGCCAACACTTATTGTTGTTTATATTCTTAATAGTTGTCATTCTGACTGGAGTGAGATGAAATCTTGGAGTAGTTTTGATTTGCATTTCTCTAATTGCTAGATATGTTGAACATTTTTTCATATATTTGTTGATTGATTTTATATCATCTTCTGAGAGGTGTCTGTTCAGTTCCTTGGCCCATTTATTGATTGGACTTTTTTTTTTGGTGTTTAGCTTTTTGAATTCTTTATAAATCCTAGAGATTAGTGCTCTATCTGATGTGGGCATGGTAAAAACTTGCTCCCAAGCTGTGGGCTCTCTATTCACCTCACTGGTTGTTTCTTTTGCTGAGAAGAAGCTTTTTAGTTTGAATCCATACCATTTATTGATTCTTGATTTTAATTCTTGCACTATAGGACTCTTATTAAGGAAGTTGGGGCCTAATCTGATAAGATGGATATTTGGGCCTACTTTTTCTTCTAATAGGCACAGTGTCTCTGGTTTAATTCCTAGGTCCTTGATCCACTTTGAGTTGAGTTTTGTGCATGCTGAGAGATAGGGGTTTAATTCCATTTTGTTGCATATGGATTTCCAGTTTTCCCAGCACCATTTGTTGAAGAGGCTATAAACTTTTAGAACTAGTAAGTGAATTCAGCAAAGTAACAAGATACTAAATTAACACCCATAAATCAAAGGCATTTCTGTATTTCAGTGACAAATCCTCTGTAAGAGAAACAAGAAAAACTGCCCCATTTACAATACACCATCATCCTCCCTGCAAAGAAAGCAGGAATATCTTAATATAGTGATACTAGACTTTGGATTCAGAACAAAAAATTAGAATTCATGGGAGTCTTGATAATTCTCAGTCATTGTTTACTCCTAAGATTCCCATTTTCTTCATTCTCTACTCATTATTCTGTAGACTTAATTTTTTTTTGTTTAAGAAGTAAAAAATATTAATTTAGTAGAGTAGAATTGTATTATAGTGGATATTAAAACATGGGAGAATACCAGTGAACACCACTGGGGCAGTGTTTGGATCATATAACCTTGAGATTTTCTGGCAAGCTTAACAGCCCTTTTCAGAATCACATGTCAAAATTGCCAATTTAAGAACTCCTTTTGATTTCCAAAACTTGTTATTTTCAGGAACACCACTCATAGAATTTGTGCAAAGTATACTATGCATATGAACCTATCAATATTTATTTATTTGCAAGAATAACTCACTGTTCACAGCCAAAAGGGCAACACACAAATAACATGACAAAACCACAAGACACACTGATGTCAGCCTGACCTTCAACTCTAGACGTCAGCACTTCCTGCTCTTGGTTTTGACTTTACATAAATGGATTCCCTGAGCCAGTAAAGTCTTTCTATTGATAAGCTTGAATTCCCACATGAAAATTAAGATGCTCTTTCTAGGAGCACATTGGAAGTCTTTGGACTAGAGTCCTGGGGATTTCTTAAACGTCTGTTGAATTGAATAGGTGTATGTAAATTATAGGGAGAGGGATTTTAGCTCAGCCTATGCAAAAACAAGGCCAATTTTTTCATTGACATTTTTTGTTATGTATCTGTCTTTGTATCTATGTAGGTATATGTCTATGTGTCTATATGTATCAGTACATTTTTCATTCCTATAATGAAGTACCTGAGTCAGGATAAGTTTATTAACAAAAGAGGTTTATTTAGCTTACATTTCTAGAGGTTCAAAGTACAAGATGGGGTAGCCCCACTGATTCAGCCTCAGGTGAGGGTCTAATGGCGGAACAGTGGGAATGCAAATGGGAGTAAGAGATCACACTGCAGAATAAACAGCCAGTGAGTGACTCGGGTCAGGCTCACTTTTATTACAATTTGCATTCTCTTTCTGAGGGCATACGCCCAATGACCTAAGGACCTCTCACTAGGCCCCTACTTAAAGCTTCCACCACCTCTCAGTTCCATCACAGAAGGGACTAAGGTCCCAGCATATGAACCTTTGACACACTCAAACCATATCCAAATTATAGAGCTGTGCGTCTATTTACCTAGGCACGCACGCATGCATGTATCTAACTCTCTCATCATCTAGCTTCTATTTGTTGATGCCATGAATTTATAATTGATCATGGTTTCCTCTTCCTTTTGCCCACAAGGAAGCTGAATTTGTAGCTCTGTAGAATAGGATTGGTGCCTTTCTGAATGCTGATCATACTCCTCACTTTATTTTTTTTCCCGTGTCAGATATATTCATTCAGGTTGCCTCACATTAAATTGTTTTTTTTGTAATTGTAGATGGACACAATACCTTTATTTTCTATTTATGTTTCTGTATGTGGTGCTGAGGATGGAACCCAGGGCCTCCCACGGGCCAGGCAAGCACTCACCACTGAGCTACAGCCCCAGCCCCAAGGTTGCTTCACATTTGGATAAAATTGGGCACAGGCTGAAAAATCCTAACAGTCTGATGTACAAGACAGTACAATGTGCTGCCATGTGAAGTCATGAGCTCCTGGTCACCAGAGGTGTGTAAGAGGAGGTTGGAGGACCATTTGTCTTTAAGAGCTCTGAGATGTTCTGATTCTGGGTGTTGGAAATAGGTCATTCCTCTCATTGTGCCCACAGCTGGCTCCCAACAAGCTGCACCCTTGTGCTCACAATAAAACCCTCGTCCTCTCCTAGGCCTGAGGTCCACTGGCTGCTCAGACTAATGAGACTCTGGGGCCTGGGGATGCAGGCTGCCTGGTACTAGGGAAACAGTGCAGATGACATTAATAACATGTGACTAGCAGTGGATTGATTGGGTAAGCAGATGTTAAGGTTTTGGCTGGTAATGATTCATTACTATTTGGGAAAAACCTGATAGGGATGCTCTCACTCTGAGAATTAATTAGTTTATGCTTCATCAGTCGTATTGAGCAGAGTGTAAATGGCTCTTCTGAGTACAGGGCTCTCCAGTTAGAGGAATTAGTATTCCTCCCACCTAGCAAGACAAGAGAGCAGGGAGCTTCCTTCCATGGAAGAGCGGGCAGTGGGGAGAGGAGGAAAGAGGAGACAGAGGAGCAGGCCCTTGCTTTCCCAGTGTCCCCCCTTTTCCTCTTCTGCTTAACATCTGGGGATGCCTCTTTGCTTTTTCTAATCCATGCTAGAGTGGAGCTCTTCTGCAGCTCAATTGTGGAGGGAGACCATGTGACCGTGGCTGGGCCAATCGGTGCACTGCATTGCTTGGGCCAGAGATGGGTTTAGGAATGTGTATGGGTGGCCCAATCGGACATCATGAGGTTCAGTGAGACATTTGCTAAGAATTTGGGCAAAGCCATTTTTTGACTTTTCCTGGAGAGAATGTGAGCAGAAGCTTCAGCAGCCATTTTGGTGTTGTTTGTTTTGAGGTGTGGGTGTGGGTCTCCCTATGTTGACCAGGCAGGCTTCAAACTCCTGGATTCCAGGGAGCCTCAGCTTTCCTGAGTAGCTAGGAATACAGATGTGGGCAACTGCCCCTGGCTACGTTTTGTCATTCCAGTCCCTAAGCCATCGAGAGAGTTACTCCCAGTCTTTGAACCTCCTCCACTGGTACCCCATGGAACACAGACAACTGTCCCCACTGAGACCTGTTCAAATTGTGGATTTGCAAGTAAAATAAGACTACAGTTTAAAGGCACCAAGTTTGTGGTGACTTGTTACACAGCAACAGGTAACTGGAACAGGTCAACCCCCCCAGTTTGGAGTCTAGACTAATCTTTCTTCGTTGCTCATCATCTTAATCCTCACAAGCTGGGCTGGGTGGTGCAGGTCTGTTGTCTCAGCTACCCAGGAGGCTGAGACATGATGGTTTGAACCCAGAAGTCCAAGGTCAGCCTGGGCAAAGTGGTGAGACCCTTTCTCTCAAACAAATAAAAAGTCCTCCTAAGATTGCAGGTAAAAACCCAGCACCTTCTTGTGGCATTCAAGATCTTTCTGGATCTACCTCTGATATCTCCCTGCCCTTCCTCCCAGGAATCCTGTCTGGCCTGCGGCTCCTCAAGCAGGGGGCGCTCTCCAGGCCTCTGTGTCGCACCTGCTCTTCTCTTCGTCTGGACTACCTGCCCGTTGACTGTCAGGTGACCCTCCATGGTGAAGCCACAGTTTTCTTCTTTCTGTTTCTCAAACTCCTCGTAGTCAAATATTAGATCTCTTAGATGAATCGCTGTAGTCTCCCTTTCGACTATTTTTTTAATACATTTTCTTTGTTTCATTTTGTGGAGGATTTTCTTGATTCTATCTTCTAATTCTTAAGGAAAACTTTTTATTTTTTCCCTCCACATTTTTTATTGGTGCACTACAGTTGTACTATTGATGGGATCTGTTGTTGGACATTAGTACATGCACACAATGTAACAATATAATTTGGCCAATGTCACTCCATAGCTTTTCCCCCTCCCTCCCCTCTTCTACCCATGGGGTCTCTTTCCTCTTTTCTACTGATCTCCCTTAGCTTTTGTTCCTCTCACCACCATCTTTCTTTTCCTTTTTCCTCCCTAGCTTCTGCATATGAGAGAAAACATTCTACCCTTGACCTTCTGAATCGGACTTATTTTGCTTAGTATAATGACCCCAAGTTCTATCCATTTTTCTTTGCAAGGGACATAATTTCCTTTTTCTTTATGGCTGAATAAAATTCCATTGTGTATATACCACATTTTCTTTAGCCATTTGTCTGTTGGTGAACTATGGAGGCTGGCTCTCTAGTTTGGCTGTTTAGAAAACTTTATTTGGATCATCTTGTTTTACATTCCCAGAGACTTATTTTTTGGTTCTGCTTTTTGTCAAACATCAAACTTGCTTCATGTCTTATATTTCTTGTTTCATGAGTGAAATATCTTCTTGAATCTCTCTGCTTTTCTGTTTGCTGAACAATCATAGATTCAGCAAAGATTCTTTGCTTGACCAAACTTTAGTCAGGTTCCTGGAGTTTGTCTTCAACCCGTTTTGTATTTCCTTGTCAAATCTGGTTGTAGCTAAGAACCCTGCTAAATCAGTTTAGCAAGAATCCCTTGTTCTTGATACTTGATCACCCCCAAATCTGACCAGAATTCCTCATTCCACACTTTGGTATCTTCAGCAAATATCCTGTAGATTGAGGTAGCCAGAATTCCTCCTAGTTTTGATGTCTCATCTTAGCAATTCCATCTCCTGCCCTCCTGCTTCCTGACTATAAATACCCTCTTAGTCCAGCTGTATTCACAAGGGAGCACAATTCCATGCTTGGGTCTTTTTGCCCCATTGCAGTAGTTCCAAATAAAATTTGCTTTCATTCACCCATTTAGCTTCTGTCTGGCTTTCTTCTTCATCTTTTTAAAAATACACTTCTTCATGGGCCTATTTTTCTCTATCTCTTGTTCTCTTGCTTTCATGTTGGGAGCTTGCTTCAAATGTCTGCTGATCCTTCACTATCCATTTGTGTATAAGAGAGAGGGGCTTAGGATCTCTGAGGACACAGGGACTGTGTCGATTAGAGTTAAGGGCACAGATGTTAAGCAAAGGGATGGAAAAAAATATACCATGTGAACAGTCATAAAGAGAGAACTTGTTACTACAGGCAAAGGAGGACGTTTATAATAATGAAGCCCAGTGCATCAAAAAATATAACAATTATAAAAATATATGGGCCTAACAACAGAGCCCAAAGACATGAGGCAAAAAATCCGACAAGACTGAAGGGAGAAATAGACAATTCAACAATAATCATCGTGTCTTCAATACCTCACTTTCAATAATGAATGGAACAACAAGGCAGAAGATCAACAAATAAAAATAATATGGGAACAATGCTGTAAACCAAACAAACATCTAAAGAACACTTTACTCCAAAAAGGCAAAAGGCACATTCTTCTCAAGGGTGCATGGAACATTCTTTAGCTTAGACCACATACCAGGTCATACTAGGTCATATACACAGAGTGTAGAAAACAACAGAGAGAGCTGATGAAACCAAAAGTTGGGTATTTTTTTTTGTATAATTAGTTATATATGACAGTAGAATGCATTTTGACACATCATACATAAATGGAGTATAACTTCTCATTCTTCTGGTTGTATATGATAGAGAATCACCCTATGTTTTCTTTATCCATTCATCTGTAGAAGGATGCCAAGGTAGATGTATGGACCTTTATTTTTATTCGTTTATTTATATGTGGTGCTGAGAATTGAACCCAGTGCGTCACACATGCTAGGCAAGTGCTTTACCACTGAGCCAGAGCCTGAGCCCCTTAAGGATTCCTGGGTAGCTACCATAGCTTAGCTATTGTGAGTTGAGCTGCTATAAACATTGATGTGGCTGCATCACTGTAGTATGCTGATTTTAAGTCCTTTGGGTATAAACCATGGAATGGGATAGCTGGGTCAAATGGTGTTCCATTCCAAGAAGATCAACAAAATTGACAAAACTTTACAGCTGGAATGATCAAGAGAAAAAGAGAAAAATCAAGTAACTAAAGTCAGGAGTTAAAAGAGGATGTCACTACTTAACTGATGTTTCAGGAACAGATTATAGAAGAATACTTGGATTAACTGTATGATGAAAAATCAGATAACTTTGATGAAATGGACAAATTCCTAGAAAGATATAAAGTGACTCAAGAGTAATAGAAAATCTGAATAGACCTATAAGAAGAAAAGAGAATACGTTAGTAATTAAACTTCCCATGCACTCAGGCACATACACATGTACGTACCAGGGAGAGATAACACCTAGAGTTCACTGCTGAGTTCTCTCAAAGATTTAGGGAAAAATCGAAAACAATTATAAACTCTTGCAAATAAGAGGAAGGAATGCTTCCCAACACATTCTATGAAATCAATTACCATATCACCCAACACTAGGATCAGACAAAGACGTCACATGAAAATAAAACTGCAGCTGAATATTCTTAATAAACTTTTTTTTTGATCAAACATTTTTTGGTATTAGGGATTGAATCTAGAGGTGCACTACCACAGAGCTCTATCACCAGCCTTTTTTTTTTAATTATTTTTTAAATTTTGAGAGTGTTTGGCTAAATTGTCCAGCTGGCCTGTGATTCTCCCACCTTAATCTCTCAAGTATTTTTGGGCTTAGGTGTGCACCATCACACCTGGCTCTAGATATAAAAATCTGGAGCAAAGTCCTAGTAAATAGAATCCAGCAGCACATAATGAGAATTGACTATATACCATGACCAAGTGGCCTTTCTGCTGGGAATGCAAGGTTGGTTTTCCATCTGAACAATCCATCAGTGTAACAAATCGTATCACTAGAATGAATGACTACATCATAATCTCTCACACAGAAAATTGTACTTGACAAAACCACAACACTCTTTCAAAAATTTTTTAATTGGTTGTTCAAAACATTACAAAGCTCATGATATATCATCTTTCATACATTTGACTCAACTGGGTTATGAACTCCCATTTTTACCCCAAATACAAATTGCAGTATCACATCGGTTACACACTCACGTTTTTACATAATGGCATATTAGTGACTGTTGTATTCTGCTACCTTTCCTATCCCCTACTATCCCCCCTCCCCCCTCCCCTCCAATCTTCCCTCTCTAGCTCATCTGCTGTTGTTCAATTCTCTCCCTTGTCCCCCCCCTTTCCCCTCACAACCTCTTATATGTAATTTTGTGTAACATTGAGGGTCTCCTACCATTTCCATATACTTTCTCTTCTCTCTCCCTTTCTCTCCCCCCACTCGTCTCTGTTTAGTGTTAATCTTTTCCTCATGCTCTTCCTCCCTGCTCTGTTCTTAGATGCTCTCATTATATCAAAGAAGACATTTGGCATTTGTTTTTTAAGGATTGGCTAGCTTCGCTTAGCATAATCTGTTCTAATGCCATCCATTTCCCTGCAAATTCTATGATTTTGTCATTTTTTAGTGCTGCATAATACTCCATTGTGTATAGATGCCACATTTTTTTTTATCCATTCATCTATTGAAGGGCATCTGAGTTGGTTCCACAATCTAGCTATTGTGAATTGTGCCCCTATGATCATTGATGTGGCAGTATCCCTATAGTATGCTCTTTTAAGATCCTCAGGGAATAGTCCGAGAAGGGCGATAGCTGGGTCAAATGGTGGATCCATTCCCAGCTTTCCCAGGAATCTCCATACTGCTTTCCAAATTGGCCTCACCAATTTGCAGTCCCACCAGCAGTGTACAAGTGTACCCTTTTCCCCACATCCTCACCAACACTTATTGTTGTTTGACTTCATAATGGCTGCCAATCTTACTGGAGTGAGATGGTATCTTAGGGTGGTTTTGATTTGCATTTCTCTGACTGCTAGAGATGGTGAGCATTTTTTCATGTACTTGTTGATTGATTGTATGTCCTCCTCTGTGAAGTGTCTGTTCAGGTCCTTGGCCTATTTGTTGATTGAGTTATTTGTTATCTTATTGTTTAATTTTTTGAGTTCTTTGTATATTCTGGATATTAGGGCTCTATCTGAAGTGTGAGGGGTAAAAATTTGTTCCCAGGATGTAGGCTCTCTATTTACCTCTCTTATTGTTTCTCTTGCTGAGAAAAAACTTTTTAGTTTAAGTAAGTCCCACTTGTTTATTCTTGTTATTAACTCTTGGGCTATGGGCGTCCTATTAAGGAATTTGGAGCCTGACCCCACAGTATGTAGATCGTAGCCAACTTTTTCTTCTATCAGACGCAGTGTCTCTGATTTGATATCTAGCTCCTTGATCCATTTTGAGTTAACTTTTGTGCATGGTGAGAGAAAGGGATTCAGTTTCATTTTGTTGCATATGGATTTCCAATTTTCCCAGCACCATTTGTTGAAGATGCTATCCTTCCTCCATTGCATGCTTTTAGCCCCTTTATCAAATATAAGAAAGTTGTACTTTGTGGATTGGTTTCTGTGTCCTCTATTCTGTACCATTGGTCCACCTGCCTGTTTTGGTACCAGTACCACGCTGTTTTTGTTACTATTGCTTTGTAGTACAGCTTGAACTCTGGTATTGCTATACCTCCAGATTCACACTTCCTGCTTAGAATTGCTTTTGCTATTCTGGGTCTTTTGTTTTTCCATATGAATTTCATGATTGCTTTATCTATTTCTACAAGAAATGCCGTTGGGATTTTGATTGGCATCACATTAAACCTGTAGAGAACTTTTGGTAATTATCGCCATTTTGATGATGTTAGTTCTGCCTATCCATGAACAGGGTATATTTTTCCATCTTCTAAGATCTTCTTCTACTTCTCTCTTTAGGGTTCTGTAGTTTTCATTGTATAAATCTTTCACCTCTTTTGTTAGTTGATTCCCAAGTATCTTATTTTCTTTGAGGATATTGTGAATGGAGTGGTTTTCCTCATTTCCATTTCAGAAGTTTTGTTGTTGATATACAGGAATGCTTTTGATTTATGCGTGTTGATTTTATATTCTGCCACTTTGCTGAATTCATTTATTAACTCTAGCAGTTTCTTTGTAGACCCTTTTGGGTCTGTTAAATATATTATCATGTCATCCGCAAATAGCGATAATTTAAGTTCTTCTTTTCCTATTTTTATGCCTTTAATTTCTTTTGTCTGTCTAATTGCTCTGGCTAGTATTTCAAGAACTAAATTGAATAGAAGTGGTGATAGAGGGCATCCCTGTCTTGTTCCAGATTTTAGAGGGAATGCCTTCAGTTTTTCTCCATTTAGGATGATGCTAGCCTGAGGTTTATTTATTTATTTATTTATTTGATTTGAATTTATTTTTTAATTTTTTTTTAATTTTTTTTTTATTGGTTGTTCACAACATTACAAAGCTCTTGACATATCATTAGCCTGAGGTTTAGCATATATAGCTTTTACCATGTTGAGGTAAGTTCCTGTTATCCCTAGTTTTTCTAGTGTTTTGAACATAAAGGGATGCTGTACTTTGTCGAATGCTTTTTCTGCATCTATCGAGATGATCATATGATTCTTGTCTTTAAGTCTATTGATGTGGTGGATTACATTTATTGATTTCCGTGTATTGAACCAGCCTTGCATCCCAGGGATGAATCCTACTTGATCATGATGCACAATTTTTTTGATATGCTTTTGTATTCGATTTGCCAGGATTTTATTGAGTATTTTTGCATCCAAGTTCATTAAAGATATTGGTCTGTAGTTTTATTTCTTTGAAGTGTCTTTGTCTGGTTTCGGGATCAGGGTGATGTTGGCCTCATAGAATGAATTTGGAAGAACTCCTTCTTTTTCTATTTCTTGAAATAGCTTGAAAAGTATTGGTATTAATTCTTCTTTGAAGGTTTTGTAGAACTCCGCTGTATATCCATCCGGTCCATGGCTTTTTTTGGTTGGTAGTCTTTTGATGGCTTCTTCTATTTCTTCCTTTGTTATCGGTCTGTTTAAATTGTGTGTGTCTTCCTGACTCAATCTGGGCAGATCGTATTACTTAAGTAATTTATCGATATCTTCATTATCTTCTATTTTATTGGAATATAGGGTTTCAAAATACTTTCTAATTATCTTCTGTATTTCTGTAGTGTCTGTTGTGATATTGCCTTTTTCATCCCGTATGTTAGTAATTTGAGTTCTCTCTCTTCTTCTCTTTGTTAGCATGGCTAAGGGCCTGTCTATCTTATTTATTTTTTCAAAGAACCAACTTTTAATTTTTTCAATGTTTTTTTTTTTTTGGTTTCAATTTTGTTGATGTCTGCTCTAATTTTAATTATTTCTTGTCTTCTACAACCTTTGCTGTTGTTTTGCTCTTCCTTTTCTAGGTTTTTGAGGTGTAGTGTGAGTTCATTTATTTGTTGGTTTTTTCTTTTTTTTTGAGGAAAGAACTCCAAGAAATGAATTTCCCTCTTAAAACTGCTTTCATTGTGTCCCATAGATTCCGGTATGTTGTGTCTGTATTGTCATTTGTCTCTAAGAATTTTTTTATCTCCTCCTTTATGTCTTCTGTAACCCATTGATCATTCAGTAATATATTGTTCATTTTCCATGTGATGTAGGATTTTTCCTTCCTTCTTTTATCATTGATTTCCAGTTTCATTCCATTATGATCAGATATGGTGCATGGTATTATCTCCACACCTTTATATATTTACTAAGAGTTGCCCTATGGCATAATATATGGTCTATCTTTGAGTAGGATCCATGTGCTGCTGAGAAGAACGTGTATCCACTTGATGATGGTTGATATATTCTATATATGTCGGTTAAGTCTAGGTTATTGATTGTGCTATTGAGTTCTATAGTTTCTTTATTCAGCTTTTGTCTAGAGGATCTGTCTAATGGTGAGAGCGGTGTGTCGAAGTCACCCATAATTATTGTGTTGTAGTCTATTTGACTCTTGAACTTGAGGAGAGTTTATTTTATGAACGTTGCAGCACCATTGTTTGGTGCATACAAATTGATAATTGTTATGTCTTGTTGGTGGATGGTTCCTTTTAACAGTATATAGTGTCCTTCTTTATCCCTTTTGATTAACTTAGGTTTGAAGTTGATTTTATTCAATATGAGTATGGCCACTCCTGCTTGCTTTCGAGGGCCTTGTGAGTGGTATGATTTTTCCCAACCTTTTACCTTTAGCCTGTGTAAGTCTTTTCCTATCATATGAGTCTCCTGAAGGCAGCATATTGTTGGATTTGTTTTTTTGATCCAGTTTACTAGCCTATGTCTCTTGATTGGTGAGTTTAGGCCATTAACATTTAAGGTTACAATTGAAATATGATTTGTACTTCCAGTCATGTTTATTTATTTATTTATTTTAGTTTGGCTAGTTTTTACTTTTTGGTTATTTTCCTCCCCCTTTACTGAGATACCTCCCGCTGTTAGTTTTGGGCACTATTTTTCAATTCCTCTTCTTGTAGTATTTTGCTCAAAATGCTTTGCAGTGTTGGTTTTCTGGCTGCGAATTATTTTAGCTTTTGTTTATCATGAAAGATTTTAATTTCATTGTCAAATCTGAAGCTTAATTTTGCTGGATACAGTATTCTTGGTTGGAATCCATTATTTTTCAGCATTTGAAATACATTGTTCCAGGATCTTCTTGCTTTCAAAGTCTGTGATGAAAAATCAGTCGTTAACCTAATTGGTTTACCCCTGAATGTAATCTGCCTCCTTTCTCTCGTAGCTTTTAATATTCTCTCCTTGTTCTGTACGTTGGCTATCTTCATAATTATATGTCTTGGAGTTGGTCTATTACGGTTTTATATGTCTGGGGTCCTGTGGGCTTCCAGGATTTGGCAATCCATTCCATCTTTCATCTCTGGGAAGTTTTCTAGAATTATTTCATTTAATAGGTTGTCCATTCCTTTGGTTTGATTCTCTATGCCTTCTTCTATCCCAATGACTCTCAAATTTGGTTTTTTTATGACATCCCATATCTCTTGAATAGATTGCTTGTGGGATTTAAGCATCTTTTCTGTGTGGACTATATTCTTTTCAAGTTGATAAACTTTGTCTTCATTATCTGATGTTCTGGCTTCTACTTGATCTAGTCTATTAGTAATATTCTCATTTGAGTTTTTAATTTGGTTTATAGTTTCCTGCATTTCTAGGATTACTGTTTGATTTTTTTTTAAGATCTCTATCTCCTGGTAAAGCTCGTTCTTTGCCATTTGAATTTGTTTGTTTAATTCATTTTCAAAATATACTTTTATTGCTTGGACTTGCTGTCTCATGTCTTCTCTAATATTCCTTTCCATCTGAGTTAGGTATGCCTTGAGTTCTTTCCCTATCCATGTTTCTGATGATTCTAGGTCCTCCTGTAGATTTAAGTTGTCCAGCATTGTTTGTACTCCTTTTTTCCCCTTGTTTTTTCATGATGTTCACGTTACTTTCCAGCTCTATTTGATTGCTGTGTTTCTGGTCTCTTCTATAGATTTGTTTTGGTTTTGTATATCTCCTTTGTCTCTCCTTTGTGTTGGTAGAGTATGCCTGCTAAAGTGGATTCCGCTGGGAAGGAATTCCGACGGCCGAGATCCAGTGATGTCACCTCTCTGCTATGTCGGGCCCCAGGCTCCTTGCTGGGGTGTCCGAATGGGGGGGTGGGACTGGTCTGTCTCTGGTTTGTTTCAGCTCCCGGTCGCCGGCGGGTGGGCAGTCTCCAGCCGCCCAGTCGTGCTGGCAGCCGGTAGGCTATTGGTCGCCGGCGGGCAGGTGTTCTCCAGCCGCCCAGTCACGCGGGAAGCGGGTGGGCTGTCGCCGGCGGGTGTGCGGTCTCCAGCCGCCCAGCCGCGAGGGCCTGGCCTCTAGTCCCCTGGTTTCTCTTGCTAGTCCTAGTTTCTCCTGCTAGACCAGATTTCCCCTGAGTGATGCCTCTCGGCAGTTCAAACTGTACTCTGGGCCTGCCATTTGTTGGGTGTGGAGTGTGGCTATTGGGAACCCCGGCACTCTATTGTTTTGATTTTTTCTGCTTGCCCCTCCCCCAGTGCTGGTAAGACAGGTTTCGTTTTCACCACTGATGGGAGGGGGAGTTGAAGGTCAGGTGTCTCTAGCTTTCCCCTCGTTTTTATGCCGGCTCGCTCTGATAATCCCTCCCCCGGAAAGCCTAGGTGAGATTTTATGCGAATTCCCCACTGTATGGGAGATGAGCTGAGTAACACGCACCTGTTTTATTGTTGCAATTTGTCGGAGAGTGGCGGTGGTTACTTCAGCTCTCCAAGATGGTGGCCGCTGGTTTCCTTGGTGGAGTTTCCGTTGTGGGGGATAGAACTGTACCGCTTCCTTCCCCGTCTGAAATCCCGAACTCAGCCCGGGATTCAGTGAGAACTCAGCTGGCAGGATTCCACAGAACCTGCAGCAACGTTTCTCTCTGTTTGCTGGCCGATTCTCGGTGGCGCCCCGCCGTTTGTAGCCGTGGGGCGGGCACACACCACACTCTTTCAAATTAAAACCAGTGAAGAGACTAGGAATAGAAGGTATGGTAGATTGAATGGTGCTTCCCTCAAATATGTCCATATCCTAGAACCTGTGAATCTGACCTTATTTGGAAAAGGGATTGTACAGACATAAGTAAGTGTCTAGAGATGAGACGAGTCCTGGATTATTAGTGTGCCCTAAGTCTAGTGACATGAGTCTTTATAAGAGGTTCAGAGACACAGGGAAGGAGGCCATGTGAAGATGAAGGCGGAAATGGGAGTAATGCAGCCATCAGCTGAGGAATACCTAGAGTCACCAGCTGCCAGAGAGGCAGTAGAGGGTCCTCTAGAGCTGTTGGAGGGAGCGTGGCCCTGAAACACCTTGATTTTAGACTCCTTTCTCTGGAATTGTGAGAGAATACCTTTCTGTTGTTTTTTGGCAATCAGCTATAATGCAGAGGGGGACTTCCTCAACCTAATAGCAGGCACCATGGAAAACCCACAGCTAACCTCATCCTGGTATGAAAGACTGCTTCCCTTCTAATACCAGGAGCAGGACAAGGATGTCTGCTCTTTCCACTTCTGTTCAGCATTGAAGAGGAGGTCTTAGCCAAAGAAAAACCCAGCACAACTAGATAAGGAGAAAGGCAGGATTTAAAATTGATTCATAGGTGAAAAATATGTGAATCCCGCTATTGCTGGGTCCATTTTATTATCCTGAATGTCTTGAGGCTTTGCTTTCCTTGTTGGCCTACTTCTTGGACAGTCTCCAAAAAATAGCCACTAGGAACTCCAGGCTTCCGTCCTTAGCTGAGCAACTCGAGCAGAAGGCAGAGCACCTTCTGCCTGGATGCTCCAGCAGAGGTCCTGGAGCTGCTGCTTGTTGATCTGGCTGGTGTCCCCAGCCCATCAGTGATCCGATGACCATGGCCAGACTGCTTTTGGGTTCATGTTCTGGTTGGCTAGATTTTTTTTCATGAGGAAGCATTTGACTGGAGCTGTATTTTGAGAGAGTTTCTGTTATATTTGGTGGATACTTTGGCTGGGTTTATAAAAGTTTTAAGAGATGAGATTTCTGTAGGAATTGCTCTTCTGTTTTGGACAATGACTCTTGCAGAGAGGAACACTGAGGAAATCTCACTGTGACTTGCTATGGCTGACTTTACTTTTTGGCTGGAATGGCCATTGACGATTTTACTTTTTGAGTAAATTAGTCTGAGATCACAAATCTCAAATTTGCAAATTTGGCCTGCAGTTTTGGGTCTTCCTTTATTTTAGAATGTTGTCTTCTATTATGTCTTTGACTACTTTTCTGCTTTACCCGTTCTGTTTTCTTCTTCAGGAGCCCCTAGTAAGTGCTTATTGGTGTCATGTATCTGTTCTTATGACCTATCTATCATGTTACTGAAAGAGATGGTTTGGTTTGTTTGTTCTGTATATCTTTCTAACATTGTCTTTCCTGTTTCTACTTCTTTTGGTTCCTTCTAAGCAGTTTTACTTCTTTAAATATTTTTCTTGCTTTCTTCTGTTTCTCTCCTGAACTCTTGACTTTTGATTATCCACTTTAACTCTGCATTGGTCTTTTCAAAGAGTTCATCTTCTTCTTCGTCTTAAAATATTCTTTTAGTTGTCAATGGACTTCATTTTTTTGGTTCATATGTTTTTTTTTGTTTTTTTTTTTAATTTTTTTATTTGTAGGTGGACACGAAACCTTTATTTTATTTGTTTATTTTTATGTGGTGCTGAGGATGGAACCCAGTGCCTCACACATGCCAGGCAAGTGATCTACCACTGAGCCACAACCCCAGCCTCTTCATGTTCTTTTTGAATTCTTTTGAAATCTATAAGAAAACTCTTGCTCTGCCAGGAGGATCGTGAGTTCAAAGCCAGCCTCAGCAACTTAGCAAGGCCCTAAGCAACTTAGTGAGACCCTGTCTCAAAATAAAAAATAAAAAGGGCTGGAGATGTGACTCAGTGGTTAGGTGTACCTGGGTTTAATCCCTGGTAACAAAAAATAAAAAGAAAGAAAAGAAAACTCTTGCCTCCCACCCAAGATTAGAGGCGGGAATAATGCAAACATTCAGGATGCATGAAAATAGCACTGAATTATCTCAGAATCATTTATTTTTTCATAAAGTACTTAGAAACATCATTTTTGAAGTTTGGTTAACTTACAATGGTAACTGTTTAAGTAATGATTCTGTTTTTCATGAGTATTCCAAAAATATCATTTAAAAAAATCAGATCCAATGACTGTCTTAATTTGGATTACCATAACAAAATTCCATAAACTAGGTGTCTTAACCTGCAGAGGTTTACTTCTCATACTTCTGGAGACTGGAAGTGGGGTTGGTTTCTGGTGTGGGCTCTCCTTAGGTTGTGGATGGCTGTCTTCTTGCTGTGTCCTCACATGGCCTTGCCTTGGCTCAAAAGCTCTCTGGAGTCTTTTCTTTCTTTTTTTTTATTGGTTGTTCACAGCTTTACAAAGCTCTTGACATATCATACTTCATACATTAGATTGAAGTGGGTTATGAACCCCCAATTTTACCCCAAATGCAGATTGCAGAATCATGTCGGTTACACATCCACAATTTTACATAATGCCCTATTAGTAATTGTTGTATTCTGCTACCTTTCCTATCCCCTACTATCCCCCCTCCCCTCCCCTCCCAACTTCTCTCTCTACCCCATCTACTGTAATTCATTTCTCTCCTTGTTTATTTTCCCATTCCCCTCCCAACTTCTTATATGTAATTTTGTATAGCAATGAGGGTCTCCCTTCATTTCCATGCAATTTTCCTCATCTCTCCCTTTCCCTCCCATCTCATGTCACTGATTAATGTTACTCTTTTCTTCCTACTCTTCCTCCCTGCTCTGTTCATATTTGCTCTCATTATATCAAAGAAGACATTTGGCATTTGTTTTTTAGGGATTGGCTAGCTTCACTAAGCATAATCTGCTCTAGTGCCGTCCATTTCCCTGCAAATTCTATGATTTTGTCAGTTTTTATTGCTGCATAGTACTCCATTGTGTATAGATGCCACATTTTTTTTATCCATTCATCTACTGAGGGGCATCTGGGTTGGTTCCACAGTCTAGCAATTGTGAATTGTGCTGCTATGAACATCGATGTGGCAGTATCCCTGTAGCATGCTCTTTTAAGGTCTTCAGGGAATAGTCCAAGAAGGGCAATAACAGGGTCAAATGGTGGTTCCATTCCCATCTTTCCCAGGAATCTCCAAACTGCTTTCCAAATTGGCCGCACCAATTTGCAGTCCCACCAGCAATGTACAAGTGTACCCTTTTCTCCACATCCTCGCCAGCACTTGTTGTTGTTTGACTTCATAGTGGCTGCCAATCTTACTGGAGTGAAATGGTATCTTAGGGTGGTTTTGATTTGCATTTCTCTGACTGCTAGAGATGATGAGCATTTTTTCATGTACTTGTTGATTGATTGTATATCCTCCTCTGAGAAGTGTCTGTTCAGGTCCTTGGCCCATTTGTTGACTGGGTTATTTGTTATCTTATTGTCTAATGTTTTGAGTTCTTTGTATACTCTGGATATTAGGGCTCTATCTGAAGTGTGAGGAGTAAAGATTTGTTCCCAGGATGTAGGCTCCCTATTTACCTCTCTTATTGTTTCTCTTGCTGAGAAAAAACTTTTAAGTTTAATTAAGTCCCATTTGTTGATTCTTGTTGTTAACTCTTGTGCTATGGGTGTCCTATTGAGGAATTTGGAGCCCGACCCCACAATCTGTAGATCGGAGCCAACTTTTTCTTCTATGAGACGCAGAGTCTCTGGTTTGATATCAAGTTCCTTGATCCATTTTGAGTTAACTTTTGTGCATGGCGAGAGAAAGGGATTCAGTTTCACTTTGTTGCATATGGATTTCCAGTTTTCCCAACACCATTTGTTGAAGATGCTATCCTTCCTCCATTGCATGCTTTTAGCCCCTTTATCAAATATAAGATAGTTGTAACTTTGTGGATTAGTCTCTATGTCCTCTATTCTAAACCATTGGTCCGCCCGCCTGTTTTGGTACCAGTACCATGCTGTTTTTGTCACTATTGCTTTGTAATATAGTTTGAAATCTGGTATCGCTATACCACCTGATTCACACTTCCTGTTTAGAATTGCTTTTGCTATTCTGGGTCTTTTATTTTTCCATATGAATTTCATGATTGCTTTGTCAATTTCTACAAGATATGCCCTTGGGATTTTGATTGGCATCGCATTAAACCTGTAGAGAACTTTTGGTAATATCGCCATTTTGATGATGTTAGTTCTGCCTATCCATGAACAGGGTATGTTTTTCCATCTTCTAAGATCTTCATCAACTTCTCTCTTTAGGGTTCTGTAGTTTTCATTATATAAATCTTTCACCTCTTTTGTTAGGTTAATTCCCAAGTATTTTATTTTTTTTGAGGATATCGTGAATGGAGTGTTTTTCCTCATTTCCGTTTCAGAAATTTTGTCGCTGATATACAGAAATGCCTTTGATTTATGCGTGTTGATTTTATATCCTGCCACTTTGCTGAATTCATTTATTAGTTCTAGTAGTTTCTTTGTAGACCCTTTTGCGTCTTCTAGGTACAGGATCATGTCATCTGCAAATAGTGATAATTTAAGTTCTTCTTTTCCAATTTTTATGCCTTTAATTTCTTTCGTCTGTCTAATTGCTCTGGCCAGTGTTTCGAGAACTATATTGAATAGAAGTGGAGATAGAGGGCAACCCTGTCTTGTTCCGAATTTTAGAGGGAATGCCTTCAACTTTTGTCCATTCAGAATGATGCTAGCCTGAGGCTTAGCATAGATAGCTTTTACAATGTCAAGGTAAGTTCCTGTTATCCCTAATTTTTCTAATGTTTTGAACATAAAGGGATGCTGTACTTTGTCAAATGCTTTCTCTGCATCTATCAAGATGATCATATGGTTCTTTAAGTCTATTGATGTGGTGAATAACATTTATTGATTTCCGTATATTGAACCATCCTTGCATCCCAGGGATGAATCCTACTTGATCATGGTGCACAATTTTTTTGATGTGTTTTTGTATTCGATTCGCCAGAATTTTATTGAGGATTTTTGCATCTAGGTTCATTAGAGATATTGGTCTGTAGTTTTCTTTCTTTGAGGTGTCTTTGTCTGGTTTCGGAATCAGGGTGATGTTGGCCTCGTAGAATGAATTTGGAAGAGCTCCCTCTTTTTCTATTTCCTGAAATAACTTGAAAAGTATTGGTTTTAATTCTTCTTTAAAGGTTTTGTAAAACTCTGCTGTATACCCATCCAGTCCTGGGCGTTTCTTGGTTGGTAGTCTTTTGATGGCTTCTTCAATTTCATCCATTGATATTGGTCTGTTCAAATTGTGTGTATCTTCCTGACTCAGTCTGGGTAAATCATATGACTTAAGAAATTTATCCATGTCTTCACTATCTTCTATTTTGTTGGAATATAGGTTTTCAAAATAATTTCTAATTGTCTTCTGTATTTCTGTAGCATCTGTTGTGATATTGCCTTTTTCATCCCGTATGTTAGTAATTTGAGTTCTCTCTCTTCTTCTCTTCGTTAGCATGGCTAAAGGTCTGTCGATCTTATTTATTTTTTCGAAGAACCAACTTTTAGTTTTGTTAATTTTTTCAATAGTTTCTTTTGTTTCAATTTCATTGATTTCCGCTCTGATTGTAATTATTTCTTGCCTTCTGCTACATTTGCTGTTGTTTTGCTCTTCCTTTTCTAGGGCTTTGAGATGAAGTGTGAGCTCATTTATTTGTTGGTTTTTTCTTTTTTTGAAGAATGACCACCAGGCGATGAATTTTCCTCTTAAAACTGCTTTCATTGTGTCCCATAGATTCCGATATGTTGTGTCTGTATTTTCATTTATCTCTAAGAATTTTTTGATTTCCTCCTTTATGTCTTCTGTAACCCATTGATCATTCAGTAACATATTGTTCATTTTCCATGTGATGTAGGATTTTTCCTTCCTTCTTTTATCATTGATTTCCAGTTTCATTCCATTATGATCAGATAAAATGCATGGTATTATCTCCACCCCTTTATATTTACTGAGGGTTGCCCTATGGCATAATATATGGTCTATTTTTGAGAAGGATCCATGTGCTGCTGAGAAAAAAAGTATATCCATTTGATGATGGTTGATATATTCTATATATGTCAGTTAAGTCTAGGTTATTGATTGTGATATTGAGTTCTATAGTTTCTTTATTCGATTTTTGTTTGGAGGATCTGTCCAATGGTGAAAGAGGTGTGTTGAACTCACCCATAATTATTGTGTTGTAGTCTATTTGATTCTTGAACTTGAGGAGAATTTGTTTTATGAATGTCGCAGCACCATTGTTTGGTGCCTAAATATTGATAATTGTTATGTCTTGTTGGTGAATGGTTCCTTTTAAGAGTATATAATGACCTTCTTTATCTGTTTTGATTAACTTAGTCTTGAAATCGATTTTATTCAATATGAGGATGGCCACTCCTGCTTGCTTACGAGAACTGTGTGCATGGTATATTTTTTCCCATCCTTTCACCTTCAGCCTGTGTATGTCTTTTCCAATCAGATGTGTCTCCTGGAGGCAGCATATTGTTGGATTTGTTTTTTTAATCCATGATACCAGCCTATGTCGCTTTATTGGAGAGTTTGGGCCATTAACATTCAGAGTTACTATTGATATATGGTTTGAACTTCCATCCATGTTTGATTGTTTATCCTTTTTTTTTTTAAAATTTAGTTTGTTTCTCCATGATTATCTTTCCCCTCGCCCTCTGTCTTTACTGAGGCACTTCCCACTGATGGTTTTGGTTATTTTTTTTCATTTCTTCCTCATGTAGTGTTTTGCTCAAAATGCTTTGCAATGCAGGTTTTCTGGCTGCAAATTCTTTTAACTTTTGTTTATCATGAAAGATCTTTATTTCGTTGTCATACCTGAGCTTAATTTTGCTGGATACAGAATTCTTGGTTGGCATCCATTGTCTTTCAGTGTTTGAAATACATTGTTCCATGACCTTCTTGCTTTCAGTGTCTGTGATGAAAAGTCCGTTGTTAACCGTATTGGTTTACCCCTAAATGTAATCTGTCTCCTTTCTCTTGTAGCGTTTAATATTTTCTCTTTGCTCTGTATATTGGATATCTTCATAACAATGTGTCTTGGCGTTGGTCTACTGTGATTTTGTGTGCTCGGTGTCCTGTATGCATCTTCAATTTGTATATCTGTTTCCTTTTTTATTTCTGGAAAGTTTTCTGTAATTATTTCCTTCAGCAGGTTTCTCATTCCCTTGGTCTGAATCTCTGTACCTTCTTCTATCCCGATGACTCGTAAGTTTGGTTTCTTCATGTTATCCCATAGCTCTTGGATGTTTTTCTCGTGATTTTTTACCAGCCTTTCTGAGTTGGCTAGACTCTTTTCAAGATGGTATATTTTGTCTTCATTATCTGACGTTCTAGTTTCTACTTGCTCCACTCTGTTAGTGATACTCTCAATTGAGTTTTTAATTTGGTTTATCGTTTCCTTCATTTCTAGAATTATTGTTTGATTATTTTTTATAATCTCTATCTCCTGATAAAGATGCTTAACTTCTTCTTTTATCTGTTTATGTAATTCATTCTCAATGTGTTCTTTCGCTGCTTGAATTTGCTGTCTTGTATCCTCTTTAAGGTTCCATTCCATCTGTCTAAGGTGTTCCTTGAGGTCTTTATATGACCATTTTTCTGATGACTCTAGGTCCTCCTGAATATTTAGGCTGTCCTGCATTGTTTGTACTCCTTTTCTTCCTTGTTTCTTGAAGCTGCTCATGTTGCTTCTTGTTCTGTTTGACTGCTGAGTTACTGTTTATTCCTATAAATTTATTTGATGCTTGGGAGGAAAGGTATTAGAAGGGAAGGGAAGAAGTCATTAAGGAGAATGAGAGTAGGCAGGTAGAATTCAAGGAAGGGGGGATAAGAAAAATGAAAAGACAAAAGAAGAAAGAAATAGGAACTAAAAAAGAACAAAATTTAAAAAAAATAATAATAATTAAAAAAAATTAAAATTAAAGTTAGAAGAGAAAGAAGAAGAAAAGAAAAAAAAGATAGAAAAATGAAGATGAAAGAAAAACCCCAATCAAAAACATAAACAAAAACAAAGACAAAGACAAAAACAAAAACAAAAACAAAAAAAAACAAAAAAAAAAAAACAAAAAAAAACTAATAAATGCCGTCTTAGAATTTGATAAACTTCTCTTCCACTAGGTGGCGCTGTGCCCACCAGGTCAAGTCTTTCCCGTCAGTACGCGGGAACCAATCAGTGTGCAGCAGCTCCTCCCAGACTGGGCGAGTCTCCAAACCTGAGTGCCTAGGGCCTCCTCTTGTGTCCAATCACTTCCACTTTTCCTCTAGCCAGGCCCCTCTCACCACAATACTGGCTACAGGCCAGGTCTGCTGCTCCCGGGAGCCCTGTTTTCATGAACGACTGGGCTCACTCCTCCAGATTGCCATTCCCTCAGACCCTAAGTTTGTAGAGCTTGGGGCTGAGAATCCTCAGCGAATTTTACTTGCCCTCCGGTAGCCACACCCCCATAGCTGGTGCAAGAGACCTCAGCAGTCAGCCCTGGCGGGAGCGGAAGTCCCGCACCACCTCTGACTCCCTTGGGCTGGCTGTAGCACTCACAGGAGAGCTGGGAGGGGCCCTTAAGATTTCCCCGATGCGTGGAGAGGGAAAGCCAGGGGTCCACACACCTGTAGCAGCAGGCTTCAATGAAGTTATCTCCTCCGCCGCAGCCCTGCGACACCAGCCCTCCGCCACAGTGGTGTCCCCCGCAAACGGCGACGGTTCGCCTCCCCGTGCCGGGCGACCAACGCCACGGGGGTCCCCACTGTTTCTCCCAAGCCCCGCCTGGACCCTGCGGCCACTACCCACGAAGGCCCGGCAGGCATCCACCTCCATAGGATGAGAAGGGCTGACCAGCCGCCTCAGCCGGATGGCTTAATGCTGAGTCGCAGCTGTCTGTCTCAGCTTTTCAGACGCAGTGGTGCGGGGCGCGGGGCACGGAGAGGCTTACTCACTTCCCGCCGCCATCTTCCTCTTCTCACTATTTCGGGATGATGGAGGGGTGCTGGCTCGCTCTCTCTGGTGTGTCTTAGCCTCGGGCTCCCACGCCTCTCTCTGCCGCGGCCTCCACAGCCAGCGCTACCCTGGTCGCTCTCTCCACCCCCGGCGTTCCCGGCTTCTAGCCGCACCGCGGCCCGGTCCGTGTCTTTCTGGCTCATGGCTCCAGTGGCGCCCGGGGCCGGGGAGGCGACGGCCCCTCTCTGGCAAGTACCGCAGTTCCCGGGCCCCGAGTCCCGGCGGCCACAAACCAACACTTCTAATAGACCTACCAGATCCCGGCAGGACCCCTCTTCATGGAATTTTGCTAGAAGTTCCTCAGTGTGTAGCCTGCCGCTGTTCCAAATGGTCTTTTTGATCCCGTTAATGTGGAGACATTAGAATCGCTGCTTCCTCGTCGGCAGCCATGTTCCTCTGGAGTCTTTTCTTAGAAGAGCACTAATCCCATTATTAGAGCCCCACCCTCATGACCTCATCTAAGCCCAGTGACCTCCCATAGGCCTCATCTCCAAATAGCATCAAATTGAGGGTTAAGGCTTCAATATATAAGTTTTTTAAACATAATTTAGTCCATAGCACTGAGGCACTATTATTTTACCAGGTGAGAATACCTAAATTGTATAGAGAATCTAAAGTTACAGGCATCTGCTTTACTTACTGTCCTTAGTTCCAAGGAACTAAGAGCCAACTTTCCTCTCTTTAACAAGCTTGGCTCTCATCCAGAGAATACACCCTCCCTGGGGTACAGTAAAGCAAAGTGAAGGGAATCATTCTGCCTCCTACTCCTGAGGGATAGCTGAGGACGGAGGGGGAGCCCCACCCTTGGGGAGAGTAAAGGCTCTTCTTCTGTGTGGGGCTATCTGGGAGTGACTGTGCCGTTATGGAGATAGCCGGGTCTTCACAAGCTAGAGCACTCAGGAGTGAACCCCTACATTACTATGAACTATGCCTTTATCCCCCAACAGCTCTTAGAATTAGTCCCTGGCAGTTTACTTCTCATACTTTATGTGAGTTAAACCTACTGCAAGCTGAGTTATAGGCTCTTGCTATTCCTTGAGACAAGAGGCTTCAACCTATGCAGGGAACTGGCTGGCGACCATAAAGGAATATCTCATTAGATGACATTTGTTTGAAGGGCCAGTCCCCTTAAAAGGGACCCCTACCATTGTGCTACTTCCCAGTGCTGTTGTGAAGGTCAGTAGCTACTGTTAATGGATACCCATTCTAGCATCTGGGTGCTAGGCACCAAGTTGTCTAGCAATATACATTGGCTGTGTCCCTTGGCAATTCACTTACCATGGAAGGAATAGAGGTTCTGTAAGGTTGGATAACTTTCCCAAGGTCACACAGCTAGTACTTAGCAGAGCTAGGGTTCAAAAATAGATCTGTCTGACCTCAGAAGTCCTGCACTTTCTATTAGGCCAGATGACAAGTGCTTAGAAAATAGAAAATGGTGTTGATGATGTTATGATTTACACAGAAGGCTAGCTAGCATTGATTCAGTACTCATCCTTGGGAGGAGCCATTGCTGATGCTGTTAGCTGGCTATGATCTGGCCATGCCTCCCGGATATCCCATCATATTCCTACTGGACGTACCTCTGGGATCCAGGAGACACTGGTTCTGATGCTGCTTCTGCTGCTCCAAAGTTCACCTTTTACTCTCCACAAGGGTAGGCTATGCAATGGAGGAGTGCTCTGTGCCCTGCTGCGTTGGCGCTGAGCTCCATGGAGACGTTTGTCAGGAAGTATCCTGCAAAGATGGTTCTCACTTCCTTGTTTGACGGGGTTCCTAATAATTGCCACCACTAGTTGAATACACCTGCGTGCTCTTCTTTCAAGGAGGTTTGCTGAAAAGGAGAGGAGAGAAATGGAGTGGCAACTGGAGGGAAAATTGGGGTTAGGAGAGGTAGGAACAAAATTTTTTTTTTTGATGCTGGGGATCAAAAACCCAGGGCCTGTGCACTCTGGGCAAGCACTCTACCACTGAGCTACACCCCCAGCCTACAGTTGTTTTCTTTAATAAAAAAGTTAATAAAAGCATGTGTATACACTGAAAGAATTGATCTTGTAGAGAAGGGGACACATGATGAAGTGGGAGAGGGAGAAGACAGAGATGTGGCTGAAGCCATGTCCTTGAGTAGGCAAGAGGGGTCTAGTGCACAGGTGGCAGTTGGCTGTAATTGGACACCTTGTGGGAATCTGGCTCTCCTGTACTTATGGGACCCTCCAGGTTCTACCTGCTAGGAGGGAGGTAGCAACCTCTGGGAGGGGGTCCTCTGGCTTTTTCCATAGGCAGACTGAATCTCTGGTGGCCCTGTGCTTCCCGATGAGGGACCTGAGATGGGCTGAGTGACCTCTTTGGGCCTCAGTTTTGGTCTCTGATAAAATCCAGGTGAGGCCTTTTATTTTGCCCAGTCACAGAAGATATTAAACAAGAGAATTCAGACAGAACCCCCGGCCTGGAGAACGAAAGCGATTTCATCACTGAGAGACAGCCATGGTTACCATTTCCATGTGCTTTTTGTGCCAGTCTTTTCCCCCAATATAGAAATAAATACTTAAAAATAGTGCCCTTCATGTATAGTTCTGTAACATGCTTTTAGCACTTAAAATATATTAAGGACAAATTTCCATGGCATTATATGGCTTTCTATAACATCATTTAAAAAAGATATATGCAGATCATTCCAGTAGGTGGACTGACAGTCCCTTTTAACCAATTCCCATTTTAGACACTGTGTGAGTTGTTGCTTACTATCTTCTACTATAAATAGCACTGTTTTGAACTTCCTTCTGGCTATATTTTTACATCCATCCATGGCTATTTCCCTTGGAAAATTCCATTTGTAGCAGTGACATTTCAGCTGAGTTGTGGATGAGCTCTTTCACCTGCCTGCAGAGACAGGAAGGGGTGGATTTTGGGCAACGGTAGAGAGGTGAGCAGAGAAAGAGGAACAGCAAGACTGCTGGTGCACGGGCTGCTGTCTTCCCTGGTGTAGGACTTGAAGGGCGAGAGATGAATTCTGGATGTGGTCAAACCCCTCCAACAAAATTGCTGCCCTGGTTGAACACATGAGGACAAGCTTGTCAAACATGAGGGAGCCTTGGGGTTGAGGGGGATATGTTGAATGACACAATCAAGATGCCCCAAAACCCTTCCTGGCAGAGAGAAAGGGCTAGAACAGACAGGATAAATTGAAAAGGGAAAACTGCAACGTGTTCTGAGTGAAAATGTTTTTGAAATCTAGGCCATCTAGGGGAGACTTGGTTGGACATCAGGTCATCCAGAAAGACACAGGGTTTGGTGTGATGTGATTCAACCTCAGGTTGTACCAATCTGAGTGTAGTTCAGACGACATATCTGTTGGGTGTGGATAAACTGGAGTTGGTGATCAGGCTCTTGTGGAATCTAGACCCTGGTTGCTCTAGAGAAATATAACACAAGCCAGATACATACATACATCTGAGAATGTGGGCAAACTGAACTCAGTTTCTCATATACTCGCACTCAACAGTCAAACCCAAAGATTTCTGTGACTGGATGTGTGGGTATTTTTTTTCCCCACACACTAAGCAAGCAGTTAATTCTGCAGTGGACACCAGCTGGGTGTCCTCAAATTCAATGCAATTCTGACATCATCTGCCTGGAGACAGTGTCAGATCCCAGTGGTCGAGGGTTCATTCCCCAAGACGACCCCTTCAGATGGCAGTCGGGAACCCCAGGTTGTTTTACCTGTGCTTCTGACTGACAGAATCCTCATACCTCCTCCTCAGGTCCAACTCATTGGCTGCAGTGGCTCCCGGAACTCAGGGGAACACTTAACTTACTTTTGGTTTATTATAAAGGGGATTACAAAGGCTACTGATGAACCCAGATGAAGAGAGGGTATGATGGCTCGAATATGGATTGACCCTCTCAGAAACTTAGGTTCCAACTTAATCCCCTGTGGGGTATCAGAAAGGTGGAAACAATCCGACTATATGGTTTAGAGGTGGGGCCCTTGGAAAGTGACCAGGTTTAGGTAAGGTGAGTAGGGTGAGTCCCCCATGATGGAATCCTGGTGGCTTTATTAGAAGATGGAGAGAGACTAGAAGATGGAGAGAGACCAGCATGTGCAAGTGTGTGTGTGTGTATGTATGTGTGTGTGTGTGTATATGTGTGTGTGTGTGTGTGTGTGTGTGTATTTTCCTGCTTCTTGTCTCCTGCCATGATGTTATTTATCGTGATGTAATATAGCCAGAGGGGCCATTCCTAGGCCCTGTGGCATGCTATTCGAACTCTCAGTCTTGAAAACTGTGAGCTAAATAAATCTCTTTTCTTTTTAAAGTACCCAGCCTCAAGTATTTTGCATGAAAACAGAAAATGGACGGAGACAGGTGGAGAGGGCAAGGCATCGGGGAAGGAGCATGCAGCTTCCACGTTCTCTCTGGGTGCCCCACCTTCCAGGACCTTCCTGTGTTTGGCTGTCCAGAGCTCTCTGAACACTGTCCTTTTGGGTTTTTAGGGAGGCTTCACTATATAGGCATGATTAATTAAATCATTGGCCATTGGTGGTCAACTTGAACTTCCCTGGAGCTTGGGGAATAAGGCTGAAGATCCCAACCCTTCAATCCCGACTTTCTGTTTCAGGGGACCAGCCCAATCCCGATGCTACCTACAGCCTGCCACCCAGTAGTCAACTGTATAACCTACAAAAGGGACACTTACCACTTTGAGATAACAGGAATTTTGGGAGTTGTAGGCCAAGATCAAATACTATTTCACAATATCACAATGCCTACATAACTTAAAATGTTCAAGCAGCCAATAGTATACTTTGGATAACACTATAATTTTAGCATGTAATCCACATAAACACATTAGTATTGAGATATTACATTCTTTTTTCTCTAAGTACTAGGGCTGCTTTTTAAATTGACATATCATAATTGTACATACTTATGTGGTACAGTGTGATAATTTGAGACATGTTCACAGTGTGCAATGATCAATTTGGGGTAATTAGCATTCCCATTTCCTTAAATATTTACCATTTCTTTGTGTTGGGAAACTTCTAACTCCTCTTTAAAGTTCTTTATAAAATAAATTGCTGAGAGTTATAGTTGCCTTACTGTGCTGTAGCATGTTCAACCTTAAACCTTCTAGGTAACCGTATTTTGGTTCTCATTATCCAACCTGCCTCTATGATCAGAATTTTACTAAGTCTTTCAAATCTAGTATGTATTCTACACTTCTTGTGCATCTCAATTCATATGTTAAATTTTCAATGGTTAAAATGAAATATAGCCCTACCCAAACAATAAGTTGTTTTTTAGAGGGAAAATACCGCATACTGCTCTGTTTTTAAAAAAAATTTAAATAATTAAAATTCAACCCAATTCAAAATTGGTTTCTTGGTGAGACTAACACCACTTCAAGTGCTCAGTAGGCATGTTTATAGCAAGTGGCTACCAATGTTGAATAGTTCAGGTCTATGTCCTTGCTACTCAGAGTGTGGCCCACGAACCAGGAGCATCTGTATCCCCTGGGAGCTGATTAGGAATGCTACACCAGACCTCCTGAGTCAAAATTTGTATTTCAGGAAGTTCCTCAAATGATCCCTGTTTTTGCTTAGGTTTGAGAAGTCCTGGTCTAGAATTCAAGCCAAGACTTTGGGAACGTCTGAAGTCAATGATTATATTTTGCATGGACAAGGGAAGCCTCCAGGAAGCTATGATAACTGTATTCAAGTATTTCAAGACCTGTTGTATGGAAGGTTGGGAAGCTGTGGTGCTGAGTGGGAGAGCTGGGACCACAGACAGAACTTTACAAAGCTCCCGTAGTCACATTGCAATCCTTGTAAGAAAAGGACTGGATTTGGAGGTAAATCAGAAAAGCCAAGTCCAAATCTCACTTCTGTAAATCACAGAGCACTCTGAAGAAAGAATGAATTAACCTCTCTGAGCTTGCTATCTGTGAAATGGGAAAATAAAACCTTAGCATCCAGGGCTAACGTAAAGGTGACATAGGCAAGGACTGTGTCTGCTGTCTTTGCTGCAGCAAAGGTAGCTTGGCACAGATTCCACCCTCCATAACTATTTCTTTGTCTACTGGGCAAGACTCTGACTTGGGAAGGATGGCTATTAGTGCTTTTAGCAGGGTTGTGGTTCGAGGTGACAGGTCACATTTTTCAATCCACACAAACGAACACAGCCCCTGCACTGCTTCATCCCACTGAAAGCTCGTTTTTTTATTTACAGCTTCAAATTGATCTGGATCGATCAATCCTCAAACCTTTTCATCAAGAGAGTGAAAACAGAGAAGCAGGGAGGGGCGGAGAGGGGCTCTTCTCCTTCCTCCCTCAGTGGGCGGTGCTGGGTCTCTTCCCATTATTAGGACAAAATATCACCAAAGCAGAGTATGGGGACAGGAGGGAGGGAAAGAGGGTACCTTGGCCCAAAGGAACCTTGTGCATCTCTCTGCAAAAGACCCCATCCCAGGCTTGCCACGCCACATCTGTGCTTCTGTCAAGTAAACAGAGAATATCTACTGCTCTCAGGCAGGCACTAACATTAGCCCAGTAAGGGCTCTTTGGGGACCTGGGAAAGGAGGTTCACATTTGAAAATGAACCACTGTATGTGGATTTATAGCGCTGCTTTTCCGACAGAGAGGGGGAAATATTTTTCTCTGGGAGATTAGAATTTACTAGTGGATTCAAGTGTAACTTTGGAGAGTGGCGGAGGTATTAGATGTGGCAGTATCACAGTATTGTTTTATTGGCAATTAGATTTCAAACTGGCACGAATGTATGAAAATAAGTCTCAATTATGGGCCTGTGAAGTTTCTCCACCATCTGTCAACAGTTTGCTCCTTATGCCACAACATGTGTACCTTTGAAGGGAAAATGATTTAATAGCCCAAGTGAAGAGGTACAGCTCACCAAATCGTATTGGAGTTTATAGCCAGTGCCTGCATTTATGATTTCTGATGCAGGGAAAGCAAAATTTAAACTTGCGCATGTGTGTATGTATGTGCACACGCGTACACACATCCTTTTTAGGGTCTCTAACTGTCCGAGATGGAATATAACTTCAAAAGCAGTGAGCCCATCTTTCCCACTTAAGGGCGGAAAAAAAAATCAAGTCCAGGAGGAATCGGGGACTTGTCCCCGTGATGCTGTTATGTGAGGCAAAGCTGTAGCTATAACCAACAGGACACTTGGGCAATGGGGCCGTGTTGTGCTGGGAATGTGTAGCAACTTGTTCTCAGGGAAGATGAAAGCCCTGATTTGCGGTGCTTGCCTATTTCCACAGTGTAAATACTCCCATGATGGCTGATTTCATGGTACCAGATGTCCCTGAATGTGGAGTTTAGAAGAGATGTGTGAACTCATCACCCCTGAGACAGTACGAGTTGGCGCCAGGGTACCATTGGTGAGGGATGTGAGGTTGCCACTTGGAATTTGTGGCTTGCCTGTTCAACACCTGCTCTCCCTTCTGGTATGGAGCCCTGGCCTTTCCTGAGGGTACTTGCACCTACTCTATTCTCAATCCACAGGGTTTGTGTAGGGTGACTTTGTCATGAACTCTGGGGATGGCTTAAGATCCAAAACAGGGCCCCTCAATATATAGCATCTAATTGGACTTTGATTGTTTAGAGACAGGCTTGTGACCCAATGTGGCTCTGGGAGTCTGGTTCAGGACTCTTGTAGAAGTTGATGGTCTTAGAATTACAAAGGGATAGCCTGGATCTGCTGGTGGTGGCCATTTTGCCCTGTGAGAGGAGTGGCTGTCTGAGGATGGGACAGACAGAATAAAACTGAGCTGAGAGACAGAGAGGATGAATGCTGGTAAAATTGTTTGCCTGGATCTGTCCCTGCTTCAAGCTTAGTCCCTGGACTTTCCATTTATGACAATCAGTAAATTCCTGTGTTTCTTTAGTAAGCCTTTCACTTCCAACAGAAAGGGCCCCAGCTGATGGGTTTGTCTCTGGGGATTATACTACAAGTCTCCAGAACCTTTGGGACCTACTGGTCATTCAGGGTATATTTTGTATAGCCGTGAGCCTGGTCTATCTTGGACAGCCTTGCTTTCACAGAACTGATCTGGTGGCCAGTATGTGGGAGATGCTCCATATATATTAGTCAAAGATCTGGAATGACAGATTTTGCTGTATAATGATGGAGTAATAAACAGCCCCCAGACTCAATGGCTTATGACAACAAAGATTTATTTCTCATTCTTATCTTTTGTTATTTATGTTGCTCTATTTGTTTATCCTAGGATCCAGCCTGGTGGAACAGTTCCCACCTGGGATATGATATTTCTCATGACAGAGCAAAAGAGCAAGGGCTGAACCTTGAAATGTCTCCTAAAGTTTCTGCTTATCTAAAGTATGTGTTGCTTTTGCTCGTGTTCCATGGACCAACACAAGCCACAAGGCAGGAAGGCATACTACAGGCATTAGGCATGAGCAGAGATGGATAAGCCATGTTCTTCAAGTTTGGGGAGTGATAATGGGACCAATATAGAGGTAACTACACACTCAAACAGTACATGTGGGAATACAATTAGATATTATCTTGTGAAATAAACGTTTGAATATACACTGACCCATCAATGATGCTCCTAGGTGTGGAAGCCAGACAGCCCTTTGTAATTGCACATGGACATGTTTGTAGAAGTACAACACACAAATCACAACTCAAAGAATTGTAGGTAGTGAGTAGATATGTAAATTAGGATGCATTGATACAAAGAAACATTCAGCAACTAAAATGAATAAGCGCCATTTGGAACAACATGGTCATGTCTTGGAAACACACCATTGAGTGAAAGAAGCAAGTCTATAGAGACCCACACGTAGCATAACTCTAGTTCTATAATTCATTCCTATACGTAAACATGGTGCACAAAACATAAAGGAATGATGCATGAAAATTTGAAGATTTGACTCCTTTGGGAATGGAGTAGATGGATACAAGTTCCTGGTGATGATCTAACTTTTGAGTTGTGTGGAGAACTGAGAGGTGTCATGGTAATATTACACAACTTAACTTATATGGGTAATACTTATTCTTTTGTCCTTATCAAATATTATCCAAAGATAATTAGAAAGAATATAAAGAAAATGATCTGGAAAGGAAGTCATTTAGGAACAGACAAATGTGATCTGAGAAAAGAACTCTTAGAAAAGTGGGATTCCTGGAAACAAATTTGGCAAAAGTCATTTTGTGCTGAGTCCAGGCATCTGGAATTTCAGTGGGGTATTAGGTATTCTGGCCACTCAAGACAGGCCCTGTGCAGTGGGCAGCTCCAATTGTTGGGTCACACACCATACTCATTAGGGCACTTCAGAGCTGAGCTGGCTGGAGAAAGACATTGTAGTGAAGAAGTGCATTGGCTTTTGGGTTTGCCTGAAGGTGTCTTGATTTTACTGTGGCTAGAGTTGGTCCTCTCTGAGTGGATGGAGAAGTCCTCATTTTGGCCTAAGAAAGATGAAAAGGCCACCCAAGAGAGTGAGTGAAGTTGGTCTTCTCTCCTGATGGCCCTTGTGTAATGCTGAGTCCTTCCTATGCAGTTGCATTCTTCTAGAAATTTCCCTGGTCTGCTTTCCCATCTAGGGACAGGAGGAGGAAACTTCATATTGGAGGTTCCAGGTGTCTGTACTGAAATAATCCAAAGCAGCTGTCCCAGGTGTCTCAGCACACTCCTGAGCAGAGCCTCTCATGCTACTGAGGGCAGTCTGTCTTTCATGGTGATTCCTGTGGTCTCAGTGGTGTTTAGTCTATTCTCTCAAAGGGAGGGAGAGAGCAAGGAGCTTTGGGAACCCAGAGGTGAGCCAGAGTGGAGGAGGGAGCTCCCCAATCTCTGTGGGAAGGAAACATCCTGGCCCCAGCAATCCCTGAACCCCTTTTCCCACTGGTAGGGCATATGCAAACCCTTCTTCTATTTCTGGATGAGCCTGCGTGGAGTTCCCTACATATTTAGGCCCATTTAGCTTATGTTAGTTTGGTTGTTTTTCTTGGTTCAATGCACTTAAACAAGACTAGCTTTAAGGGCTAGGTTTCTTATTTTATATTGTTGTTCTAATTAGTTATATATGACAGTAGAATGCATTTTGACACATCATACATAAATGGAGTATAAACTTCTCATTCGTCTGGTTGACCATGATGTAGTTAAGGGCTAGTTTAAAGTGGAACTTCATCAAGGGTTCAAGAAGTGTCCCAGAGTTAGTTTTCTATTTCTCTTGACTGGTTGGCTATGCCTCCTAGTGTTGATGTCAGAGGGCTTCTCCCCTGGATTCCTGGTCCAGGGATCTGGGGTTACATTAATATCCTAAAGCTGGGGGAAAAACACACACACACAAAAAAAAAAACACACAAAAAGCTTCTTTGTCCCTAACTCCCCACCAGAAGCCCTGAGATTCATTGTTTGGGCTAGTTTGGTCACATGCCCCCTTCCTAAGCCAATCACAGTGTGGAGGAATGTGATGTATTGATTGGAAGAGCTAGGTCACATGATCCAGACCAGCTAGGAGGGATGGAATTAACTTCTCCAGAACCTTGTGGGTCTCTCAGTGGAGAATCCAAGTCCCATCAGGAATCATGAAGGGGAGCTGGATGCTGAGGGGGTCATCAACATGTGGTCACTTCCTAAGTACTGAGGCTTTAGTGCATTTTTGTTATTTGAAGAAATTCTTTACACTTTAAAGATTATAATGTGTCATGGTAAATGTTGGCAGTAGATGTATTTTTTCCTTTGGTTGTTTGCCTTTTAAATTTATATTGGCTTTTGATTTAAAAAAAAGCTTATTTTTCACCATGGACATTTTCAGATATACACAAAAGTAGAGACAATATAACGACCCACCCCATGTACCCACTATCCAGCTTTGACCCTTGTCGTATGTTGATTTTTGACTTACAGAAGTTTCAGTTTGTGCATAGTTGAATCTGAAGTGTCCCCAACTGTTTGTGTTTAGAAAGAACCCAGATAAATATTCCACTGCATTTCCTCCTTGTTTGGCTTTTGATATAATACCATGAGGCGGGGCTGTAGTAGGATTTCCCCCCAAGTACCCAGTTTTCCTGAGTCAGTTTGTTCAATCATCCGTCCTATTCTTGCTACCCATGGAGCATCCTTGACTTGACAGGACATTCTCAAAGGCACCTGCACCTATTTCTGGCTACGTCTTCTGTTTTATTGACCTGCGTGTTCTCGCCCCAGCTCTGCTATTTTAATTTCATAGATGCACACAAAATTTTCATAGCCACTGTTTAGTTCTCCATCACTGTTTCTGTGTTATTATTTTTATTCTGTGTTATTATTATTTTCTTGCCCAACTTTATTCATCCTTCCTGATGAAGCTTAGGATCATCTTTCCAAGTTCTAAAGAGAATTCCCTTAGGAGTTTGATTAGGATTGGCTCAAGTCATGTGCTGAGTTGGAAAAATGAATGTCTTCTCACAGTCACTCCTCAAATATGGTGTGTCTCCCCATTTATTCAGGTCTTGTAAATCCCTCTGTAAAAATGGATAGTGTTGTTATCTCCTGTGAGGGTCCTTTCTGGGTTGTTCATGTGTTTTGTAGTGTTTGTGGATGGGAGAGTTAAAACTTCTCACTTTCTCTTCTATATTCATTTCCTACGCCTTCATATTTTCTGTAATTCTGAGGTACTCTGAGAGGTTTAGACCATGCAGTGAGGGACCCACTACCCCAGTTTTTTAGAATTTATACTTGCCCTGAAATGGAATCCTCTGAGCTCCTATGTAAGAGGAAACAACCTGAGATTGACATCAAGGCAGACCTGAGCTCCCGCCCCTGACCTGTCCTTCATTAGCTGTGTGTCCTCAGGCAGGTCTTTTTGCTTCTCAGAGTCTCATTTTCCTTACTTGCAAAGGGAGGTAGATTGTTTTCTTCATTTTTCTTTTTCTTTGGTAGTGAGGATTGAACCCAGCGGCACTTAACCACTGAGCCACATTCCCAGCCCTTTTTTAAATTTTATTTTGAGATAGAGTCTCACTAAGTTGCTGAGGCTGGCTTTGAACTTGTGATTCTCCTGTTTCAGCCTCCTGAACCACTGGATTACAGGAATGTATCCCCATGCCTGGCCCATTTTTCATCTGCTTGCTTATATAGTGTTTATTTCTAGAGTTCTTACTCTTCTCTCGGAAAATCTAAACTTCTTGGGAGTAGGGGTTTTGTCCTCCATGATTACAAAGAGGGATTCACGTTACAGTGGAAGTTAGTATTGCTGGGCAGTAGCAACAGCAGAATCTAGCCAGCGGACACCACTGTAGTTCATTCAGGATTAATTTTTTTGGGGGGAGATACCAGGCTGGGATGA